>NC_079149.1:117622968-118222968 GCF_945859685.1 Eupeodes corollae
ATCTAGAGAATACCTGCTTTCCAACAGTGTATTTACTCTTTTTTGTAAACTTACATTATAAAAATGAACTGAAAATTAGAAGGCTTATAAAAATGTTTTGATTTCTTTTTCTCACCATAAAAACTTATATTAGAAGTGATTGACATGTTTTGCAAAGTTCTTCAAATAAATTTTATAGAATTAATTTTGATATGAAATCTAAACACTTGCCACTTGAAATATTAACTCACTTTGTGCAACTTATTTCGACGTCATAGGCGATAAGATTATAAAGTTTTGCAAATTCTGACCATAAAATGGAAGCAAAGTTAAATTATAAGACCTAATTAATGAGTCCCCCCTGGGTGAGACGCTAATTTTTTTTTTTAATCAATTTTACAAGAAAATTTTGTAAAAATACGACTGATTTTTATTAAACCGACAATGACATACATATGTAAAGGGTGATTTTTTAGCTATTATATTTTTGGCAACACTGGTTTAAACATTTGACGCACGTTTCGTGTTTTGTTTCACTGTCAAACATCTTCAGTTTGGTCTTTAATTTAACCATGAATCGTGTTACCAACACACAACTCTTGTAAATTATTATTATTATGCAACCTCGGAGGTTGGGTATTCGATTCCGTGTCCATAAACTTGTTGTATGTGAAGAATTTTTGTCCTTCAATTCTTGGAAAAATTAATTATTATTGGTAATTTTTCCATCGTCTACTCAATTCTTCGATTTCGTGCAAAATTCGTACACGTTTTTCACAGCCAGTATAGAGCGTCCAGAGGAAAGTGGCCAGTTTTTAGTCTTGAAAAAGCTCAGCGACACTCGTTATTCTTGTCAAGCTGAAGCTACGAAAGCCTTAGTCAACGGCTATTCGGAAATCGAAGAAGCATCAACCAGCATATCTTCCAATAAAAAGCAAAAAGACATCGTAAGATATAAAGCCACGCACCTTCTACAGAAGATGAGTGGTCTCGAAACCGCTTTGTTTGCAACATTTTGGAACGATATCTTGGAGCGATTCAACGCTACAAACAAGATGTTGCAAGACCCGAAAATGATTCTTGAATCGGCAATGCGTGCACTAGAATCATTCGTGGAATCCAAGCGAAATGATTTTGATAAATACAAGGAAGCAGCCAAAAAAATATCCTTTATTGATGAATATGTACAATCACGCACCCGCACCAGAACGAGAAATTTGAGGCTAAATCTGCTCGACTACGGGAAAGCACACGACGCAAATCTGTCACCGAAGGAAAAATACAAAGTATCCGCCTTCATCCCAGTGATTGACCAGCTATTCGTTTCTCTTACTAAAAGATTGCATGCCTATGAAGCTGTACGTCCGAGATTTTGATTCCTGAATCACATCGGAGATGGATGCTGAAAATTTGCACGCAGCAACAGAGGCATTGGTGAAAGTGTATCCGGATGATTTAGAGCCTAGTCTTGGTAATGATTTGGTTCAATTTGTGTCTTTGATAGTCTCATACAAAAAGAAAAAGGAAAAAGGATCAATCGCCGGAAATATTTTATTAGCAAATTTTCGAAAATCAAAATTTCAGAGCTACATTCCCAAATCTCGAAATTGCATTGAGAATGTATTTGGTAACAAATTGCACTGGAGAGCGCTCATTTTCAGAAATGAAAATTATAAAAATAGACTTGGAAGCACAATGGGACAAAACCGTCTATCAAAGCTTTCTCCCCTGAGCATTGAAAGCGATTTACTCCGAGAACTGAATTTCAACGAAATCATCGACGATTTTTCGGCGAAATAAGCTCGAAAGGTTCCGTTAGTTAACCCTAAAATTTAATTTTAGATAATTCTTTTTCCCGTTTGTATTTATATATGTGTTTGTTCAATACTAAAGAAATCTACTTGGTTTCACAATAAATTATTTAATGAAAAACTCGAGTGAAAAAAATGGTTTACTTTATTTTGGAAATAATTCGGGCGAGGGGACCTTTGCTTCTTTATTGGCACGAAGCCTCTGGACCCCTAAATCCGGCCCTGGTGGCATCATTGGACCGTACTTCTTCAATGTGTGTGTGAATCGTGAGCGCTATCGTGAGATGATATCCAACTTTTGTTTGCCCAAAATGTAAGAGCTTGACTTGCATGACATGTGGTTTCAACGAAACGGTGCCACATGCCACACAAATCAAATCAAATGGGGTGGCGCAACAGTCCGTTGTGAACCAGGGCCTAGTGACTTACAACTCTCAACCATTCCTGTGAGCGAGTACTGTTGTCAGGAATGGAAGGGACCTACAATTTTTAGGCCGAATCCGAACGGCTAGTTTGAGAAAGCACTTTTTCATGACAAGAATTACTCTTGAAGGATTTGTCAATTCCTTGCAAGAGGTAGTACCCGCGAAAATAATTTTTTTTTAAATTAAGGTGGCACAGGCAGGGATTGAACCCAAGACCCCTTGCATGACAGTCCAACGCACTAACCATCATGCCACGGGTACTACACATGCCTCACAGCACGCGTAAAAATGGACTTAGAGAGTGGCGAGTTTGGTGAATATTTTATTTCACGTTCGGGACCGGTTAATTCGCCGCCTAGATCGTGCGATTTAACGCCTTTAGACTATTTTTTGTGGGGCTATGTTAAAGCTTATGTCTATACAGACAAGCCCGGTTCAATTGATGCGTTGGAAGTTGGAATTGTACGTGTTTTTTTTTTTTTTTGAAAAACTTCCTTATAGCTTTTAAAAGGTTTTATAAATATATAACCTTTCAGATTTTTAGGAGCATATTTTTTTCAATATTTTTCGCAGTTTTAAAGATAAAACTTTGTATCAAATGATAAACAAAATTGTAAAAAAAAACAACGTTTCCAATCACTTTTTGCAAATCAAATGAAATAAAATGAAATAAGAACGTCATGATATAAAAAATAAGAAGAAAAATTAAAGCTGAAGAAATAACAACATCCTGTTTCTGGCTTGATATAAAAGGTTCCTAATTGGAGGTGAAGACTTTAAATATGAATTAAAAATATGCATCTAACTTAAATTGACAAACTATGAGGTATTAAATACCCGTATAAATCGATAATAGTTAGATAAAGTTGTTGAAACAATTTAAGCTCAGCAACAACTTGATTAAAAACTTTCAAGCCAACAAATCTACAAATGAAGGGATTTTCAAAAATTTAATTGAATGAAACTAGTGAGTGGCATTTATGATTTTCGTTTCATTTGATAGAATTTTGTCATTAAAGCGTAAGTTGTTTGTCGATATCTATGAACAGCACTTGCATCGAGGAAACCAAAAACTTTCATTACTAGTTATGTGAATCACAGATCACCTCTTATAGAGTAATCAAATATTTGACATTGCAAACGTTAGAAGACGCAAGCAATGTTTTCAAAACTTGAGTATAATTCACAAATTAAGAAATGCTTCTCAATAGCAAGCATAAGTCGTTTGGATAGAATCCAAAACAGAGTTTTAAAACTGTTAAGCGATAGAACTACAACCGAAACTGGGACGGTTGATCTTATTCAATATAAAACTTTGTTAATCATTCTTCTACCGATGCTTTTACAAACAGTATTCAACCAATATAGCAAGTTACGTTCTCCTCTCAGTTCCAAAATTTCTTACTTAACTCGCGCAGTTAGAGGAATGCTCATCAGTTTATTCTTAAACTTAATTTCATACGTACTGTCAAGTATGGAGAGCTTTTTTTCAAACGCACATCAAGAATGTAAAATGCTTTCCCCATATTTGTGTTTGCCTCCTTTTTTTATATAAATAATGTCTCATATTCTATTGAGTTTCTTCAAAGCAAAGTTGTACAGCAAAACTAGTTTTGAAACAAGAGGTGTTGAGTCTCAAGTTTTCAGACTTTTCATTTGATTGAAAAAAAACTTGTACTTTTTGTTAAGAAACTCTACTTTTTGGCCTACTATTTAAATCTATCTGATTTATTTTTGTAATTTGGGAAAAATCGCTTCAAATTAGAAAAATCCGTAGAATTTTAAATCTCAAACAAAAATGAACCTATTTCGATTTCAATTGTTCAAGTTGGTGGTGATAGGAATTCAGATTTTTAATATCTACGTGTTTAAAATATTGGAAACTTTTAGAAAATTTTCCATTACCAAACTCAAGACAAAATTTGACATGTTTTTAGGTGCAAAATTATTTAAGATTTCGTCTCAAACATTATTGCAGGTGTTAAAAACAATGTTAGATCATTAGCTAACTCATGTAAATTGTGCTGCATATTACTAATAAACATTTGCAAGTTAACGCGCAACTTGCTTGAATCATATTTCTTGTATTTTTTGTTTCTAATTAATAAATAACTAGAAACCTCTGTAAATAGATTTAACATTCATAATTCAATTCAATCTCTACCAACAACTACTTCTACTACTACCCAGCTCAAATCACGATTAAATTATTAATTCATTCTGTTAAAAATTACTCCATCATACCTCTGCGAGTATACCTGCTGAAGTCACAACCTGCTTCCCTCACTTTGTAACAAATATAGGTACCTACCTACATAAGTAGTAGCTAGTTGTGGAGCCGGCTAATATAGAAAACTAAAATATCGATTTTTAAAAAAGATTAAATTTAATTATTCACCTACGAAGCTAAAGGTATTCACGAGACATCATGTTCAGTTCATGACAATACGTCAGGGCCGTTGGGCGGGCAGGGTGTAAGGGGGAGTAAGGGGCCAGAAAAAAGAATAGAAAGTAAGGTACAATCAGGGATTAAGAGAACAACACCTAAATATTGTATGACTTCATCATAAACTGGGACAGAAGAGCTCTAAATAAACAATTTTATGTAGGTATTTTTTGAAAAAAAAAAGAAATAAATAAATAGGACAAAAACAACAAGACTCACCTCCTGTGTTATGTCCAAGTCATGCTTTGTATTCTCGTATAGAGTTTCTAGCTCCTCGCATTTGTGTTGGAGAAGGCTCTTTTCGTCGAGCAACACCAAACCGAATTGGGCGGATTGAATTTTCTCACTGCTGGCTTGATCTAGCTCCCTGGACAGGCGCTCGATTTCCAATCGCAGCTCCTCAATGGTTGCCGGATCATCGGCAGCAGCTGTTACACCTTTACCACCTCCTCCTCCGGGTGCGGCGGTGGGAGAATTCGTCGAGGACGAGGACATGATTTACTCGCGGCGACAATTCTGACGGCGGAGGAACAGGAACAGGAACACAAACCCAATGCCAATGTTTTCTCGGAATTGGGGGTTGGGGGTTTTGGATGTTTTCACTGATTGAAAGCGAAGGAGCCGAGGAGAAGGATGAGGAGAAAGAGGACAAACTGCACAGAACACAGTGCAGGAAGTTGTTTTTGTTTTCTGCTTTCCGTTTTTCGTTTTTGGTTTTTTTGTATTCTTTATTCCAATTCGCTTTCGTCGATGTCGATGAATATTGCGAAATTAATGAGGGAAATCAACCAGCGATTCCAAAGTTGCACAAGAATTCTTCAATCTTTTTGCGCAAAAAGAAAGAAAGAAAGAAAAATCAACAAAAAAAAACTGCCACATACACAACACAATGCACCGCGAATGCAAAAATTAAAATCAAAAGCGAAACAATCCTTTTTTATTATTTTTTATTTATTTTTATAATTTTGTCTTTTTGGTGAAACTTTTTAATCGTTCATTGGATTTTTTGCTTTTAATTGGTTCTTTCTCTGGACGTTTATTCACTTTTTTTGGTTTCTTCTATTTCTTTGCTCAGGTGGAACAATACACAGAATTTTCTTTTTCTTTTTTTCTGGTCGTCGACGTCTCTTGAGTTCGAATTAGGAGGATTTGCAAGAATGAAATGTTTAAGGTGTTTGATATTTTTAAGTGAAGATAAAATTGAAATGAAAGCGCGAAATATAAGAAAAAGAACAAGGAGGAATTGTTTTTTCGCAGATGTAGGTAGAGTTTTTTGGGGTGATTGAAAATAATGAATTTATTTTATTTTTGCACTTTTCCTCGCTTTTTTTGTTCGTTTTTCTTGCGTTTCTTGTGGGATCCCTTGCGAGCGAGAGTGTGTGACGGAATGTCGTAGAAAATTGAGAAAAGATGAAAAATGAGGCAATTTTTTTTGGTGGAGTTTGATGGTATTTCGGAACTGTCAAAATGTTTAGAAAGTCATTCGCTTGGAAATGCAAAGGAATAACAGAGAAAGGTATATGTTGTGCAAATAGAGTGTGCGCTCTGGTATAGATCAAAAATACAAACTGAGTGTGTTCAGTAGTGAGGACTGTATTTGTAAGAAGTGCGTTCGAGTCCAAAAGGCTTTTAAAGACAAAAATTGAGAATTATTTCAATTTTGTGTCAGATGAAATGTTCCATTTATTTTCAGGCATTATAATATCGTTATTATGCTTCAGATGAAAATGGCTGACAAAATAAGTTTTCCTAAGCTTTCAGACATTTAAATGTAAGTGACGAAAGCATTTTTAATTTAAACAGTTTGTTTGAGCTTTATAAATATACGAAATGCAAAACAAGTGACTTTCAGACATCGATGGTGCTATTCAGTATCTAACGTTCTGGTTTGGTATTTGTAAAACTGCATTATACTTATTTCAAACAAATATAGTAATACTTTTGATATATCGTAATGCCTAAAGCGCACCATACATAGTTCAACTCAATTGTCAGCTGAACCAAATCAAATGTAAATCAATCTGTGTGTGGCGTTGTCATTTCATCGATTGAATTGAATAAAGATCAAAAGATTTTGATTTTTTTGAAGTTGAATATAAAGTTCTTTAACTGAATTGAACTGCATGTGGACGATTCGGTTGATTTGCTGTCAAAATAGCGTCAGTCGAATTTTTGAATTTAAAGCAAGTTGATCTATTGCTAACGCGAACGCGAATATTTGAAACAAATTTTTCAAATAGTTCAAAATCATCAAGCTATTTGGAAAATAAAAGCGCCAAATATGGAAATAAAATTAAGCAAAACTAGCCATGGGACTTAATTTTCGAGAAGTATAAAGAAATTGACCCTGACGATACCATGGCCACAATTAAAAACAAAATAACTACCGTGTCGGGAGCTTAAAAAAGTAGCCGATTCCCTTAAATCTGGAGAAGAAGATGTTTATATTCCCTCCTTATGGTATTTTTACGAGTTGTATTTTCTTCAAAACCAAGTAGAGGGTTCCGAAAGCGTCTCAATAGTAGATTTCGATGTTACGGCGTTAGAGGTAAGTACATATTTGTATGTAAAGAATTTTTTTCAAATTTGTTTGAGGAAATCCGGCCTAAATGCAGCAATCCAAATAAGATTTTATGGTACAAGCCTGCGCCCAGCTTGAGTCGATAAATAAAAATGACGATGAAGATGATGCAACCATCCATGCAAAGTACTGGGCTTGTTCGTTCTAGAAACTTGACCCTGAGCAACGGCCTTATGCAAAACAAAGCATTGAAAAAAATTTCATTCTTGGTGAATTTAAAATTTGATATATGGAGTTTATGTTTGCGTATAATTTGTAGCATTTTTAGCAAAACTTGAAAACGGTGAACAAGAATACCAAAGGCATTTTCTACGCTAACTCTTGATGAGCTAAGGCATTTGTTAAAATTCGGCTCTTGTGGAGATAATTGTGTACCTGAATACGGCTTCATTATATACTCTTATAATGTGAAAGCATCCTCTTTTCATTTTTACAAACTGTTACAGTTCTAAATATACATAATATACAATATGTTCACTACATAATAAATATTCCAAAATTTATGTAAGTAAGGATTGAACCCAAGACATCTAGCGTGATAGTTTTACGCACTTACTATCACACAACGGGTACTCGTGCGCTACCATAAATTTCCTAGTGTTGTTTATATTCAGAAGAAATATTTGAATTGATAAATTTACAATTTGCAGGGATTTAGAGTGAAATAATTTACAAAATCAAATTGAAACAGATCACCTGCTCCTGTTTCCAAAGAGTCACTTCAAACATGCTTCTATTAACTTAAAATTAAAAAATATACCGTTAGTTTTTCAGAATTTTTAGTTTTTTTGAACGTTTCTATAAAGTTAATTTTTAACATATACATTAATATACATTATATATTTGATTTACAAAAGAAATGTTGTACCGTTCTGAAAAAAGGAATATTATAAAATATAATAAAAGTTCTGAAGAAAATACATTTTAAAGATCATTTAATATAAATCTATCTATTGTTAAAGCGTTCCAAGCCAGGAACAAAAAAGTATACTCTTTCTTTGTTGATTTCAAAGCTGCCTTTGATCTTATTAACAGGGACGCTCTTTTTTACAAAATGTCGCAACTTGGTATATCGTCAAAATTCATTAAAGTGATTAGAGAAATGTACACGGATACTAATGCAGCAGTTTGGGATGGTACAACGTACTCGGAGTGGTTCGGAACTAATTCTGGTGTGAAACAAGGCTGTCTCCTCAGTGCATTATTGTTCTCACTCTTTTTAAACGACGTAGTAGATGATCTACCTGGTGGAGTCAGAATTGCTGGTACTTTAGTCAATGTGTTACTCTACGCAGACGACCTTGTCATACTAGCTGAATCACCTGAGCAGATGCAATTGATGATAAATCGCTTGTCAAACTACTGCAAGAGATGGGATCTATCTATAAATACAGAAAAATCGAAAATGATGGTCTTCGAGCGACATTCAAGAAATCATAATGACAGACAGTGGTATTACGATGGACAAGCTGTAGAAACCGTGAGAGAAATTAAATACCTAGGTGTGAGACTTAGTTCAACTTTTAGTTTCAAGAACCACCTAGCCGAGAAAAGCAATAGCTCACAAAGCTTAATCAACCTAACCTGGAAAAATGTTTTTTCAAACAAAAGAATCACTTTATCCTCAAAACATAAGATATTTAATTCAGTTGTCAAATCAACCCTTTGCTACGCTTCTCAAGTCTGGGGTGCAGATGAGTACGAGGAAATAGAATTATTCCAAAGAAATTTTCTGAAGAAACTATTTAACCTGCCACAAAATACACCAAATTATTGTATTTACTTGGAAACTGGCCTTCCAAAACTCCTAACCAACACTCTGAAATCTCAAGCTGACTTCATAATTAAGCTATGTAGTCATTATGAAGAATATCGACTTTCGAAGAAACTGTTTTTGTATGAGTTAAGGAACAAAGACTGGTGGTATAAAAAATGGCAGACTATTGGTAACGCTTGTGGTGAAAACTTAATAATTGACACTAACAACTTAAGCAATTTGAAAGAAAATCTCTACAACATTATTCAGAAGAATGAAGACGCATCTCGTGATATGTTCATCCTTAAGGCGCGAGAGTCTGATAACAGAGTCTTATACAGCCAATTGGATTACAATCTAAAACAAAGGAACTACTTCCATGATTCGTTAAGGTATGATGAGATATCTATAATCTTCAAAGCAAGGTGCGAGGTCCTTCACCTCAATGGGAACCCCTATAATGGAAGCTTTAACCAATTCTGTTCGCTGTGCAACCTTAAAGCAAAAGAAGACTGCTTTCATATTATTAGTATATGCCCTATATTCAGACCACAAAGAATTATGCATTTTGGTAAACCCACTTTAACATTACAAGAATCTGTACAACTTTTAAACGAATGTGAATGGAAAACTCTTAGCAATTTCTTGAAAACAGTTTACAAATACAGAAAATTGTTAATATCTGAATACATTTAAATACCTGCCATTTTGAATTTATTGAAAATTTATTTTATTTATAGTCATTAATTAAATTTAAAATATAAATTTGCCAATCAGGCTGACGGCTAAGCCATAGCTTTAAGATTCAAATTTTGTAACAAACTATTGTATTTAACTGTTAATAAATGAATAACTTACTTACTTACTTACTTACTTACTTACTTATAAATCTATCGGTTCGTTTTTGAGAAAATTCGAATTTTGATTTTTAATCGAAATATTTGTATGGAGTCTGCTGTTATTTTGATCTTAAAAAAAGTCAAGAAAAAAAGTTTGAAGTGAATCTGCTTAAAATCTTAATTTCCCGCTTTTGAACTTAATTGACTAAATAGTTTGGGCCGTAGAGGCGAGGATAGACGGACAGAAGGACGGAATCAGTGGACATACTTTTTCGACCTTTCTAAAAAAAACTGTTTGATTAAAATCTCAAATTCTAAACTTTGTAGGAATGCAATACTTTCCTTAAGATTCCGCAAGTATTAAGACAAGAAATTACATTTTATAATTTTTATATATGTAGTTAAAAACTAACATACAGAAATTCCGTTTTTACGAACAAAATTTACCGGTCTATTCCCAAGTTACTTCCCTCGGTTTTCGTTTAATCAAAAAATAATTTTGGATTATTCGCCTCCGGTTCAAAATCTGGCGAACTGATCTTGTCAAAGTATTCTTAACACTGACTCTAAAAAAAAAGAGAACTAGTGCTTTCTATCACGCATTGCAAATGTCAAACCTGTATGTTTGCAATAACATATTGGTGGGATTCACACTGACAATTTCGTCAATCTTATAAGTAACTAACCTTTCCATTAAATCAATTTAGTTCATCATCTGTCAATACTATTCTAAAACTTTTTGGACCAAAATAGGCACTTTTCAATTTTAAAGTATTTGGTTATCATCTCACCTTGGCATATATTTTCAGAAAACTGACTGATCTACCATAATATTATAAGATCTGACAATATTGTCTGCACTGTCACTGAAGTTGTAGGTTCTTAAGGGGGTCATCCCATGTGACGGCCTGTATTTTAAGGATTTTTTTTGTATGACCAGTAAATAGATACAACTTTATTAAGTTTATTATCAAAAAATATTGTAAAGAACACGAGTTACACCGGTGTGAACAACTCCACCTCGAAAAAATGGGCTCGCACTTCCTCCACGATTGGCTTATCTAAATCAAAAAAAGTAAACGATGTTTTAATCTGTGAACCTAAGTGCATGGAATGATCTATCATCAAATGAATATACCAAAAATTGGATTTTCGATTCGATAGTTTATTCTATGCGTTTACATGCTGAATCCAACCCATAAAGTTTCAAGTCATTGGGTCAAGCCGTATTTGAGATACGAAAGAGAATAGTTTGAAAAACACAGTTTTGAGAAAAACTCGTTTAAAGTTTCAAGTCCTCTTAACTATGAAAACATCAACTTACCTTTCAATGGGCGATGACTGGTCCATAGACCTGCTGTTTCTTTAAAACGACTTCGAAATTGAAAAATCACTTTAATAATTAAACAAAGGAAATAGCTTAACGTATACTCTCTTTCCCTATTTCTTTATGCTATATATACTTTTCTTTAGAGTTGGCTATTTCTATATAAAATATTTGACATGCGTTCAATAACAATCACATCAATTTAAGTTGTCAAAAAAGTCAATCATAATCATCATAAGTTATATCACCAAAAATGGTTTTCATCTTCCAGCTTTAAACCTGTCAAAGAAGAATACAAATTACAAAAAAGATGCTGGAATGCCACCACACTGATAACTTCCAATCCCGTCTGTCGATTTGTCTTGCTTAAAAGATTTGTTGGTTTACGTGTTTTGTTAAAATAAAGTTGTCAGTTGAATAATTATTCTAAAATTTAAAAATTACCAACAATATTTTGAATATGATGAAATAATTTGATTTCAAAATCTATGTTTGTTAATGAGATTTTTAGTCAAAAACCATTTTTTTTTGTAGATTTTATTTCTTATGAAGAAACTGACTGTTGGATTTTCATAAAAGAAATTTACTGACTTTTGAAAAAAATATTTTCTGCGAGATAAAATTAGTTTGATTCCAGTATTTTTAATTTTTGAAAAGATATTTGAGTTGAAAATCAATTTTTACCAATGTTTTGTTTAGGTTTTTATTTTTTGTTAGAAAATGTGTCAATTCGATTTTTCTCAAAATTTTACTGGGTGTTAACAACAATATTTTCTGTTAGTAAAATTAGTTTGAAGCCAATATCTTGTATTTTTGAAAAGATATTTGATCAGAATTTAAAATATAAAATTTAATTCAAGTCGCGTTATTGGTTCCGGAGATATTTTGGGTTAACCAAAATGTTCACCTTTCAGTTTTTTCGAGAGTCCACCAATTAATTTTTTTTGAGAGTCCTTTCTGCACCTTTCTGCTTATTATCTGTATAACAAAATTTATTTGAAGTCGATAACTTAATGGTGCTTGAGCTATGGACTACGAAAAAAACTTCTTGAATGTTCGGACTTGGGAACGTACGTACATACGCACACACAGACATCTTTCTAAACATCTTTTAATTCGACTCTAGGGACCTTGAAACGTCGAGATATGTCAAAATATTCAACTCAAATCAGACCGATTACAATAACTTCCTTTCGAAAGCTGGTAATAGTCATGTTAAGTTACGAAATGGGGGTAAATTACTAGTTCTTCTTTTAAAAACACTCGCACATATTTTTCCTACATTTTTTAAATACCTAAAGTATGATCAGTGCCTTAACATAATCAAGACTTAAAGTTCATAGGTATTTTCTTTTATTTAAGTTTCCTTTAAATACAATAATTATCTATGTCCACAAAAATGTTCATATACAAATCAAACTGTTTGAACTTTTTATTAAAAACTACAAAAATTCAGAGAAGAGGAAAAAAAAAACAAATAAAAAACACCCAATTTCAACAAGTACATTATTTCTCTACTCCACTGTATGGTAACATAAACGATCGCACCCTTCCCAACTGTCATCATTTTCCATCTTTCCAACAAAGAAAAGTAAAAATACCACCAGACAAAATACAACAACAAAACAATGCTAAACCAAAGCAAACCCCAAAAAACCAACCACCACCATTCTGATGCGGGTGTTTTGTGTTTAATTTTGTATCACAAACAAAAATATACTCTTAAAACAAACAAGAACACAAAAAGGAAAAAAGAATTATAAATGCTAAAATTCCACCACCGCACTACCACCACCATTCAATTCAAAAAGCAAAGCAAAAGCAAAGCGTTGCGCTGTGGTAACTTGCTGTTGCTCATTTCACTCTCATCAAATACAAAACAGAAAATAGGAACAAGTAATAAAAGTAAAATAATACAAAATAAAAAAAAAATAAACTGACTAAACATCAACCCTGTGTTCTCTCCTATGATGATGTTGATGATGATGATGAAGTTGAAGAAGAAGATGATAATGATAAAACACAAACGAAACGATCCCATATGGCCAATTTAAATATTGCAGTGCAAGCGAGCTAGCAGTATTTTTTTATTTGATGTCAGGTGCGCTTTTTTCTTTTAGTTGTTTTTTTCCTTTTTCTTATGTTGTTTTCAATTTGAAATAGCATTTTTTTTTCATCACTCTTTCGTACTCCATTCCGTACTCGTTGTACTCGTCATTTTCTGTTGTTTTATCTTGTTTGGTTTGCAACGGAAGTGAACTGTCAAAAATTGTATATATTGCCTACTCAATATTGTAGTTGTTAGAAAGAGATGAACGATCAAATAGTGTTGAATTTATATATGTTGAATATCATTTTGCTCGCCATCGTCGTTCCGTTCGCCTTCGCCATCGCCGTTGCCGTTCATCGTCCGTCGTTCTCGTACTTGTTCGTCGTCGCCGTCGTCTGTCTGTTCGCTTAAGTTTTATTTTTTAAATTTGACCATCTTACTAAACTAAAAACTACAAATAAATATAAATTACATTCGAAAACTAAAACAGAAGACACAATTAAATGAAATCTCAAACAATCTACACAAATCGAAAGTGCAAAAAGATTTAAATTGAAAAAAAAAATCATATACAAAAGAATTCATTGAAAATTTCAAACCAATTGCATTCAAAAAATCCAAAAAATAATCGTAATCAAGAAACTGTGCTCGGCTCTGGTGTTGTGCTGTGCTGTGGAGGAATCTTGAATTTTGTAGATGATAAAATAAAATAACTGTGCATAACGTCGTCGTCGAGGCAAGAGAAGTTTTAGATACAAGCTGATCAGAAGCAGCAGCAGAAAACTTTTTTATGAATCAGTGCGTAATTCTCTTGTCGTAGTTCGGTTTGCCGTGCAAATTAATGAAAGAAATTTAAAAAAAATCTGTAAATTAAAAAAAATCATCAAATAATAAAAAAAGAACCAAAGAATGAATGTGGATCATGCGCAAGTGCTGCGATAATAGGCTTCGTACTCGTTGTGGTTGTAGTGTAGTTGCCTTTGCCCGTTGCCGTATCCGGAGGATCACTTGTTGAACGCCTTTTCTCGTTCCTCGTCGCTGTCGTTTTTTTTTACACTTTTCTTTGATTCGTGTGTTTCTTTTTTTTTTCTACAACTCTATACACACGATCGATTCTATCCATGAATGAACTGAAGAGGAAGTAATTTTTTTTTCTTCTTACCTACCGACGGACGGACGTATACATATCTATACGCGCTGCTCAATTGCTATAGTGCCTTGCTTTGGTTGATTGTGAAAAATAGAGAAGACTGTAAAGAGAGATAGTGAGAGAGCGGAACGGAGTGGAGCAGAGTGGCGGAGCGCCAGCTATAAGAGCCGCCATAGATCGTTTCATATTCATCGTCTTTTCTACGATCATCATCATCGTCGTCGTCGTACTCGTCGTTGTTGTCCAACGTTTGTCTACGTCTCGTCATCGTCGTCGCCACGGGGGTAAAGCTGAAGAAGCTGACATCCACCGCACCGACAACCGGGATCGAGACAACGAGAGCGAAAGAGAAGCTAAGCAATACCGAGACCAAGAGCAGCAGCAATTGCCTCCTCTATATTATGGTGTGTGGCCTTTTGTAAATTTATTATAATTTAAATATTTTCATTTTTATTCAAATTCAAATTAAAAGTTTTTCCAAACCTTCGATTCAAACGAAGAGAAAACAAAATAAATTCACTTCTCCCACTGACACTTTTTCTTTTCTCTTTCTTTCTTCCTTCCTTCCTTACTTCCTACACCTTTATACCTCTGCAACTTTTTTTGTTCTATCTTTTTTTTGTTTAAATTTTGTTTTTGATTTTTTGTTTTTCAATTTCATTTTCTATTAGAAAATTTTGTTTAATTTTGCATCGATGATCAATCAACTGCTATCCTTGTTTACTGTTTACATAAATAAAGAATATAAATGGGCAAAAACGTATAAAACACTATCTTTCGTAAAATCTGTACATACGCACCACATACACTACTTCTACTAAAAATAAGTAAAAAGATCGATCTTAGTATCTTAGTCTAACTATACTAAGAACTTCACTTAAAAAATTGATTTTTATATCACAAAAAAAAAACAAATACATATCTAAAATGCGATTGAAAAAGAATCGTAAAGTTACATTTCTACCGAATTTCGTTCAGGGTAAGAATGTATTCATTAAAGAGGAGCACCATCAGCATCAGGACTCATCATCGTCGCTGCCCACAAATGAAGATGGATCGACGTTGCGTAGTTTATCGGATTTGTCAGATCATGAAGCATCGTTGGATGTACCGGCTCAGATACCGCCATTCACCCCCGGGACGAATAAGAAAGTCGCTGAAGTGCTGAAGGCATCCTTTGCATCGTGGGAGAAAGAAGTACAAAATTGTAATATCACCAAAGATCCACGCGAATGGACTGAAGATCATGTGATCTATTGGCTTAGTTGGGCCACTAAGGAATTCTCATTGGAATCAATGAATATCCAGCCGTTTATGAAGATGACTGGTCGAGCGATGGTGGCATTGGGCCGGGAGAGATTTCTGGCAATAGCACCACCATTCACAGGGGATATACTGTGGGAGCACTTGGAGATTTTGCAAAAGGATTGTGAAGATGGTGCTGGGGCTGTGTATAATATGACAAGTGGTGGTGTCGGTGGTGGTGGATCATCGTCAGTCTGTGGATCGGACCAAATAGCCAATTATTTAGGTAACAATAATAATCAAAGATTAACCGCACATGATTACTCTTCTAGTGATAATAGCAGTTTTCATTCAACCTCGCATGGTGGGACGGTGATTGGAGCATCTGTGACGTCGCATAGCGGCACTCCACCACCAGTACCTCCACAATCATCGTTGTCGTCTCAACAACAACAACAACAGCAGCAACACCAACATCAGCATCAGCATCAGCAGCAGCAACAACAACATCCCACACAACAACAGCAACAAATGTCACAACAACTATCCCAGTCGGAGAGAGTGGGGCTTGGAATTCATTCACAAATCTCCTCACATACTCCCCAACCTAACAACCAACAACAACAACAACAGCACCACCAAGTGGCTGCGAACAACAATAATAACAACAACAACAATAACAACAACAGTACGACAAGTAGTAGTAACAGTAGCAATAGTAGTGGGTCAACAATAGTTGCTCATGGAGATCCACGAAGTGGGTCTTCGGATTACTCGCACAACAACAACTCGGCTGCGTTAAATCTCAGCTACATGCACATGGCTATGAATGCTGTTGGAGGTGCAACAAATAATTCAGGTGCTCCTCTCTACCACCATATCAAAGAAGAACCCGGTCTCAGTAACAATGATGGTTTCCACGATACGTCGTCGATGATGGATCATCATCATCCTCACCATGCGCCGCCGCCGTCATATCAACTCGACACCGGGGGCGGAGGGGGAGGCGGTTCGGCTTCAACCCACGCACCAGGACCCGACTACTACTCGGGTATACTCGGAGAGCACAAGTACAATCCGTACGCAAGGCCACGGTACCACGACAATTACCCACCGCCAGATTTTGTGTCCTACCATCAGCCACCGCCTCCGTCAGCGTTCCAAAGCAGTCATCATCCGCAGTCTCAATCTCATCAGCCCAACTTGGGGCCCGACCAATGGAGTCCGCACAATTTGGCGGCGTACATGAGTTCGATGGGCTTGGAAAAAGGCCTCGGTGGAGGTGGCTACCCGACGGCTCCTGGTGGAGTGCCTTGCTTCACTGGCTCGGGGCCAATTCAACTGTGGCAGTTCTTGCTTGAACTGCTAATGGATAAAACCTGCCAAAGTTTCATATCCTGGACCGGCGATGGATGGGAATTCAAATTGACCGATCCGGATGAGGTGGCCCGTCGATGGGGCATCCGAAAGAATAAACCAAAAATGAACTACGAGAAGCTAAGTCGTGGTTTGCGGTACTACTACGATAAGAATATCATCCACAAGACGGCGGGCAAGCGCTATGTCTACCGATTTGTGGGCGATCTACAGAATCTGATAGGCCTTTCGCCTGAGGAATTGTGTGCTAAATATGATCTTAAAACAGATAATAATGCTGATGATTGAAGGAGTAGACGTTAAAGATGAAAAAGAAGCTTTAAGAGCTGTTATAGAATTTAAAAAATTAATAATCAACAAAAACAAAAAAACAATGTGCACAAATTGTTATCCCAAAATATTTTTGACAAAAAAATACTAAGTATAAAATTTTAAATTAAATTTTTTTAATTAATTATTTTAGATATTTTAATTATTAAAATATGATAATTTATTTTTTGATTAATTAATTAATAATTGTTTCTATGTATAATAGGCATATCTATATGTATTTTGTAATGTTGTTTGTGTCTTATATATTTTCCTAACAATTAGGAGAGATTCTATTATAATAATTATTATTATAAAAATATTGTAATTCTATTTTTTAAATATATATTTTATCTACAAAAATAAAACAAATATTATAAATTGTTTCAAAATATTCATTCAAATGAGCAAACAAAACATTTAACAAAATAAAAAAAACAAAATTCTTTTTACAAAAAAAAAACAAAACTACACATGTGTAATGATCTGCATATATATTATATATACATAAATAAATATTTATAATTTTATTTTAAATAAAACAAAAACAAACAAACACAAGAAAAAAACCACAAAACAAAACAAAATGAGTAAAACTATATATTTTTAATGTTAATGATGAATTTTAAATAAATGAATGGGGGCTTCCGAAAGACTCGTTAAATAAATGCATAATTATATTTAATTAAATAATAATACAACAAAAAAAGAAAAACCAATAAAAGAATAATGTTTTCTGTATCTATACAATTTTTTTGACAATAAATCAAGAAATAAATATTTTACACACAAAAGTTCTTTTTTTACAAATGAGTTTATTTTTGGGATTTTTGGAAACTTTGTAGTTGAAAAGATGGAAGGCTTTTGTATTCAATGAGACCGTGATTAAGTTTATTTTGTTTTTTGAAAATTCATGCAGGTTATGATATTAAGATAAGAGCAATTGAGGATCTTGCTTTAAAAGGTAAGCAAGGCCATACATTAAGTCTTTAAGAGCAGATCCAAATTTAAGAATTCGCAAATGATTACAAAACTATGAAAACATTCAAATTATTTAATACCGTATCATTTTAAAACAATTAATTGTAAAGTAATAAATGATTTTCAAAGTTATTTTTTATTTCCCACCAACGATTAAAGTTGTACCTACCCCACTTTTGATGCAAAGTACTCAATTATTTTATGATTTTATTGCTTAAAAAAATACCTATTTAAAAGTGATTCTATTATACTTTTGAACGTTGGAACCGAAAAATGTAGGGAACGTCTGCAATCAGATTGTTTTGAAATCAATATTTATTTATTTGCCTACAAAAAGTTGAAAGTTTTGCCTTGATAAAATATGAAATTAGGCAAATTGTTTTCTAGAAAAACTTCGAATTATCAATTCTGTCTTGGTATCCTAGGAAAATGGTTTTAGGATTAGGATTGAAGGCCTTTGATAATTATGGTGGACAGTCGATACTGTGCTGAAACTGGTAATGGTAATATTCATAAATTAAGATTATTAATTAGAAAGGAAATTCTTGAGATATTTATAAGCGGGGGCTCATAATCCGATCAACTATGAATTGATGTTTTCCACAACACTTTTTTAAATTCGAGTTTGGTTGTCAATTTCCAATATTGTTAGTTTATGAAATTATTAAAAAATTTGATGGTTATTTTAAGTGTTTCTGCTTCAAAGAAATAGCCAGGGGCCTGATTATGAGGATCGCGGCGGATCGTTTTAAATTCGACTTTTCAAATTCGACTCGCGTCCTATTTCCTTATTAACAAATTCGAGGCGAAGCTATAATAGTTCTTCCTGTATTCCAGTGATTTGACACTTTTGGTTTGACTTTTTTTTCCTATATTCCAGTAATTTGACAGCTTTCCAAACAAAATTTGTTTTGTTTTGATTGAATTTGTAAAATTTGTGACGATTTATTCGAAATTTTTTATTTTAATAATATAATAAAATAAAAATGAAGGTAACTCACATTTTTATATAATAACAATCAAGAAAGAATCCAGAAATCGAACAGTGAATAGTAATTAACACCCTTTCGCCTGTGAATCCGCCAGAAAAGGCTATCGGATTTCAACTCGCCAACAAACATTATGACATTTCAAATTCGCCTTCGAATTTAATCAAGTACAGAATTCGTTCTTTAGCAGTATTACGCCAATGTGGATTCTACCACACTCTGTCTTTCCCAGTCATTGCAATATTTAAGAATTAGAATTCAAAACCAATGTGCATCGACACCTCCTGTCAAACCCTCCCTAATGCTAGGGATTATTATGCGTCTCTGCATAATAAGGATAGTCAAGTCAGATAAGAAAATGTATAAAATTATTAATTACTCTGTTTGCAAAGAAATACTTAAGTAGTAAGCAACCCAAATTAGCTGTTGAAAATTGATCTAGAGCTTAGGTCATTCATACAGAATTAAAAAAATTGGCAGAGAGCATGGATGGATGGATTTTAAATAGTTCAAGGATCATATAACTCATCGTCTTTGTCAAAACAAAGTTCTGTTCAACTCATTTTGTTGTTAATTTTATTGATAAATAAAAGATGCATATTAACAATAAACAAACAATTGTAATTATTCACAATAGCAACACAAATTTTTATTTCAATGATAAATTCTATCAAACATCAATCGGTACGAGTAGATAGTTACTTTTTATAATAAGAGTGAATGAGTATGGAACGAAACAACAGTCGATTGTTTAGATGTCCAACAAAATGGGCAGGTTCAGTTGCCATAAGGAACTTGAAAGTAAGGCAAGTTTCTAGCCTCTGATTGGCCAGCTGCCAACGAATTACCCTCCAATTTCCAAAAGTTGACTGGAAATTTAGTCAAGAAAAATCTCCTTAACTGTTAAGTCAAGTATACTTCTATCAAAATGAGAGTTGATCATGCCTTTTCATTCAACTAAAAGCTGGATTTTATTACTCTATGATTTATTTATTTTCTGCACAACTCCATTTAATGTTTTCTGTAAATGGTTTCCTTGTCAATTGGGAAAAGAAATAAGGATCATTTCTTTACAAAACAAAATATAAATCGTGATTTTTACCTTGCATATGGGATGTTCTTGACACGATAATGTTTTTGGTAGTTTTTCTACTATGAACATAAAGTAGTGATTTGCAAAGTACAGTTCTGAATTTGAAATTCATGATACTTGAAAAACTAATTAGTTGCCTTGGTCAAAATTTACTTTCAAAGAATGAAGTTGACTGCAAATGAAGTCCCTTATGTTGTCTGAACCTGCCCAGTTTTTTTATTTCAAGGACTCTAAAAAAATGGTCGTTTGTCAAAACTAGACATGCACCCATTGTTTTAACTTTTGAAAGTAAATAAAACGAAGATGTTTTTTTTATTAATAATTAATTTAATTATGATTTCAAGCATTTGACTGTCAAGACGGGCGACGCACTTAAACTAATTTGGAGGCTTAATTTTCTAAGATTCTTTGAACATTTGATGCCGTATATCCACAATTCGGGCTTATCGGTGTAGACTACTGACTTTATGTATCCCGACAGTAAATAGTTAAGCAACGGTTATAAATACCACGATCTGGAAAGCCAATTCATGGGTCCGCAACTTGAAACTAAAACTAAACGGTTAACAAATGTTTCCTCCAATAAATCAGTTGTGTCACAAGCTGTGACATGTTGCACTACGCTGTCTTGTTGAAACCACATCAATTTCTCCACAAAATAATTTATCAATAGGTGAACGAAAAAGTCAGTAATCATACATAGATCTGTAGCGGTCAACATTGACTGTAACGTTCTAGACGATGTAACGGAGTCAAGGAAGCGTTGTTCATTGACGTATCCATTAAACCGAATTTATGCTTTGCTAGGTGATCTCGATTATTTTGAAATTCCAAACCAAATTTGCCAGCTGACATAATTGTGACTTAGCAGCTGACAAAATGACCACCAGTTAAGACTACCAAATTTGCAAGACCTGTCACATACAAATTATATCAAAAACTCAAGTTTTTGGTTGGAGAACTCTCTAAATTTGTAGCTCTTGCAGTGAAAATAAAAGTTTCAATGAAATATAACTTTAATAAACTGCTGCAATTATTTTAAATCCTTTTATTATTAAAAATGGCTTGAATAATAAAATAATAATTATTTGGTAGTACTTCTAGTGTTCTAGTATCTTCCAAAATATTAAAATTCTCAAGCCTAATCAAGTGTTCTTTTATCTGAATTCAAATTTGTCAAAGATACTTATCATAAGATTAAAATTTAAAATTATAAAATAACGTATTTGTACACAATATGTCTTTTATTATTTCCGGAACTAATAGTAAAAATGATAACAACATGCTTTCTATATGATTTGATTAAAATTATATTAGGTATTGTTTATCAATAATTTAAGACTGTTACCTATTTGGCTAGGTAACTATTTAAAAATCTTAGTGTATAGCCACTTGAGAGATATGTATTTCCTGTTTTTTGGAAGAAAAGATAATAAATATATTAAATTAAACACAAATTCAAATCACTTTATTCTAAGATAACACAAAAAGCCATCGGAAACAATGATGTTTCAAATTTCAAGGGTTTTTCCTATGATTGATTTCAAATTGCTTATTACCAATGGAATTTGTTCTTTTTTTGCAAATGCCATATAAGTTCATTAGCCAAAATTTAAATGATTTGATCATACTCAAAAATTATTCTCAAACCTTTTGGAATTTAATTTTTATGGCATACAAACATTGTTGTTCATAGTGTGCAAAAAGAACAAAATAGAAGTATTTTTTTGTTATAAAATTATTATTATTTCAAGTGTAGGTTATCTTAAGTAAAATTTATAATCAATTTAACAAAAAACAAAAATTGATTTGGTAGGTAGTTTAGTATGGCTCCGCCTTTATTAGATTTGATAAGTTTACCTATTAGAAATTGACTTAAGCAACTATTGGCGTGTTCCTATGCAAACAAAGTTGGCTTAGGTATATCTGAAATGTATGCAAAAACTTCAAAAGAATAAAAAACACTTTAAAAAAGAGTTTAAATGAATGAAAAACTCATGGAATCTCAAATGAATGCAATCAATTGATGATTGCAGTCAAATGAATGGAGACACACATGATTGCAATGTTTTTTATCTCAAATGATTGGTGATTGCAAAATATAAATTACCAAACTCAAAGTGATTTCAACGAATGCATTCTTTCAGTTATAAATATTTTCCCATATTTTATTAAATAAAATTTAAAAAATGTAAAGAAAACCTGCAAAATAAGTCGTTTGATATTTAAAATTGAAGTATTTATTCTAATATATTTGAATTCGTATAGTTTTTTCTTGATGCAAAAATTGCTGCTAGGTGCTTAGAATTTCTCCGACGACGACGGTATAAATTGATTTGGATTTGTATTGAATAGAAAGTGCATATTTTTGCCAGCAGAGTTTTAGTCTTGTAGAATGAGAACCCAATAGAGTTTTGAAAGTGAAAAGCAACAAACTGTAACAAACATTTACATCGCTCAACATCGTCGCAGTAGGTATTTTATGACATTTTTAACTTATATTTTTGTAAGTTGCTATCCAAGTAGCCGAAGTTGTTTTCACATTTTTTTAAACAATTTATCAGTAATAATTGAACTTTAAGAAATATCCATCAGTTAACCCTTGAGCTCAATTTCGGACATACTATCATGTATAGAGATTCTTTTTTAACCGCACATCGAGAACGGGGAATGCTTTACTCAACTCGGTTTTTTCCTCACATTTTGATATTTAAATCTTTAGTACAGACAAAAGTGCACAGATATATTCTCTTAAATCCTTTCTTATATCCCTAACACTTGCACTGTAGGGCAGGAATAACTCTTTTAGTATGTGCAAATTATAAAACAAAACAATTGCTTAATACTCTAATTTAGCATTATTAATTTTTAAATAATGAAACAGAGAATGTGCTATGCTATTTAACATTTACAAAATACTAAAAAAAAATTCAGGCTAGAAAAGATAGGTTCTAAGGTCTAAATAATTAATTAATATAGTATTTTATATTTAAAACCGACGCAGATCCCTATCTCTTAAAAAACACTCTTTAATATCAGACATTTTTAAAGACACTTTTGATTGTTATTTTATACGACATAAAATATTTTAGTATTGATATTCTCTTCCACGTCTCCCTTACTTGCTCTTTTAAAAGGTCTGGATAACTAGAAGGTTAGGTTATAGTGGCTGTCCAAGATGGAAACGGACACACTTAGGCCAGTTTAATGGCCCATTGTGATACCACATGAATCTTGAGGCTTCCTCCTAAGCTCAATGGAACCAGCTTGAGTCCCTTACGAAACGTGAGAGGCTGATTATACCGATATGATTTAGATCGTTAAAAAAGAATTCTCCTAGGTAATTCTTGCGTTTTCGAGCTAGAGCAGGGCATGTGCAGAAAAGATGAAAAACCGTTTCTTCCTCTTCCTCGCCCATACAGCTTCTGCAAAAGTCATTTGAGAATACGCCGTCTCGTGGCGTGCTATCCTATTAGACAGTGTCCGGTTATGACACCTATTATCGAGCTTATATGCGATCTGCTTAGAGGGAGCAAGCACCTTGAACGTTTTATATCGAGTGTTGGCCAGATGTTTTTCTGATGTTATTCCACCTGGTGCCTGCCCTCCTCACAGCGTCTTGCATTAGCAACAGTTTACAAGGTAGAAGGTTAATATTAGCTACATTCTACTTTGGGCTAACGAGGAGGTCTTTGGTTCAAACTCTGCCTGTGCCATCTAAAGTTTTTTTGCACGGGTACTGCCTCTTGCGAGGAATTGACAAATTCTCCAAGAGTAATTCTTGTCATGAAAAGTGCTTTCTCAAATTAGAAGTTCGGCTTCGGCTTAAAACTGTAGGTCCCCTCCATTCCTGGCAACAATACTCGTACACAGGAATGGTTGATAGTTGTAACTCACTAGGCGCTTGTTCTAAACGGACTGTTGCGCCACCTAATTTATTTATTTTTACTCTGGGCTAACAGGTGTCTAGATTATAGTCATAAAATTTCATTATTTAACTTGTTTTTTCACTTTATCATTCAAAAGTTAAAATAGGGTTTTGATTTTCAGTTCATTATACTTTAAAATATCTTAAAAACTAATTTTAAAGTCTGAAAGTCTACTACTCCAAAACTAAGTATTTTTTTATTTTATTTGTTTTGTTAGTTGAGTTGAAATTTTACATTTGTATTAAATTTCAAAAGTGTTAAGATTCATTAAAATCGTTATGAGGTCTTCCATCGTTGTTTCCATAACTTTTTTTCGAAATAGGGAGTTATTTTTTAGCTATTATCTTTTTGGCAAGACTGGTTTAAACATTTGACGCGCGTTCCATGTTTTGTTTCACTGCCAAACATCTTCACTTTGGTCTATAATTTAACCATGAATCGACTTACAAACGAACAACGCTTGCAAATTATTGAATTTTATTATGGAAATTGCTAAGAAAGTTCATCGCGCGCTTCTTCCATTTTTTGGTGAGTTTAATCGACCCACTGAAGCGGCTATTCGGGCTATTGTGACTAAATTTCGCATCAAATTTACATTGTTGGACATTAAACCACCAACACGCTTACGTAGAGTGCGAACTGAAGAAAATATTGCTGCTGTATCGGCCATCGTTTTGTCGCCGTTCAGAGCAATTGGGCCTCTGTTACTCAACAGCGTGGAAAATTTTGGGGAAGGATTTAGGTGTGATGCCTTTCAAAATACAGCTACTGCAAGAATTGAAGCCGAACGACCTACTGCAACGTAAAATTTTTGGTGAATGGGATTTTGGAAAGTTGGCCGAAGATCCACTTTTTTACCGAAAAATTATGTTCTGTGACGAAGCTCATTTTTGGCTCAATGGGTATATAAGCAGAATTGTCGATTTTGAAGTGAATATTAGCCAAAAAAGTGACAGTTTGGTGCCGTTTATGAGCTGGTGGCATCATTGGACCGTACTTCTTCAAAGATAATGCGAATCGTAACGTAACTGTGAATGGTGACCGCTACCGTGAGATGATATCCAACTTTTTTTTTGCCCAAAATGCAGAGCTTGACTTGTATGACATGTGGTTTCAACACGAACGGTGCCACATGCTACACAGCACGCGCAACAGTGGACTTTTTGAGAGGCGAGTTGGGTGAACATTTTATTCCACGTTTGGGATCGGTCAATTGGCCGCCTAGATCGTGCGATTTAATGCCTTTAGACTATTTTTTGTAAGGCTAGGTTAAAACACATTTCTATACAGACAAGCCCAAATGACGCATTGGAAGATAACATTGAAGCATTTATTATTGAGAAACCGGCCGAAATGTTGGAAAGAGTATGCTAAGCGTTGGACTGAGCGGATATACCATTTGAGGCGCAGTCAAGGCCAACATTTGCATGAAATAATCTGCAAACATTAAATTATATGGACCGTACTATCGATTCAAAAAAAGATTTCATCCATTTTTTTAAACTTTATCACCATATACAAGGATTTCGAAATGGTAAATTGCCTTTAAGCTAATTTAGTTTAAAGAAAACAATAAGAATCTGTTTATAAATACTGTACTTCAAAAACTTAAATTTATTTCTTGCATATTGGTGTAAACCTTGGTCTAAGGTCTAAGGTCTAATGGTCTAAGGGCAAGTCGGATCACAGTGGGATATCTTTGATAAATTTGTACACCACATCGTTTATCCTTAAAAAACGCTCGTAAACCAAGTCTCATACTTTGAGACTTTAATATATTCTATTGCATCCGTCTATAACATACATTATAAAGAAAGACAAAGTTGGTACAATGACGCAAAAGATAGAGATCTTTGGGCAACATTGGGAGAGGCTTATGCCAGATCATAGAATTTTTACACGCGTCCATTTATTTATTCAAACTTTGCTCACATATTAAAGTTGATTAAACAAATTATGTCAATTTATATAGTAATAATTAAAAAAAAAACAGAAAATGTAAACAAAAATGTTAATAAATATTGTACAAAATATCAATAATGGCAAATAAAAGCTTATAATAATAATAATTATTATTATTTGCACCCGTCTTAGAACTCTTTCAAGCTTATTTTTTCAAAAGTGAAGTTTTTAAAATAAATCGTGGGCCTCAAACTTTCTGTTGACCGTCTTAGTTTTTCTTGCACTGCAAATCTTTATCAAGAACTTTAACAACCGATCGCCTTGAAGTTAGAATAAGACTTTATTATTTATGGTAAAAAAAAATTTTAAGTTTTACATTTGAATTTTCTCAGTCGGATTGACAAAGCAATCCAAATAGCTTTGTATTTATTTTTATTCTTTCTAAATTATGCGATAGGGAATTCCTGAGAAATCGAATCTTAAAAATTGTATATGGTTTGTCTCGATTCCGCTGCTAAATTTTACAAACCGTTCGAACAAATTAACTGAATGCACAAACTATTTCTTCTATTTCCGCTTATTTAATTTTGTTTTTAAAATAAGATAATGATTTTTTTTTTTAATTTCATTAACAAAAAATTCGCATATAGTCTAGATAAATCTTATCAGCAGATTTCGATTGAAAGCACAAAAGCTAACAAACTGTGTAAGAGGTCCAAGGTTTGATTTAAATAGAATCCTTGTAGATTTGAAAGAAAAAAAGTCGGCATAAGACTGGTTCTTATAGTTTGCATGAGACCACTACTGACAATTTACTTCGAATTTTAGAAAATGATGATTTTAAATGCGCTATAATCATAAACCGAGCCCAATCTACATACCTTGAAGGAAATATACTGTAAGCAAAATAACCAAAGGTGCGGTAAATAGTCCACTTTCTTGAACTTAAGCAAAGAAAACTAAAATTTAACAACAACAAAAAATGCCAAAATTGTCAGTAAAACAAAAATAGAATGATTCGGGCTTTTTTTGAGTTAGGTTGTTAAAATTGAATCTATCTACATTGGCGTTTTTCTTTTTTTTTGGCTCTGATCAACTAGCCGTCTGATTATTGATATATTCAGAAAACACACTTGAGGACAAAACTGTAATTTTTTTTCAAATCAATTAAATTTGAAGTTGGCTTCGCTTAACGTTTCTTTCGATTTGCTCTGTCATTTTATCCTGAGCAAATTGATCCAGCTCTAAGCTAACTTCTATGTTAAAATGTTGTCCTCCGAAATATATATGATAAAAACAACACATTTTTTTTTAAAGCTCCGTGATCTTTTCACAAATAAAAAGTGTTTAAAGGTGAAAAATGGACACTTTTCTTAACAAAATCCAACTAAGATCTATATTAATCAAATTTTTAGAAAGTCTTGTTATATGAAATTAAGGGACCAATTCTAGCTATCATTGAAATCAATCCGAACAAATCTTTGAACGGATATTTGACTGTGTCTCCCTTTTATTAGAAATGAAAGTTACATACATATATGTACATATATTGATCGATCGTAAATCACAAAAGTTTAATTGAGTACTTATTTTTCGCTTAACATTTCTTTTTTTCTTTTCTGGACTGAACATATTTTTTTTTCTAAGCAGATGATAATATTATGTTCAAAAGGGATACGATTGTTGCAATTACACGCAATTCCAATGACAGATTTTTGACAGTAAACATTTTTCGTTGGATTTCAATCAGGAAATTTTCTTCAACAACAGAAATTTTTAATGACCTGCCAAAAAAGTCAAATTATAGGTTTCAATGATGAAAACCAATAATAACCAAATATAATTGGTCCAGGATATGTTATATAAAAGACCTAAATTGTGTTAATTCTTATGTTTGAAAAAGAACATGTCTGACTAACATTTTATACCTTATTCGAATACATTATCACAACTAAATAGTATCCGATAAGCAAAACAGCACCATATGCAAGGTATCAAAAAATCATTATATTTTCATCCGCAACTCATTCATCGGATTCCGTTATAAACATCTATGTACGAGTATGTATAAATATCAAGAGGAAGGTATACCACGGATATAGTTGTTCTCGCTAATTTCATGAATTCGATCTTTAAGATCATGAATCGATTGTGGAACATTGACATGGAACTTTCACGTGATATTAACAATTTTTTTCATAAGATAAGATTTTTTATCATAATATTTCGGTTTGATATTTTGATCACCTTTTCGAGTAACAACACATTCAAATTTCAATAATTGCAAAATTGCGATTGTTTTTAGTACGATGCGCTATTTTTGAGGTGATTAGTAATAAGATCAATGCGTTGTTGAAGTATGTAAAGTTTTATTTTTCGTAAAATAGTTTGTGCTTGTCAAATACCAAATACATACTCAATGACCAAAATACTCTACCTTAAATGTCTGTATTTTAAAATTATGTATTTGAAAGTGATCTTAAATTAAAAATCCATGGCCAAAGCTTGTATCGATACAAATCGAACAAAACAATATTTAGTCCACACTAGAATATCCAGGATAGGTTCGGTTTGATTTTGACAGCTCTTGTCGGCCATATTGTCTCTTTTAATTTCTGTCAAAATAGTAGTTATGATGTGCGCCCTATTATGAGGTACATAGTCGTCCTTCGTAATCGACAATTCAACATTTGGTGACCAAATTCGAGTCCACCGGCTTAGTAAATAATCAAGTCTGCCGAAAACATTACCGCTGTTCTTGAAAACGTGTTGAAGAATTCGAAGCACTTCATTCCGCGTCGCTAACAAGAACTTAGCCTCTTGCGGACCACAACATAAATTTTCCACCAAGATTCTGTGATGTTGGTATATGCGAATAAGTATGATGACAGCTTCACATGTAACAGGCTCCCAAATAGTGAGCTATTCCAAATGAAAGCTCTTATTGGAAAAAAAAAATGAGAAATGTATTTGTATTTTTCAAATTTTCCATTTAAAAATAAAGAAAAATGTTTGTTAAAAAGAAGACACTACTCACAATTAGAATACAAAAAATGACAACTGCCCATTTGATGTTTTGAGTATATTTTGTATGAATGAAAGTCAATTTTCTCTTTTGTTCACAATCAGAATTGTCATTTTTACAAAAGTGAACACATGTTTCAAATAAAAACGACATCGGTGCATACGAAGCATAATACCCCATCCATATAACATCGCTCAACCAACACCTCACTGACAACAAATTCTGTCATCTGTCATTTCTGACATTTTAACCAGCTGCGCTGCAGTTTTTCCTCACAAAATTTGTTTGTCTCGCGAGATCGAAACCGAGCACCGAAAATTTGTTTTATTATTCTCATAAACAAAGAAATTTCTAATTAAAAAATTACAAAAAAAAACATTGTATAATGTAATTTATTGTGTCCAGATAAACAAAATCGTTTTGCAACGAATAAAACCAACGTGCTTTTATAACAGACAACAATTTAATAAGACAAAAAAATATTACTTCATTGAAAATTGAAAAACCATTTCTACTCACCCACTCTCTTATATCCCACCACCAACCAACCACCCACCACCTGGTATGAAATAATTGAAATTCTCCTGCATGCACCCAATCGTTTGCCATTTAACAAAATTGCCGCTGACACAGATTCCGAAATAATTTTTATTTTTACATTTCTTTTCGTTTTTTTGTGTTTTTCAATTAAATTGATTCCTTTCTTTGAATGAGACATTTGTATGCTTCTTATTGCAGGCCTCGCTGGACAGCGTCAGAGTGCTTGTGCTTTTCGTTGTGGTGCTATATTAGAGACATCTCGATCTGTCTGGATATATTTTGGACAACTTAGCTACAAAGATGGAAATGAAAAAGGTGCTGGACAAAGAGGGCCGGGATGCTAAGAACTTGTTGGCCTATCAAATAAGTTCAAACAATGAAACAACACCTTATGAGAGTAAGATACAAATCTAAAGATCGTTCTTCCAAAAAGTTGAATGCAAATAACTTTTTTTATTCCTCCCAATTTGGTATGCTATCATCATTCATGTTTTTTTTGGTCTTCATTTATATGGAGACAGGCAGCGACATCTCTGAATGGGAAAATGTGGTACCAGATTACAATGGGTTATAATATTGGGTGTGACGTTTTTCGTTTTAGTTTGAAATTTTGAAGTGGAAATTCGTTACTTTTTGAACAATCCTAAGATTTAAACATTAGCACGCGAATAGATTATGGATTAAGAACAGAAGTAAGCTACCAAAATATGAAGACATATGAGGAGGTGTGATATAAAATCAGGCTTTAAAATTTAAACATATAAATAGGTAGGAAGGTATTAAGATATTAATCGGGCCCATAGTTTGTATGAGAACACTAATGACGAAAACTTTTAGAGTTGGATGATTTCGAAAATACCTGAATCGTGAGCTGGACTTAATCCCACTTCCAAGTAGATATTCAGGAACGATTTAAGTTCGGTAAACTACATAGAGCAGGTCGCCTAGCTCGCATGGAAACAGATGAGCTAGTCCATTGCAGCACATTATATGGTATTTGACACTGTTTTTCTCTCTGCCGGTGCATAGAGAAAAAGGAGTCCTAAGGAAAGAAGATGGATTGACTTTTTAAAACAGGACAGCTCGAGCTGATTTTAACGTTGAAGAAGTGTAAGATGGAAGGAAAATATAAATATCCTTGCTCAAACGCACGAGGAAAGATACTATTAGAGTTCTGTAATACGTTTGGTCTGCGCATACTTAATGAAACCAGTGCCGGCGACTCGTCAGGATATTTAACGTTTGTGGGCGGCCAAGGGACATCAGTGGTCGATTATGCTATCATAGGAGAAGATTGGGAACCGTCGTGAAAGATTTTGAGATTAGTGAAGTATCATATTCAGACCACCTTACAACTTCAAACTAAGCATGATGTGGAAATATCCCTTATGCGACTCCTGCCCAAACTGAAATTTAAAGAGGCTAAGGCTCAGGAGTATCGACAATATCTAGAATTTGAACTCCAATCACTTCAAATCGAGGACTTTTCCCTCTTAGAACGGATTGTAAAAGCCTCATACCCACTAGAAGGATTCAACTAAAAGAAAAAAAATACAAAAAAAGAACTCTACCCTGGATTGAAAAAGAATATCTAATAGCTCGTAAAACATCCTTTGCGTGGTTGAGGATCTTCCGTAAGTCCACTCAAGGATTATTCATGTTTATTAAATAGAGGCCAATAAGAAGTTTAAAGAGCTTTGTAAGACTAAAAAGAAGTAATACGCTAAAAGCAAACAGACCGATTAGCATCTTGTAAAAACTCCCCTGATTTTTGGAAACTGGCTAGGGAGCTGAATGGAAAAGTTTTACTATCCCCACAAAACTGTCTTCAAATGAAATGCTTTCTCATTTCAAGTTTCTTTTAAATCCTGTAATAACGCCTACAAAGTGGCAATTCGCAGCACTTGGATTCGTAGTCGACTCTCTGGACTGTGCATTGACATTTAGCAAGTTGGAAGAAACTTTGAAGACGCTTAAAGATGGAAAAGCAGCCGGATCGAATGGTATTCCAGTGGAACTTTTTAAATATTATATCATGCTCAAAGAACTCCTTATAAAACTTTGTAACACAGTTTTGGAGAGAGAATTGTCGCCAGATGAATTTCGAGATGCTATTATATTTCCAATGCACAAAAAAGGATCGTTATTTGATGCAGCTGACTACAGATGGATTTCCTTTTTAAAATACAACTTACAATATATTTACAACGATGATGCATAAGCGTCTTGTTAGTTGGATTGAGACCAGAAACTTGCTTAGGAAGTTCCAGGCTGGGTTTAGACCTGGAAATACCTTTTTTAATATTTAAAAGTAATTATATTGAGGGCTTTTAACATTCATTGTGTTTTGTTGTCAATCAGGCAGACGGCAATTGCCACGCTATGAGGATTTTTGTAAACATTTATGTTGTGTAATGTAAATTTTACTTTAATTCAATTAAATCTTTATCTATCTATCTGAAAGGAAAAATGACAATTGAGGGTTCTTTGATTTGGTTAAAAAGTTTAGACCTTATTCTTAAGGCAAAACAATAACTCTCTTCATGCTCGAATTTAATCGAATGCCTCTAAAAATGTATATTATTTATAGCACATGAGTGTTCTTAATTTTTTGTGGCGATAGTCATCGATTAAAACGTCCATCTTAAAAATGTAAGGCAGCATCTAACTGGTGAACCCATTACATTTAAAGTCTCAGAGAAGTCTCTCCATCTTTTCCTTCATGTTTAGGTGTGTATTCCAATTGTTCCAAGTGCCTTTCAAGCTGTCACTTACCTTTGACTAATCGCCTTTATAAAAAGCTGCTCTGTGCTCGGAATAATTTTTCAAACTATTTTCTATAAAACTTTAGTGTCCAACTCGGCCAAGGGATCAGAGATTCTGTTACCAAGCACCAAAGCTTCTGGTCAGATATCTAAGTACTTAAAAATTATAAACCATTCGCTATACTACTTGATGAGTCAATTGAGTCTGAATTTTGTTTGTTCCTCGATAAAAACTTCAATAAATTAAAACGCTCCTTTTTTTTTATTATTCTGAGAGTTCTATACAAAAAAGTAAAATTATGAACAATTTGCTTCTCAGATCCTTTAAAAGATTCTATTCTTCAAATGAAACAAATTCTAAAAAATGTAAAGTCACCATTTGTGGAGCAGCTGGAAATGTTGGTCGTATTATTTCGTATTGTTTAAAAACTTCACCACTCAATATCCATTTGAGTCTTTTCGATACGTCCACTGAAATCAAACAAGTCTCTGATCAATTAAATTTAATAAATACTCCAAATACTCTTGAGGAACATGTTGGACCCTTAAAATTAAGACAATCATTAAAGGTATATACTTTTGTCTTTTTTTTTGTTTAAAAAGATTAAGCTTTAATAGCTCCTAAATAATTTGTGGTCTTTGAAGGATTCTGATATTGTTGCAATTGTAGCAAGATCAAAACCAAATCCCAATAAAAACTTAAGTGTTCCTGATACATTTGAAATGAATTTTCCAATCGTTGCCAACATTGCTCGATGTTCCATGGAAATGTGTCCTGAGGTAAATCACGTGAAAAAGAAAACCCTCAGAATACTTCAAATCTTTGAGAATTAAAAATTGAAAAACATATTCAAAGAGGCTCTGCCTTCCTAAAGGAAAAATTCCGAGGGAATTTTTATTCACGAACATTTGTTGTCCAAATTTTGATAAAAAGTATTTTTAGGCAATTCTTGCAATTGGAACAAATCCTATGAATTCAATAATTCCTGCCATAAATGAGTTATTTATACTCCAAGGCCATCAACACTCGCATAAGATTCTAGGAATTACCACCATGGATCTAATGCAGGCAGGAGTTGTATACGCCGAATCTATGAACATTGATCCAACAGAAGTTTTTATACCCTTAACAGGAGGAACAACTGGTAAACAACTGTGTTCCATTAATAAAGACTAAAGTAATGTCTTTGAATTTCCAGCCGAGACAATTGCTCCAATATTTTCTCAAGCTGCTGTCTCAGAAGAAGAGACTCCCAAAGAACTTTCCGTAATTGATTCTGAAAAATTGCACAATTCTTTCCTCGTTAAGAAGAAGCAATCAAATGAGGCCGAATTTGCAACTGGTTTTGCTATAAGTCAATTTATAGAATCTTGTGTGAGAGCAATTAATGGAGAGTCTGATGTTGTGGAAACTGCTTTTGTTTGTGCACCTGAAGAAGCTCCAGCTAGATATTTGATTTCTTTGGTCGATCTAGATCAACATGGAATTGAAACAGTCTACGGTCCACCGAAGACGATAAATCGTTTTGAAAAGAAGCTTTTATATCCAGCTCTATTGAATTTGCAAAGAGATATAACACAAGCAGAACAACATGTTCAGACCTTGCTCAGGAATGGCGTCGAAATGCGAATGAGGAAGTGAAGAAGATTTTGAATTTGTGTAAACACTAAGAAGCTTATTTTTATTTTATAAATATATTTTAATGTTTCATTGAAGAAAAGGTTTTTTATTTGTTGAATAGCATGACGGAACTTCTAAAATTAAGCAAAATGTCTTGATGATAGCAAAAACCATTAAAAATAAAACATTTAAAATCCAAACCACGACTGTTGTCATTAAATAATATTTTATTTCCTAATTTTACAGAAACCAACATAATAATGCATCGCAAACCTCCCCGATCTCCCCTTCTAACTCCGAGTAGAAAACAACAACAGCAACTACGTTCAGCTAAACAAAATTCTGGACCTCGAGTACGAAGTGCTTCAACAGGTCGTGATAAAAAATCCGAGCTGCAAGCTCGCTACTGGGCGCTATTATTTGGTAATCTACAAAGAGCAGTCAATGAAATCTATCAAACTGTCGAGTGCTATGAGAATATATCTTCATGTCAGGAGACTATTCTAGTGCTAGAGAATTATGTTCGTGATTTTAAGGCTCTCAGTGAATGGTTTAGAATGTCTGGGGATTATGAAGCCACACCACTGCCACAGCGGCCACATTCATTAGCCTGGGAGGTGCGTAAGAGTAATCCAGTGCCAAGAGTTCGTGCTAAAAGTCTTTCCAGTCCAGTGACGGTGTCTGGGAAGTCAAGTCCTTGTTTTTCCGGCAAAAGTAGCCCGTGTTCGACGATTGAGGAAAAGAATTTGTCCCCGCGTAAGAATATCACCTCAAAGAGTTCGACGCGAGTAAATATTCGAGAACTGTTCTCATCGAGTAAAAGACCTCCACAGACCTCGGAGAATACTCTTGTTATAAACAAGCCAGAAGATTGCCCTAAACAACAACAGCCGACGCAGGACCAGCCTCAGCAACACGAAAATCCTCACGACGAGGATTCATCGAAAATCAGCTGGAACGAGATGGTCGAAATGGAAATACCCCTCGAAATCTCGGTTGAAAAACACGATCAATATGCACAGACTGACTTGGAGGATGAGAACCTTACACTCGCAGAAGTTCGTGAAAAGCTCCGCAAGCAGGAAGAACAAGCCAACGAAAGTGCCCAGGAGAGTGAGTGTTCTGTAATAAGCCGCGAGCCAACTGCCGTTGAGTTGACCATAAAGAAACTAACTGCCATGGAAAATGAGATCTTAGCCAAGGATGCTAAAAAACCCGCCACCCCACCAACAACTGAGGTGAAAAAAATCGATCCAGTGATGAAACCAATCGACCCGAAAAAAGTCCAAAATAGTCCTCTCAAGTATTCCAGTGTTGTGAATCGGCCTCCGGCTAATCGAATTGTTGGTGCTGCCAAAGTCAATTCTACCCGTCCCTCCACAACTAGACCTGTTAATACAGTGCAATCGGTGCAAAAATCACAGCCAGGTACGGCGGCGGCGCGTCGTTTTCCCATTCCAAAGCCAGCGAATATCTCCACAAATGCTCCCCGAAAGAATCCCATTTCGAATGCTCCTCCGCCGTCGCAGCCGCTCTCGGCAAGATCGAATATCAGAGCATCGAATACGGGAACTCGACTAGCGACACGATCTCGGACAATGATTGAAATGCCAAACAAGAATCAGCGTCCATTTCAGTCGAAGGCAGCTTCCAGGAAATCATCGAGGGAAGATGTAACCAGTTCCAGCTCCACCCTGAAGGCGAGCAATGAGAGAATTGGCTCGTCTAAAGGCAGTGTTTTCGATCCTCAGGAACGGCGTTCAGAGCCAAAACAGTTGACCATAGATTCCAATCACAACGATGGCGGATGGTTGACCGTGAAGAATCGTCGAAGGTCAAGTTTACATTGGGCAAATCGGTTCAATCAGCCAACAGGTTATGCCAGTCTGCCGACTTTGGCGCTGCTGAACGAGAAAGAAGAGCAGCTGAGAGATGCCGATAGGACATCTCCTCCTCCTGCTCCGACAAATCGACGAGCATCGAAGGAAAAACTCGCAACGAAAGCAGCACCTAAAACAGCTTCAGAAAAGCCTGTCGGTAAGTCCTTGGCTAAGCCAGAAATCAAGAATGCCAAAGCGAAGGTTAATTCATTACCTCAAAGGGCACCTGTGAAGTCTATCCTTAGCTCTGGAAGTGGGGTAAACTCTTCATCATCGTCATCGGGAACGGCATCGAATACTCGTCAAACTTTCATTAAACGACAAAAATCCGACCTCACTGGTTTGAAGATTACCTCGTTGCACAAGGAATACATGCGCAGTGAGAAGTTCCACAAGCTGCCGGGTCAATCGAGAGAAAGCATTGAAAATATGGATAAGGAAAATATTTCGGAAGTGGCCAAAAGCTCCACTCCAGATCTGGATGGTGATGCGAATAAGATTGACATCAAAATCCAGACAAACCGTGATTTTTCCAAGGCTATTGGTGATCTCTATCAAGCAGTAGCAGCCAATCACACACTTTCGAGTTGTGACGAGAGCGAGGAGAAGGACGATACAGATTGTGATGAGGATCAGCGAAAGCTGCTGGAAGAAGAGGAGTCTCTAAGGAGGCAAATCCGTGAATTGGAGAATACAGAAATCGATGTGGACACAGAAACCGATGAAACTGACTGTGAGGTGCTACTCGAGAAGGAGCGGGAGTTCGATGATGATGATAACGATTCAAGTCTTCTTTTTGTCGAGGATGAGAATCTCAGTTTGGAGACTCGCTATCAAGCTTTGCTTTCGGATATGTCATGGGGAGAACGCGAAGAAGCACTTGCAACACTGCAAGCCTACGTTAGCCGGCATCCTGGGCGAGCTCAGGAGTTGCATCAGAAACTATCTAGTCCTTCGAGAAGGCGATCACTCCAGGAGACTTTGAAAAAATATCAAGCTAAACAAAATCGAGCCCAGCAGAAGCGTGCGGATCTGCAAAAAGAGAAAGCAATCAAGATTCAGCACTTGCTGGCGCGAGTAGAAGACGTCAAGGCTGCCAAGCAGCATTTGATCGAAGAAAAACGCCTTAAAATGGAAGGTCGCCTGCAAAGGGCTGCAGAGAACCGAAATCAGTACCTCCGTCAAATCATCGAAAAAGCCCATGACGAGGAAAAGAAACTGAAAGAGATAAATTTCATTAAGAACATTGAAGCCCAGAATAAACGCCTGGACCTGATTGAGTCTTCAAAGGAGACCGAGGTGCGTTTGCAAGATCTCGAGCAGGAGCGACAAAAGCGTCTCGAGGAGAAGGCAGCTAAGGAAGCGGCTGTCGAGAGAAGAAGGCAGGAACTAGAACAAGCTCGACAGCGAAAATTGGAAAAGATGAATGAGACTCGATTGGAGAAGGAACAGCGAATAGGAAAGATGCAGGAACAGAAAGAAAAACAGCGCCAGGCACTGGCTCGAGAAAAGGCAAGGGACCGAGAAGAACGGCTGCTAGCACTACAGGTGCAGCAGCAACAAACCACAGAGGAGTTGCAGCGAAAAATTTTACAAAAACAAAAAGAGTCAGCGCGGCGGCATGAAGAAAATATTGAGCATATAAGACAGAGGGCTTTGGAGTTGACTATTCCTGGACGAAATGTCGATGAAAATGGCCAGAGGGAAGATGGAGAAAATGTCGAAGGAGATACCACAAATGGAGATGGAGATCTGTCTTCTACGGTTTCAGATGTCAGCAGAGAACATTCCAGGGGCTACAAGAAGAAGATGAAGAAACTAAAGCAGAGAATGGCATTAAGGTGAGTTTTTTTTTAGATCCTGACTTCGACTTTCCTGCATTGTATTATTTTTTCTATTTCTAGCACCGAGGAGTACTTAAAAGAACTACAACCTGTTCCAATGCACATGAAGCGCGAAAGTCAAGTACCGAAATTTTTGAATCTCATTGCCAAAGGAGGAGGTGCTCAGGGTCTTGAACGACCTTTAGGTCAACTGGTGCGATTAATGGCAAAAGCTCAAGTATTTGACTTTCAGTGTTTCTTATTGATGGATGGTTTGGGAATCATCACAAATTGTGTCGTCACCAAGGGAATTGAACCAAACTCGGAAATTAGTAAAAAGTAAGTTCACATTTTTGGAAAACCATAATTAACACAATAATGTTAATCCTTTTATGTTTTTATTTTTACAGAGCAATTATCCTCGCAGTTCAATTATATCGCAACGCTTGTACGTTATGTCCACAAATTGGTCGTCATTCCATTTTGGGAAATTCCATTACGGCGCTCTTTGATTGCTTGTTCCAGAGTTTACAAGTAAGTTTTTGGGGGTTGCATTTTGTGTTTTATTTTTAGAATTTTTTTTGTTGTTGTTAACTTTTCCGAAATTCTGATGGCGTTGCTCGGAGCGGCGGTCGGGTTGCGTGATATGACCATGTGGCGATGACACCTACATTAATGCTTTTGTTTTTGTGTGTTTTTGCTAGATCCAGAGACACAAAACGCGCATCCATTAGTACGCGTGTCGTTTTAACTGATGATTGATTGACGGGCTATTTACCCGTTGGTTTTTCGTAGGCGCAGGCAATTAGTTGAGTTAGTTGTGGTATTTATTGATGGGTTGTTTCTTTGCGGTATGGTGCTGCTGGAATTTTTATATTTCGATGCTTCATAAACACACACAAGATGAGATCGATGTTTTGTGTTATTTATTGGAAACGGGTTGTGGAATATAAATAGACACATCTGACGAATTTTATTTTGTTTGACTTGGTATTTTAAAAATAAATCAATCACTAAAGATTATTTGCAATAATTAAGAATATTATGATTCATTAGAGTTGTATTGGGCAGTTTAATTTGTTGAGTACACTGTAAAATAAAACAAACAACAAATATAACTCATCTGATAGTGATGGATGATACAATTTATATAACAAATAATTTGCTGTTATTGAATATCAATGCTTAGATACTTTTTAGACCTTATTAATTAATATAGGTTGTTATATTTTTATTTTATGGTTAAAATTTACACATTACATTTTTATATTTACAAGCAGCATTTTTAAATTGAATATTTTTTGTATTTATATCCTAAATAAGGACTTACAAATAATTGGTCATGCATACTCTAGTGAAGACAATTTTTAGAATCAACATTATTATGTTTACAATATAATGATAACGTCACCATTTTGACATAAGGAAAAGAAACATTGAAAATCAAATAGAAACATTTTTAGGGCACTCTTTCCATTGTGAAGATTTTGTCATGGATAATTCCTTTGATCCTTTTATTGTATTAAGAAATTATTACTCTTCTCCTAAAATATAACAATTTTTAAATACAATGAGCAGCAAAAGTCTTGATACGCAAATTTTATACCTTTTAACATAAAAGTTATCACATTCAAATTTTTTTTGTAAAAGTTTTATAAAAAGATTTTGATCTTCAATTGGATGTGTTCACAGAAAATAATTTTTAAGAATATTTAATAAATTTTATTTTCTTCTGTTTAATTTGTATTACATAAGAAAACAGTGGATTGATTAATGGAAGGCTACATTCAAGTTATTTATTTCCTACTTTAATTTATTAATTGAAAGTAAGATGAATTAAATAACTTATCTTTTATGGTAATTAATTTTGTGTAATTTTGTAATGTAATATAACAGCTTGACGATAAGCCAACTCGAATCCCTGACGTTGTAGGTCAATCCGTTAACGCTCCAGACTTGTTTCTTTCCTCTGACCCTAATAAATACACAATCAGTGTATTACCGCCTCTAGGCACATCAGACCATTTTATCGTATTTGCAAAATTCTCATGTCTAAAAAACCCAGTTAAAGAAAAAAATCCTATGAGAACCGTTTGGCAACATGAAAAAGCCAACTGGGCTGTCTCAACGAATTTTTTAGGAACTTTAACTGTTCCCTATGCTTCCTCGATAGTGACGTAGATTCTAGCGCAGATATAGGGTGTATTCATAAACGCAGAAAATCTGCGCTAGTACAATCGCATTTCTTTTCTGAACAGCATTTGTGAACGGACTCAAAATGCAGAATGTCTGCAGTAAACAAAAAGGTCTGTCTTAGTCCGATTTGTATATAAACAGAGTTCATTAACGTCAGAGAAAAATGGCTGCCAAACAAATTTTGTTTAACTTGATTTTTACTTTGCTTACCGAAAAAGAAAAGAAAAATATAATTATTTCTGCAGCCAAACAAATTCAGCTGCACAATCTGCCCAACGCTGTTTTAAAGCCAGCCCGACTGAGGAAAACCGGAATAATTTCAAACAAGCTAAAAAGAACTGAAATGATCATATTCGACGAACTAAATTTTGGATGATCAGAAATTAAGGCAAAAAATACTACAATGTCCTAAAGGTAGTACAAATTTCTGGTCATTTGTAAAAAACGTACGAAAATCCACCCATTCTCAGTTTTAAATCGCGTCCACAATAACACTCACTATGTAAGTTCGATCGATAGAGCCAATTTGCTTGCAGCACAGTTTGCTGTTAATTCTTGTAATTTCAACCGTCATAAATTTCAATTATGGAATTTAATTTCACTAACTTTTACCTTTAGCTCATCGCAGACAGTTTTTTGAAAGCTGGGAAAACAGATAGGTACTAGAAACGTTCCTTATGTTCGAGTTCCTTATATCGTCTGAATCTGTGCTTTGTAAAAAAAATTAGGTAATTGATAGCTTTTAAACTAATTTATTTGTCAAAATTGTTAGATCTGACAATAGACTGTATTAAGTTTATTAGCTAAACTACAACGACGCGTTAGGTCGGTCGAGATTTTGACAGGCTTCTTTATGACTTTACGATATTTTACGATGCCACGTGTAATAAAATGCGACCTAAAAATTTGCAAAACTAAGGGTAGCTTCAAACTTCAGGCGTTGAATAGAAAGTTTACTTAAGTTTAATTAAATCTGTTTGATTCATTTATTTTTTTATAAATACAAAAAAAACAACAGAAAGAAAGACACTGGTGCAATTTATAAACAGATCCTGAAATAAAACAAACAACATTGGGAACATTGGGCAGGTTCAGACGAAACAAGGGACTTGAAACTAAGACAAGCTTCTAGAATCTGGTTGGCCAGCTGCCAAAAAAATCATTTCCAATTAAGGCAACTTTATTGGAGAGTTGACTGGAAAGTTAGTAAAGAAAAATCTTCAACTATCAGTTCAAGTCTACTTCTGTCAAAGTGACAGTTGGTCAGGTTTTTTCATTCAGCAGAAAGCTAAACTATATTACTTTACATATTATTTGTTTATTTTCTGCACAAATTCATTTGATGTTTCTTTAAAAAGGTTCCGTATCAATTTGGAAAAGAAAGAAGTAATTTTGCATTTACAAATCGTCATAGACTTGTAGCTTGCCTGAGGAGTATTTTGTAGACAATAATGTTTTTGGTAGTTTTTCTACTATGAACTTAAAGTGAAGTGAAGTTTTAAATTTGAAATTGATGACACTGACTTGGAATGCACTTAAAATCCCTGACGTTGTGTGAACCTGCCTATTGCCTCAATTGTTTGTATTTAATATTTTAAAGTCGGCAAGACCGAACGCGTGATTGTGCTGTCGAATGCAAGTTTGCACGTGACTTCTCTATTCCACCCCTCCCTTTTTGGATGCCTATGTTTGGAGGTATACTTTTCGCATCGTTACAGTTTCGTATAAGGCCTAAATAATTACAGTTTTGAAAGATTCTTGTCGATCAAATTTTTTTTTAATGGATTTTAATTTTGGCGAATGGTATAAAATAAGATTCAAAATGATTATATTTAGAAACACACATAAAACTACGACGAGCCAAAAGGTGTAGTTATTTTAAACATTAAAATGCGCAGTTTATTTTTTATTTAACTTTATTATGGTTTTATGAGAGTTGCCATAAAGTTTTTATTTAATGTTTTGATACAAATCTGTTTTGATTTTATTTTTATTTTTACGCACTTTCAGTCAGTTTTAGTTTATTTTATTTTCATTTTATTTTTTGCTCCTTGAGTTTGTGTTTACTTTAACGATAATGGATAGGCTGACCTCGCGTACTATAGGTATAATATATATGTTATACCTACTCAACATATAGCACCATTATACCTTCCAGTCGGTGCGCTGCTGCCGCCATATAGCCCGTCAAAAAAGCACTTGAATGTATCTAATTTATTGATTTCGAGGCAGCCGCCTTACCACAAAACAACATCAAAAAATTAAGACTATGTTCTTCATTCTTCTAGGTAGATATTTTGTTATGTTGTTTTTTTTATTTTAAAAGTAACTTCTCTCGATCATTATGATATGTTATGTGAACGGAGGATAATAATAATAAAACAATGATGGCCGACAACGTAAACGAAAATTAACATTAAACCCTCGATTAAATGAGGTACCAACAAAACTTATACATAATTGTGTGGCACGATGGCTTCAGTCTGTATAGATATGACGTACCCAGTTCAGTAGATTCTATACTTCAAGTTAGACTGGCTGTCAAAATTTATAACAATGGAGTAGTTTATGACGCGCTTTTAAACCAATGTGGCACTTAACTGCAGGGTGATCAATTCATCATCTTATGCGGCTGCTGCTGCTGCTTCCATCTCTTGTGATATGGAGAGAAAAAAAGTTATAGGTATGCGAGTAAGCTCCAGAGTTAACAAGTGGCGCCACTTGGTTGACATTTATCCGAATTAATGGATTACATTGTTATAAGTAGGTATATGGTGATTTCACCAACGCAACGCAGCGGTGCGGTAGATTTAAAAAGCTGGTCTTGACAGATAACGTGATGGTGATTTGGGGTCAGTAGAATGTGTATAATAAAGTTCAAATTAAATAAAAGATTTGAAATATTTTGTAATTAAATGTTAGATATTAAATTGCGGCTAGCATTTTGTTATTTTGAAAGCTTTTTTTCTGTCAAAACATTCTAAAAAGCATCGTTGATTGATTTGAGAAACATAATTTAATGGCTTAGTGTTGAAAAAATATATTTTTTATTCAGTTTTTGGTTTCCAAAATGTTGTCTGTCGAAAGCTAAATTTGCCTCCAATGGTTTCTATTTTATATATATAAATATTAATTCAAGGCAGACTTCGAATATATTTTATAAATAAGTGTATATTCGAAGTCTGTCTTGAATTAATGTTGGTTCTATTCCGCCCATAGTCTAAAAGAAAAATTGATCCAAAAGTTAAGAACAAGAGTGTCTTGAAACTTCAAATTAAACCTCTTATTGTGTCGTAAAATATAATCTTTTTTGACTTTAAATGTTTTGAGCATTTATTATTGTTATTTTTTCTCAACAGTTTGTTTTGATTTTTCGTGCAGTAAGAAATATGAATTTTGAAATCGAAACAAAATATATTTATCACACAGCCTTTAATATTCAATGGGAATCTCTCCAAAAGCAAATGTATTTTGTTTGTTGACAGTTTTTTTTACAAAGCAAATTTTGACCAAATTTGAACTTGAGCTTCTGTTTGGATTCACATTAAGTTCTTTGTCAAACGAAACGTGAGGTTAAAGTTTCATCGTGATAGCATGCATTGAATTGGTATGGCTGAACTCGTAAACGTCAGTCGAAGCCGAAAGCAGCATTAGCAAAAACAACGAGATCTTGGTTCTCTACCATACATAAACAATTAACGATAATTCAAAATATATTCTTACCAGAATTTGAACATAGGAGTTTCAAAATGTCTTTACTTTTGCAATCAGCCCTATCATGAATTCCATCGTAATCGGAAATTTTTACGAATCCCGATAAACTGTATCATGAAATCCGTTCGTAGTGGAAAATCTCATACAATTTTGCATTACGAACGGATTTCATGATACAGTTTTTCGGGATTCGTAAAAATTTCCGATTACGATGGAATTCATGATAGGGCTGAATGTATATTCTGCCGAAGAGGGCATTTTCTGGGCCGTTCTCCATTTTGTTTATCCTTTGGCGAAATTTACAATCTCTTGTTTATAAAGATCGTCTCAACTCTCTATAAGAGCCCTAAAACAGATCATCTTATCTAATTGTACCCGCTAATTTCTGTATACAAAGCTTATTCTCCTAAACCAAATTTATAAAAAGCAAGAAGTTTAGTCTAATGAGTGCAATATAAACCTAGCAACTTATGTTTTATTAAATATTTGTGCAGCTGTCATTTCTAATCTTTTAACATTTGACATTTGAGCTTCAACAACACATTAAAATTGTTCAAAAAAGTTCACTAGTGGTCAACACTTTGCTGTTGTAGTTTGCAAAACATGATCACAGTGTTTCTGATGAAATAGCCGGCAGTCAACCCCCCGGGCCCGGGATTTTCTAGAGATCCGTAAAATTGAAAGAAATAAGGAGAATGTTTTCTTTTTTCAATATACTCTGTGTTTATATTTAGGGGTCCGAAAATTTAAAATCATTCATGCTTTCGGTAGATAACATGCATACAGGTGCCCAATTGTTTGCATGTTATGTAACAAGGTATCAGATACAAGCTTGACGATAAATTGATAAATTGAAACTAAGTTTTAATATATTGTTTGGCTTTTCTTATTTAATATAACGGACCGGAAAATTCCGCACGCAAACGTTTTTCAATTGTGGTTTCCGTAATATTAACTGAAGATTTGAAGGATATCAAATCACTTCAAAGTGTGTATATAGCGAAATGTTGTACTGCCGCAAAATTTTTTTGGTGTTGTTCAAAAGTGTTTCATCTTGTTTAGCACCAGTGCCCAACGTTGGAAAATTCTTAAGAAAAATGTGCCTGGATACCTTCGCAAACTTTCCGATACAAAATGGTCAGCTAGATAGAAGAGATGTAAATGGCGTTTTAAAATATATGCACAAATTTGAATGGCGTCCTGATGTCTTCGATTTAATGCAAGATTCTTAGCGCTATAAAAAATGAAAAAAGTATCATTCCTCAGGCCAGAAACATGACTATTGACGTTGAAATTCGAAATCTCGGCAACTTAATCTCCGATTTGAACATTATTCGAAACGGATGGGATACAATTTTATCTGAATGCAAAGCAGTTGCAACTGGATTGGGGGATGTTTCAGAATCGTTCCCATCGAACTGAAAAAGGCGTTTAAAGAGACATCTTGGAGAAAATCGGGGAGCCGGAGAGAAAATTAAAACAGACCTAGAAATAAATTTCAAGAGAAACACCTTTTACGGCATAGTTGATTTAATTAAATCTCGAATTTCTCGTCGTGCGTCGGTTTGATACGATGAAAAATTTGAATGCTACATTTCATTAAGATTAAAAACTTCGCTAAAAGGTTCATCCAAAAGTATAACTCGCATGTGTCTCAAGAGTGGAAAGAAGAAATAATTCATTTGAAACACATTTATGAAGCCAATTTTGAAGCAGAACTTTCGTCAATGAGTTTGCTCAATGCTATTTATTCTCAGAACTTGAAGACAATTTTTCCCAACATTAATGTGGATCTCCGTGTGTTTTCCACCATATCTGTAACAGTAGCTAGTGCCGAACGTTCCTTGAGAACAAAGAAATTGAATTTCGATGCAATTATAAGTTGTTTTGCTGCTCAGAAAGCTTGGAAAGCTTGTTTGCAAAAAGTAAATATTTCATTGAATGCAAACTTACTCTAATGAAAACATTGTGATAATATTTTAAAATAAAGAAAAACAATAACGAACATTTAATGTAAACCTTTTAAAATACATTTTTTTTTTTTTAACAAATTTAAAATACTTTGCAAATACAAAATTATTATTTCCGTTAATTCCAACCCATTTTATGCTATTTGAAATTGAAATTAGAACGTACTATATATCAGTAGGCGCATTAACTTAAAAAAAATGGTAAGATTTTTCCGTCCCGAGCCCAAAATTCCTCTCGACGGCCTTGGTCTTAGCTGATGGTCTCCTTGGAATTTATCAAAATGATCCCGATTTTTATCGAAAAATTATCTCCAGTAATTTTTTTTTTCACTGATACTGCCTCCTGCGAGGAATTGACGAATTCTCCAAGAGTAATTATTGTCATGAAAAGTCCTTTCTTAAATAAGCCGTTCGGCTGAAAACTGTAGGTCCCCTCTATCCCTGAACACATTACTCGCACACAGGAATGGTTGAGCGTTTTAAGTCAATAGGCCCTGATTCTCTACTGACTGTTTCACCACCTAATTTATTGTTTTATTAATCTATTTAATGAGGCCCATTGTCGTCTCATAAAATGAAATATACCGAAATTGGTTCTCAAAAAAATCAAATAACGATTATTGAAAAGCCTCTCCATTCTTAATGGGACAATGGTGGTGTTGTTTTCGATTTGACTAAAGTAAAAAGTTGGGTAAAAATTAAACCCTTAGGTGCGATGAGAATTGTTATAGGTAGTCTATTATACTATTCTTATTTGCCATCTTCCAGGTTAAATAACAAAATTTGTTTGAGATCAAGCTTAATTTCGTTAGGGACATTTGCAGACGTTTTTCTTCATCCTCAATTCTTGCTGGATATTTAAATTTTAACTTTCTTTAAAAAATTCATCATATTATTTTTTTAGGTAGAAGAAATACGAGCGTATGTTAAGTACGAGTAAATTTGGAAAAAGAAGGAAACTAAAACCAATGAGTCCACTAAATATTTCGACCCAAAAAGTCAACTTAAATACAAACCCACTTACATTTACTTCTGTTTAAAAATAAATTCTTGTTCCTTCTAACCCGCAGTCGGACTTCCAAATTTGGCCATCAATAAATTAGCCTTTCAAGTTTGAAGCTTTAAACGCATATACCTCGCAAAGTAGATAGGTATGGCAATATGTATTGCTTAAAGGTCATCGCCTCTTAATCATCTTTAACGTCTCTCTGGGACTTGAAGACCGACAGAAAGTGCAAGTGCCAAAGAGCTTTACCTATATATACTTACATATGTATGTATATACCTACATTTAGATATATAATTTTTGTGTGTTTTTTTTTTTAAATATTCATGTCATTATTGATTTTCCATCATGATGAGGATGACAAAAATAAATTTAAAAAAAAATACCAAAACAGTCACTAAAAATTCAATAAACCATTTTCTACGTGAGATTTCCCCAACGCCATCACCTTCAAAATCCCATTATAGCATAGATACCTCTATATTCTCTATAGGCATTATACCATACTCCATTTCAATATTTTGTTGTTGTATCCCCCAGTTACCAGAGGAGAAATCTCCCCAGCATCCCGTTGAGCTGTCCACTGAACTAATGCTGGCTTGCACTGTGGCGCTATCTCCATCTTATACCAAGAAGCACTCACACCCTAAAGTATTGGAACGCCTACCGGATCTTATAAGGTAAGTTTGATTTTGTTTTTTTTTTGTATTTTTATTTTTATTTATATTTGTGTTTCTTTTTTGAAACAATGTTTATGGAAGTTGTCTCTTTTCTATCTTTCTGTCTCTTTCACTTGTTCGAAATTACCCCTGTTTTCGAAATTGAATTTTGAAAAATTATTTGAATGGCGTGTGGGAGAGAGAAAAAGATAATATCGTTGCTTCAGTGTGTGAAAATAAATTTTAGGGCGTGGTCATACCACCTTATATACCCAACCTCACTTTATTTACCGCACCGACAAAAAGAGACGGCTATAGTTTAAAATATATACCACAAAAACTTACATTGAAGTCTCTTTAAAATTCACTTTAATTTTGATTTTTTTTTCCTTGTTGTTTGTGTAGTTTTGTTCGTTTTGTTCGTTTTTTCATTTTCTGTTGTTCTTGTGTCCTGTTTCATTGTTTCTTTTATTTTTGTTCAGTAACATAGGAAAATATTTTTATTTTTCGGTCTGTCAACATTTTGCCACCACTGCTGTATCCTTTCTCAGCTCAGCTCGTAGGCAACGCGACGTACTATTTTCACCAGCTATACGACCGGAACCCCATCTCTTCCCTTACCCCCTTGCCGCAGCCTTAAACCGCCCATTTTTTGTTTAAGGTTCCACCAACAAATTTTAAAGAGAGGCAAGAGTGGGGGAACGGGGATCTCTATCGACGGCGAAGGGGTGGCCATTGAAAGGAGGAAAATTAAATTTCACTTTTTTTTTTTAAATTTTATTTTTGATTTTCATGTCCTCGTCGTTGGCGTTGTCGCTGTCGTTGTCGTCCTGCGTTGCGTATCCTTTTGTGTTGGCTTGGCGTGCGTGGATCTTTAATTTCCAGTTGAAAAAGCGTTTTTCAGCTCTTTCATTGATATTAATGTGAAACTAACCTATAGGTAGGTGTAGGTAGAGCCAGGAGATTGTTATTTTTCTTTGGGATGATTGAAGGTAGATTCTATTGAGAAGAAGACAATAATGCGCATTCGAAAATTACAAAATTGAATTTAGATTTTCTTCGATGTCGTCCTTGATGTTTTTGATATTAGAAAACAATTTTTCTTTTGAAATTTTTTGACAAAACAGAAACTTTTTGGAAGGATATGGGTTCGAGCATGTCCGTTTGTTCTGTCATCATTAAGATTTTGCCCGATATCTTTTTGTTTCGTTAGGCTAGCCATAGTTATAGGTAAATATGAGAGCATATATATATACCTCAAGGATGTGTTGTGTATACTTATACCTATCTAAGTATATTGTCAAACTTTAAGGACGAAACCTAACCTAATTGAAAGGAGATAACTTTGTCTACTAATTTTAGATTTATTGTTATTTCTCTTTCTCTCTTGTTCTCTGTAAATCAAAAAGAGTCTATCTTAGTTGATGGCCATTAAAAGACAAGTATGGAGGAAGTAAGGTGTATTTTTGTTTTATAATTTGGTTTCATCAATTTACATTAAGCTTTTAATTTTTTAGGGTAACATTTTTACCTTTTTTTAATTTGAAAATTTAAATTTCCTTTTTCAGTTTAGTAAATTTGATTTTTCGATGTCTGTTAATATAAAAATATAAGAGGAAGGCAGGGTTCATTGTTTGAACAACTGTTTTTGAAGATTTGCGAAAATAATAAACTACACTCTAAGTTTCTTGATTGATATAGGATTTTATTGGATGACAATTTTGCAGTCGACATAAAAAAAATACAAGTGTTTTAAAACTGATACAGGCAGATACTCAATAACTACACTTCTAAAACTTACCTTACAAAAACAAAATAGAAAAAAATAGAGAAAATTTAATTAAATTCAAATATAAAATAGTGCGTCTACGCCCTAGTGTACCTTTGGTTTTTTTCTTTGCTCTTTTTAAAAATACACATTTTTCGGATGCTATATTTGAAAAAAATAATTAAAACAGGCACTAAAAATGTTTTGACAATACAAACGATTTGAACTGAAAAAATTGTCTTGCAGCTATAGCTATATACTTAAGCAATTTTCACTATGTTATAAACTTAAAGTTTTTGGATGATTATCTAATATGTAACGTAACGTAATGTGGCGCAACAGTCCGTTGAGAACTAGGGCCAAGGGACTTACAACTCTCAACCATTCCTGTGTGCGAGTAATTTTCTCAGGGATGGAGGGGACCTACAGTTTTAAGCCGAATCCGAAAGGCTAATTTGAGAAAGCACTTTCCATGACAATAATAACTCTTAGAGAACCCAAAGCCTCTGGAATGACAGTCCAATGCAATTTGTTTTTTTTTTTGTTTAATTCATTTTAATTCATTATTTCTTAAGACTATAATTTTGTTGTTCCCTTTTTCTTGTTTTTCCTGATCCATTTTTTTTAAATTATTTTTTTGTGTAATTATATTTGTTTTTGTTCCACCAAGCCTATTCTACTTAAAACTAAACCCTAAAACTATAAAACAAATATGTAAGCCGGCCAAGGCTTACAACCCCATCCCGACAACCCACTATCAAGTAATGATTGAAGCCATACCAACAATGGTTCTCCTGCTTCACCGTATCAGTTCGGTCCCGTGCGGACACAGCCCTACTGAATCAATCGAAGGAGCTCTGCTTCGTCTTGTGCCATGACGTCCCGATTGTACAGGAGTCGCCTATTAACGGTTCGTCTTCTGACATTGTAGATTAGCACTCACAAAATAATCGTAGTTTGGATAGAACGCTCCGAAAATTAAATTGTTGGTCGAAGACATAGCTCTTACAATGTGACCTCAAACGAGTTTTATCACGAAATTGTAAATTCTGTTCATTCGAGCCCTACTGGATAGGACCTCGTTGGAGTAGTAATGCACTAAGGAAGATTCGGCTATTCTATATAATCCGGTACAGCGTTGTAAGCACTGCCGCTCGAACACCCGAAACTTCTCCATCTGTAAAGGCAACGTTGAACTAGACACTACAACAGGACAACCATAAACGATCATCGGCCCTATAAGGGACATGTAGCAAATTACCTTCACTCTGGGGCCAAGCTGACTGCTGTAATACAGCCGTTTCGTCAGAGCGTGGCTCCTCAGGCCCTGGTCCGAGCAGCATTTATATATCTGTCGAAATAATAATACTGATCTAACCAGATACCTAGGTAATTCACTGCACTTTTGCTCGCTAATCGCTGCCCGTGAAGATCAACGATGACAATCTTGCGCCAACTCTTGCTCGTATCCCTCGTGGCCTTAGCCAACTGAGTCAGAAACAGAATTGTCTCCAACTTCTCTACATTTATTTTCAGTTTCCAGTAGTCGCAATATCGCTGACTCTTGTTGAAATCACGCTGCAAGAGAATTCTAAAAACCTCAACATTCAGGCAGTTCTGTACGCAATTACATCGTCGGCGTACGCAATTGCCTTTGTAAGATTACCTATCAGATCAACGCTGGTGTTAATGCTGAAGAGAATCGGCGAATTCACCGCTCCCTGTTGAAGACCATTTTTAATTAAGAATTTTGTGGTAGAAGTTAATTTACCACTTTTGACAACAAACTTTCTAGCACTAAGCATATCATAAAGTGTATAAAACAATGGTTTGCTTATGCCAAGCCTGATCAGCTTTAGGTAAAGACCCTCTAACTATCATACGGTGTCAAAGGCCTTTCCCAAATCAATAGAACAGCACCTGTGCATTGTTGTTTTGATTTATTCCATTGGATATCACAAACGAGCTTAGACGCAGCATAAATTGTGTCATGAACAGTCCAACGCACTAAGCATCGTGGTACTACAATCTAATGTGTCACAGAGTTTTAAGATTTTTAACCTTCAATAATAACGTCACCTATCATTTATTTATTCTAATTATTAATCAAAATATAGTAAACAACTTTTTTTTAATTTTGTTCCTATACCTACTATTTTTAGACAAAAATGTTTAATTTTTTGAGTAAACAAATAAAAATAAATAATTTTGGAATTCGTTTAAAAAATGTTTTCCAATGAGAATTAATTTATTTTTGTTCAACATTTTATTGGCTTTTTATTTTAATACGTCTAATTTAGTAAATAAAATCTGGTGTTAATCAAGCGATGTGTAGTGTGTATGCAACAAAAAAAAAAAACAGTTTTTTAGCAAAAAAAAAAACAGTAGTTATAATAATGTAAAAATTAAGGTCTTATTAAAGATTAAATCGGAGCTTAAATTGGGCTTAATTTAAAAATTGCAAAAAAAGTCTTTTTAGTGCTTACAAAGGCAAAAAGGTACCGCAAATAATATAATTAGGTACATCAAGTAGGTAAAACATACCTACCTAACAAGATTGGAAAGTGGTTTTACTAATGCAGTCTGAGATAATATTTAAAAAAAAAGCCTTTAGACCTAGTATCCACCGAGGTTTTCTTCTATGTTAAAAAAACTAACCAATGTATAAAACAACATTGGTGGTTAATTCTCTAAAGATTTGACTTTTGATGTTAAAAAAAAATACGCTAAAAGAAAAGTCATAATTGAGTTTCTAGATATATGGGAGGTATACATATGTTATGCTTACATTGAACATAATTTCTATCAATGCCGATGCTTTGATTAATTAATGAGTTAGAAAATAATTACGGAGGTAATCTACTACTTGGGCTGATTGTGGTTATATTGGATGAAATATCATTCGTATTAATGCATCAACATCTAGGAACATACTAGAGAATTCCCTTTAAACCTGTACATACTTAGAAAAGTTTTACATTTTAGTTTTAATACATTTGAATCGAATGATATTATTAAGTTTTTACCTTAAACTTCGCATGAGGCTTAGATTAGCTACCTAAAAGCATATTAAAGTTGACGTCAGTGGTCAATTCGATGGTGAACAAATTACGTTATTAGCTTTTTGTAGATGTAAATTTCTTTTCCCAGGTTAGAGCAATTGGTCAATTTCGTTCAAAATATTAAGAACATACATATGTACCTACGTCTTCTTGTTAAGTTTTTATTATAATGAACTAATTTTTTTTGTTTAAATTGTTGTAACTACAGTAACTATGTCATTTAAATAGAAGCAGACAGTTAGTTCTGAAATGTCGGTAAGTTGTTTATGATGTTGGCCTAATTAATGCTTCAAGTTTTTGGGCCTGAACGCAACATCATGGCCAACTATATAACAAAATTCTTGTTTGATCTTTTCTTTTAAAAGCGATCTTAAGCCTCAATGACAAAAGTTTTCCGCTTTAGAATTTATAAATGACAAAAGTTTCAAATACAAATAAGGCAACAAAAACACAGTTGTCATTAACTTTTGACCAATGAAAGATCAAGGGCTGAGGAGGATGGATGTGTGTTGATATGAGTCATAAAGCTTATACAGTGAAGTTGTATAATTATAAAGATTTCATCTAATGGTTTGTTTGTAATTTGTTTAACCACATTTACCAAAAAGTGGTTTGCTGTCAAAAAGAATTAAAGTTTTTATTTTAATGCAATTTAGAATTTGTAAAAAAATCTTTAGGAAAGCTTTAAGCTATTTTCATAAAATTTGTTTCTAAGAAAAAGAGCAAATATTCAAATACTTAGGAAAAACCCTTTAATAAGACATCTCCAATTTGATATTAAGTTGCCTTTTAATTCCTGAAACTCTCCTTCAATTCCGTATTATTTTTTTGAAGCACATAAAAAGTGAACATTGAAGTGATTTTTACTTATGACATATAAGAACTAAATGACAAGTATTCCATTCGTTAAAAATTTCGAACTCGAAATTTTAATCAAACTTAATATAACGATGGTAGAAAATTCGAAAAAAGTGGGCCTGTCTGTCTATCCTAACCCATACATTCTCTTGATTCGATTGATTTTAAACTGGGAAATTAAGGTTTTAAACCGATTTGCGTAAGGTGTTTTTTTTTTTTAAATCGAAAATTCGATTTTTTTTTTCAAAAATGAACCATACTAAAAATATTTTTAAGAAAAATTAAAAAAAAATTAGTAAAATAACGCTCTATTGATTTTTCAAAAAGAAAACATAAGTTAATCTAAGCTTTTTTTTTAAATAAAATGGCATTTAAATTTTTGAGAAAAACTTATTTTGCAGATACTTTTTTTAATCTTAAAACGTAATAAACACTTCTAAACAGACTCTTTGGAAGACATAAGCAAATTCAAGCGCCTAAGTCGTGCATTTTATTTCTTTCAAAATTGATTTTCTGTTGAATACGAGTACAAACACTTTTAAGATCTTAAAAAATTAAATAAATCTACTTTTTGAATTGAATTTGCATTGGAAGCTCTAGAACTAATATTTAAACACGAATTTCAATAATATAAATGTCCCAAAAACAGCAAAAATGACACTTTCGTAAAACTAATTCCTAATTGAAAAACATTGAACGTTTCATACCTATTAACTTAATATAAAACCTTTGAATCTCTTGAGATTTGAAGTGAAATAAGATTCTGAAACGTGTAATTTGTAAGTGCCACACAAAAGTTTTTTTTCCAACTTATTTGTTTACCTTAACTTGTTTTTATTTAGTTTTTGGAGAAATTTTGTACTTAAATGCACCTATTTCCTTAAATTTAAGAACCAAACGTTTTTCTCTCTACAATTTTGAATTTTTGTTGGCTCCTTTAAGATCAAAATATTTTCTAGCATCTACGAGTAAGCAGAATGATAGCGACACCGGAAAATTGAGTTCAAAAAAACTACGTCAAAAAATCTCAAAAATTCTTCATATCGGTTCTTCTCTCATTTTCTGGGTGTTTGAATTTTTGTAGCGTTCTTCGCATTAATACAAATAAAAACAAGATAAGTGTATATTATTTTTTTAAAAAATCAACGTGCGCTTCTTTTCACTGACGACATTGTTCTGCTCTCGTATACTCCTCGGTCCCTTCAGCCAATGAAAAATGATAAATATGCTTGCTGAATATTGTAAAAGGTGAAACCTAGTGGTGAATTTAAAAAATCCAAAGTGAAGGTTTTTAAGAATTGTGGTGGAAGATCGGGTGAGCAATAGTACTATAATGGTGAAAGAGTAGAGTTGGTGAAAGAATACAAATATCTAGGAGTCTGCTTTACTATGAACTTGAGCATGAAAAAACATCTCACTGACAAACTTGTTAAGACGAAAACAGCTATGAACGTAGCATGGAAGCAGTGCTTCAATAACAAGGAAATTACGCACTCCAGTAAATTCAGGGTCTTCGTAGCCATATCAGTTATGTTTTATGCGGTGGAAAAACTGCTCAAATTTTACATAAAACGGATTTTCCACCTTCCTTCGAGTACTCCAAACTACATTATCATGCTGGAAACAATTTTTCGCCTTTATTTATAAAAACAATAAAGACACTCAAGCTGCAGGTCGATTACATCCTCAAAGCTTTGGATATGGCAAGTTATCGTGTCCCAAAGAAAGTAAAGTAGTTCTTTAAACAGTCCAATCCCGAAGTGGATGGTTTAGACTGGATAGAACTTGCCAAGCAGGTGGAGGTTGACCTAAACTATAGTAACCTTGCTTCTTGGAAGCTTACTTTATAACGCCTAATAGCTCGTCTGGATGAACAAGAACACAATACACGGAGCAAGCCAAAAACTCACTGCACTGCATGCCACAAAGCTTTATGTATATTGCAAAACAGCATTTAAATATAGACATCAAATTTTAAATGAACCGTTTTAATCTAAAACTGCACTTCCTTTTTTTAAATTTATATAAAGCTATACTTTTAGTTGTCAATCAGGCAGACGGCAATGCCATTCATCATATTGATTCTATTAACCAAATTATTGTTAAAATGTATGTTTAAATAACATCAAAACCTAATCTAATCTATTGTGTTTTAGCTGTTAAATATGGCATATTTTAAAACTGTTTGAATGTTTGGAATGCTTAAAATGTTTAAATGTAAGGCTAAGATGCACAGTATTTGAATTTTGTCAGCCTGCTTTACCGAACATTAAATATAAAATTAAATACAAAGACTCTAGTGCACTGCCAAGTTTTAAGGTATAACACCTTTTTACAGAAACAAACATAGCAGAATTTCAACTAAAACCAATAAAGCCAAAAGCTTAAAACATATATACATATATATTTTCTAAAGACATCAACTTCACCAAATTTCAAATCTTTAAGTTTAATATTACAGAATTTCAAAAATTGCAAAACCCTAATGGCTGCATTACGAAGCGCTTACTCGAGGTTGCTTTGAATGACATTTCCAATATGCCATTTTTAAAATGACACTTCTGTCATTAGCAGATGTTTTTTTTTTCTCAAAAGTTTGTTTTGATTTTTCGTGTAGTAACAAATATGAATTTTGAAATAGAAAAAATTAAATTTATAGCGGAAGTAGTTTATACAGCCTATAATAACCAATGGTTATCCCTCCTAAAGCAAATGTATTTTGTTTGTTGACTTTTTTTACAGCTTTTGAACTGTCAGACAAAGCAAATGTTCAGAAAATTTGAACTAGAGCTTCCGTTTAGAGTCACATTACGTTCTTTTCCTTACGATTGTCAAACGGAACGTGAGGTCAAAGCTTCATTGTGAATTCCTTTGGCTGAACTCGTAAACGTCATGCGAAGACGAAGCTGAAGCGTATTTGTGTTACAGCCATAATCAACTTATCAAATCTATGAATCAAATCTCAACATTGTGGAACCTTAAAATAAAATTCTATACAAAGGTAGACTAGCAAAAAAAGAAATTGTTTAATTCAAAAGGCCCCACAGAAGAAAAAGCTTTTTCAAAAATTAGTGAAACTCAAAACATACCTAAATGTAAAACAAAAAATTCTTCCAAATTCGCATATAGGCTTCTGTATACAAATTGTCAATCACGAAAAGTAATAACATCTTAAACTTTATGTATATATAATGTAAATATTTGTAAAGTAAAGTGTTATGAAAACAACTCGTAATAATGGGCGAAAGTTGTTTACAATGTTTTTTGGCAAGCTCTCTTTATTACTTATAACTCTGAATAAAACCATAAATTTAATAAAGTTAAAAAACTTGAGTGGCTGAAAGTAATTATGAGCAAACATTAATGACAATAACATTAAGTATAGAATAGATATCAGAAGATCGAGTTCATTTAACTTTGGTAACAATAAATTCTCATAAATTGCCTCCATTTCAAAGCTCATGGTTTATTCCGTGAAATCAAATTGCAACTTTCTATTCGAAAAAAAGAAAGAGGTACGAATTTATTTTTCACTCTTCTTAACATCTCATGGTTCTTGAGTTGTGAATGTGTTAGATATTATTCTTAAAGTGTTATTCCTATCTCCCTTATATTTAAGACTTATTTTAAAACCATCTACAATACAAATTACCGGAACACAGGAATTTTTCAAATGCCTCTCATATAATCTCCTCCTATCCAATCCGTGTAGTGTATAATTGCTCCTATAATATACGGATACTGTAAAATGGATCCATTATAAAATAAATTCTGTAATTGCTTCTTCATTCATTGCAATATAATATTTATAAAACCACCTTATTTCTTAATTGCTACATACACTCACGCGAAAAGTATTTGGTTATATCCTCCACTGCATATAATCGTATGTATATATGTATATACTTTATACGGGCATACTCATCATGACAATTGCTGCATAAATCACCCCGGTAGAACGCTAACGCTATAGATGCTTTCAAGTGTCATCCATTTACAAGATCTGCATATCTACGACCAAATAATCATCATGATGCTGCTGAAAGCAAGTACCTACCTCGCTATACCTATCCTAAAACCATCACCATCACCATAACCATAGATCTGGCCGCCACCGACCGGCCGTTGCTTGGTTGCTGCTGCAACGCTGAGTCCTCATTTATACCTTACCAACTTATTCGGCCTCCAGTGTTTACAGTGAAGTGCAGTGCAGTGCAATGCATGTGTAGACCTGCATATATTTATCAACCTGTTTGCTCTAGCAAAGCTGCCAATTATATGCTACAAATAGACTTACCTTACAATCCTTTTTTAGTGTACCAAGCAAGATCAACAACTAACGGGTGTTTATTTTCCAGAGGTAAGGAACTTAAAGTTGGCAACACTATTTTTTTATGGTGGCCATTTTGTCAGCTTTCAAATGATATATTTTTAGTTTGGTTTGACATTGCCACATGAATAGCCTGATTAATGCTTTTGAAACTCATGGTTCTGTTGGAAATACGTATTGCGCACTACGTCCATGTTACGGTCAACATTTTATGTCCAATGAACAACACTACCGTATTTAGAGCTTTGATAATCAACTGAGACTCGCGTTACATCGACAAAAACTGACTGTTTGAAGTGATTTATATGAGAAGAATCAGCCGGTACTTCTTTCAAAAACGATGCTCGCCAGAACGTAATGGCTGAAACACAAACACTCTTCAGCTTCGTCTGAGTTACGATGGACCTGCTTCGTGGTTGCTTTGAATGACATTTCTAAAATGACAGCTGTTATTTTTTCTCAAAAGTCTCTCCTGATTTTTCGTGCATTAAAAAATATGAGTTTTGAAATCAAAAAACAAATAAATTCATCGCGGAAGTAGCTTGCACAGCCTATCGTAGGTATGTTCGACTAATGGTGCAAGAGGAAGTGCAGACTGGGAGACGTCGCGTCGGTAGGTCCGGGAACTCCATTTATGGGGAGTTCTTTGAAACTCATGTTCTGTTCTACAAAAATAAAACGTTTTCAAGAAAAAATTGTATAATTATTCATGTACATATATATTTCAATAAGTTAACTTTTAACTTTTTGCAATAACCAATAAGAATATTTATAAAAGCAAATGTATTTTGTTTGTTGACTTTTTTAAAGGTGTTAAGCTGTCAGATAAAAGCAAATGTTCAGCTTATTTAAACTAGATTAAACTAGAGCTTCCGTTTGGAGTGACATTACGTTACATACATAACGTTCTTTTTCTTACGTCTGTCAAACGAAACGTGAAGTCAAAGCTTCATTGTGATAACATGCATTGAATTCCTATGGTGGAACTCGTAAACGTCAGGCGAAGTCAAACTGAAGCGTGTTTGTGTTTAAGCCATATTAGATAATTGCAACAGAGCTCTAAAGTAATGATTACTGACATTTTCGTTCATCAATTGAACAACTATTATATGAAGGAGCTAAACGCCAGGTGCAACATGTCACACAGCTCGTTCTACATTTGTTTGAATATAAGGTTTGGTAATCACATAGTTTTACGTAACGTAACCGTAAAGATTTAAGATCGTCCGAATAAGGGCATATTTGTTGTGGAATTGTTTCAAATCGGTAGTCTACGCAACAGATAAACCCGAAATGAATCACCGTTTGGAAGCTAACATTTGCTGCGTTATTGCCAATTACGGCCACAAATGTTAGACAGACTAATCGAAAATTTGACCTCTAGATTAGTCTACGTTCAAGAAGGACATGGCTGTCAAAAGATAGAAATCATATTGAAAGTTAAATACCACAAATTTATCTTTGCAATAATATAAATTTCATATTAATTTAAAAAAAATCATTTCAACGTTCTATACTTAGAAAAACACCCTTTATAAAATAAAACCAGTTAGGCCGAATTAAAAAGAAGCCTTCAAGTCCTACTTGACTGTTGCCAACAAAATGGACAACCACATCCCGATAGTGTAGTGCAGTGCAGTCAGCGTCATCATGTTGGTCGTCTTCGTTGTCGGTCGCTGCTGCATAACACACATATGAGCAACTAAAGAGCATGCAACCAAAAATCTGACCGCTGCGCAACGCAGCTAACCTACCAACTATTTGGACATGTTCCCGATTAGACAAGGTCTACTCTTTCTCTCTCTCTGTTGACTGTCGTTGTAGCTCGGCTATAAGGCCAGGAACACGGTAAAGTGAAGGGAAAGCGTTATATGTACAAGACAACGTGCAGCGAGAAACTTGAGTTGTGGACGATTAACCAACGTCTTGTACTTAATATCTGAATGCATGGTGCAGAACACGGCAATTATCAGGTGAACGATTAATGGACAAGCTTAGCTCTGTAGGGCTTAGTTTTTATACTTTTTTTTGACAAATGCTGTCTTCTCGTCCGTCGGTCGTCGTTCCTCGTGTCTGTGATGGTCTCTGGCTTTGAAAATACTCGCCTACATTTTTCTTTCCACGATGTTTTTTTTTAATATTATTCATATACCGTTTTGTTTTTGGTGGAAATTTGAGACTTTTCCTCGGTGGCGTGGCGGTAGGTCACGAGATTTATTTTCGTCACCGAATGTTTTTCCACGGATCACATTTGTAGACGACGCGACGCATCACGGATGTTACGATCACTGTGTTCGCGCTATTCAGTGTCCTGCTGTCAAATTTGAGGTAGGAGTTAATGAGATTTTCACCATATGTACGTACTCGTACATACTTCTCGTCTATGAATGTGGATCTTATAGTGTGAATCAAGTGTTTTCCTAAGACAGTTATTCTAAAGATGTTTTCGAGCCACCCAAAGAGTTTTTATGAAATTTTCTTAAGGGCACACATACATATCTTGTCATATGATGGAAAGGGTGATGTTTTGACAGTTCTATAGATTGTATACAGATGTGGTTATACATGGTTAAGAAATGTTTGTACACATTCCGTGAAATTAAGACAAAAATAAAATGTGACAAAAACCACGTGATAGACATCACATCAGATCGTATAATAATGTGATAATGTGGACTTGTATTTTTATAAGAAATTCACGGTTTTTGTGTCATTTGATTTTACTAATCATGAACAGAGACAGAGCGACATCAGTTTTGTGCGAACTGTCAACGGTCTATGTAGAGAGGAAATGTTTTGTTTTTCTTTCATTTCATTTTCAAAACGTCAATCAAAGAGCTGTCAGAGAGAAGTATACTTTTTGTAGTTTTGTTTAAAAAAAAACCTCAAGGTGATTCTTCAATGAAATGTTTTAATTTTCATTTCTTTTTTAAATGGGACAGCAACTTAATAATAAATAATGAATAACCCTTGCTGCTGTATTGAAATTTGTTTCATTTCGTATATTCACAATAATATCAAAAACGTCACATTTCTATAAAAAGGTAATTCGATTATTCAATAGTGATGGGCCAACGGGCTTCAATTCTAAAAATTTGGTAGTTTAATTCTGACTCTGGACTCTAAACCTAAATGTGGGATATTCGATACAAAATTCATACGTTTTTAAGAATATTTCATAATAAAGAGTAACTTCAATTTAAAATAAGATAATACAAAATATAGTGCAACGCCTATGAGATCTTAACAAATCAGATATTTTCATATAACTTTAAGACCTGCTTAATAGAGAAAAATGAAAAGTGAGCTTTTTGCGAAACCTGTACAAATTTTATACTTAAAACTTCAAATAAAAAATAAAAAATAAGTGAATCGAAGTTCTTTGGATTGTAGTAAGTCAAATGTGGGATATTCACAATAAAGTAATGCAATTTTTTTGATACTATTTTGTGAATATGTATCTTATAAAATAGGGAGAATTATTTTTCAAATGGCAAGTGTTAAACTCACGGCCTGTCATAGTAAACCACATTGTGTGGGTTATTCGCAAAACAAGGATTTCACTAAAAAATCAGTAACTGGTCAAAAACTTTCAAATAAAATTAGCAATTTGTGACTTCTGGTGGGATATTGGAAGAAACACGTCAACTTGCAGTTTAAAGTAATTGATTCACAAGGACAAGGGACCTTTGATTTAGTAAACTGAAATAGGGAAACAAGCCCAACAGTGTATCAACATAAAAGATTTGTTAATGACTTAATGTTAAATATGTAAAATTTTTCCCGAATATCCCGTAAATGAACTGCTTTGAATTTTAAAAAACAAATGTGTATTTTGCGGCCTCTGGAATTTATGCAACTAACAAGGACTTTCGCAAAAAAAATAACATTTTAACGTCAAATGTCAACTGATGGGTAGTTTTTTAGAATAGCCTACAGATCAGGTCATTTAAATAGGTATAAATTTGCAGAAAAAGATAGTTTATGGTTTCTGTAAATAAAGCAAACCAAACTTGCAATATTCCATAAAAATTCGTAAAGTTAAAGTTAAGTAATTTATCAATTGTTCGAATATCTCAAAAATGGGATTTAATATTGTATGGCTTTAAAAATTTTAATATTGGATTAAAGTTTGTCTGTGTATTAATAAAACAAATTTATACCAATGGAGACATACATTTTTTTTTGCGAATATCCCACATAGAAAGTGTTGATATTTCGAAGTCTTATTTTCCCCAAAGAAAATTTTATTGTCATTATTTTAATAAATATTACTTATTATTTTTTGTCTAATATTTGTTGCCTTCTAAAAACAACATACCCTGATTTTTAGCTTAAGGTTGGTGCTTATGAATTAGAGTCTCGGCAAACACATTACTTGACAACATGTTACTTATAACAAGAACAAAAGTCATAAATTTTGAAGATTTGACATTTCATTTTACACATAGAATAGCATCGTCGAGTCGTTGTAGAAATGTAAAAGTCATGTTTAGCGAATCTTTGTTTTTTTTGTTGTTGTTGTTGTTGCTGTTTTTGTTTTTGTTTTTGTTTTTGTTATTAATCTCAACAAGGGATTACTTACGGTACATTGGTCTCATTCAAGCACTTAGCGTGTCGCATTTAAATGGTGCAACTTTCTGCTTGCTGTTTTTTTTTGTTTTTGTCAAGTATGCATAGTATATACTACTTACGAAAGACAAACCCTCCTCAAGGCTATTATCTGCTTTGCCCAAAACGAGGGGTGTTTATCCTGCCGTTAAGCCCTCATCATTGAGATTTGATTGACTCATCCTTTTGTCTGCTCAGCATGAGGAATAGAGAGGTACAAGTAGTATACTACTATACGCAATAAAATAACTAAGGGGAACCGTGTATAGTAGGAAAAGATTTATAGTATACCTATAGGGCTCTCAATGTTGATTACTATAAATCTGATGATGATGACGATGATCACCGAGTAAAAGAAAGGTATTAAATTAAGACCTCATGCACTTTACACATTTTACATATGTCACGAAATAAAATCCATCATTCTTCTGTATTTTCTATGCGATTGAGATCCTTTTAAGTGCTGCAAAGACATCCCTTGTAGGTACAAGGATATAGTTATGGTGTGTAGCCTTTTGGCAAAAATTGCAGTAGCAAGTTTGGGATGGATGTTTTTTTTTTTAAGTTCGTAAAGTGTAATCCAATAATGTTGGATGTTTTTGATCTGTCGGTGGATGCAGATATAAAATTTATCGCATATGGTCAGGTTTTTGTTAGATTGTTGTGTTCTCTGTTGTTTTTTTTATTTTCATATCAAAATCTTTATGCCCCGAGGAACTGGCTAAGGTTTTATTTTGAAATACCTTGTTTGCATCTTGCCGAATCTATAGGAACAAAGTGTCTCTTGATTGACTTTGATATGACAGCTTTTGATTTGTAACCAGAAACTTTTGATAGACACATTGCGTTATAAAGATAAAATGTAATTGAATTCTTCGCTTTCTTTAGTGGATATGCATTATAAAGAGCAGTAAGCACCCTCAACAAATAATTTGTTGAATTAATGTTTGTATGTTGAAGATTTGGATTTCGCTAAAAATGTATCTTTTAACGAGTAGGTAGGTACTAAAAGTTAAAAAAAGTAAACTTTTCAGAAATGATTTCTAATTTTCTATTTGTTGTTAAATTCCGCCGAAGTATAAAAACCCGTGGATAAGAATTTAATAGGAACATTGATAAAACTTGGAAGCATTTTTCTAAAAATCTGACAAAATTACTCTTTGATTTGATTGATTGATTGATTGATTTTTTTTTAAACAAAAAATAAAATGTCAGCAAATTGGAATATTTGAAGAAGTTAATAGAACGGGAAATCAATGTTTTGCTTTTTTCTCAATTACAAATTTGTACACATTAAGCAGTTTAAGAAAAATAAAAAAATTACCAAAAATGACATTTAACGTATTTTAAGTGTGCCTATATCTTTTAAGTTAGAAACAATTGTCTCGTCCAGCCTTTTTGTTTCCTCTTACGAAATATAGAAACTATATGGCAAGAATTGCATTTGAATACAATTTCGAACTCGAGATCTTAAGTAAAGAATTCGAAAAATTGGATCCGGCCATTGCCTCTAAACTTGAAAACTAAGGTTGTTAGCAAATTAAATTTTGGCGTTTTTTCTTATTAAGACTAAAAAACTCATTTTTAAGTAAAAAAAATCGAATTTTCTTAAAAATCCCTCAAATATTTTTTTGAGATTGTCTCTAATTTTTTGTCTGGTTATTTTGCCTTCTGTCAATATAAAAATGTATTTTTTACTGCTCAAAAAAGATGATTTGATCATCATCAATGTTTAATTTTTTTTGTTGATTTTTAGATTTTTTTTTAAGTTCGATATCTCTAAAAAGGATCAACATTTTTCAATGAAATTCAAAGGTAAAACTTTGAGCGAAATTTTTTGTTTTATTTTATCGTTCTTTAAAAACATTCCCTACTCATTTTTTTTAAAGAATCATTCCAAAGGAAGAGTTTAAAAAAGTCTTAAGTCTTAAAATAATGGTTCGGATTACGCTACGCAAAGAAACTATACATTTATTTTATCGTTATGTGAAATAGCTTGTCTAGGACCGGGAATATTGACTCCTTAAATAGAATATTCGGCACGTTATTTCTGATATACGGTCCAATTGCTACAAAAAGTAGTCAAAATTAGGGCATTTGGCTGCAATTTATTCGAACAAGCCGCGGCGGCTATGTTTATGTGAAATACAAATTTTTAAGTATAATACCCGTGTTTTTTTTGGCATTCTAAATAATAGCAACTAAATAATATCAACAGTAACAGATTGATTTTTTCCCAAATAGAAAACACATGATTCCAAATGCACAACTACTCAACGAACACCGCCATCGAGATACAAATCAACAACATTTGAGAACGAAATCACATAAGATCCATTCGAGACTCGCCTAAATGTCAAAAACCCATCTGTAGTAAGATTCTACTTTAACTTTTATCGGTAGTATTCATACTAGGGATATTGTTTTTGTTATTCGTGTAAAATCCTACAAAGATAGATAGATAGATTGATAGATGTTCCAACAAAACACGGGTAATGGCCATAACATAAAATTATATTTATTTTAGTTTTTCTTGAAGACCTCACGTATAAAAGTCAACTTTTATATATTTGGAGAAAAATGCTCGAAAGCATATTGGTATTTTTTATTAATTTTAAAGATGTTTATTTTTCACAAAATCTTGGAAATGAAACTTATAGACAGATATCTATAAATTGACAATACTATAATGATGTCTAAGGGTCAACTATATTCCTTAAATGCGAGTGAGGTGACTCGTAATTTCTGAAATACTTACTTTGTTTTTTTTGCATAATGTTGATAGACTTTTCGTAGTCGTATTTATAGCTCAATTTATGAAATAGTTTTTATATAAAATATTAAGAAAAAGGAACAAAATAACAAATGTTAGTACATTGTACTGACTGTAAATCCAAAAAAGGCGTTGATTAAAAAAAGGCCAAATCGTAGCCCTGAAGTTAAGTAGTAGTCGAAACTGGTGTATAAAGCTCAATCTTATACGACTTCGGATTAGTTCGAAGAAAACTATTTGGATTTTTTCTTGTAAAGATGAAACCACTGACGTTTTTTTATACACAAACAAATTCCTTTTTTCCTTATCCCCTGTATAAGTTAAACTACCTTCGATGCAATAAATTACACAATTACAACATTGAACACGCCTATTACTTTTAATTAGGCAAAATAAATCTCCACTAATAAATTTAAATTATTTTTTTTGTTGCCTGCAACCTTTATGCACATCAATATCAATGCTTTCATCAACATTCATGCTTCATGCGTCATATGTGCACACGAATGCCTACACTAATAAAGAAATAAAATCAACCTCAAACCCGCTCATTATGAATACATTTTAAAATTTTCGAAAAAAAAAATGCGTCCATATGTTGCAAAACGAAAAAAGAACAATTTGAATAAAAAAAATCTATTGTTGATTATCAACCAGAAACATCCTCCTCCTATTTTATTTTATTAGTCCTGCAACTATAAATGAATATCCTGTAACGTGTACATCTCCTTCATAATATGCATGTCCTTTCGTATCATCATTCATAAATCAAACATTAAATTGATTACCTTTGCATTTCTCCCTTCGCCATAATAATAATCCAGACCGAAGCAACAAAAGTCGGGTAATAAAATTATTCTAATAATCATCATCATCATAATAAAAATTATCAACCGAAGCGTAACGAATACGCAAATTCTTAAAAAAAACAGGCCTGCACAAAAAACTAGTATAGGGCCTCCCCTAAAACTTCAACCAGATTCAAAACTAGCGTCAGCACATGTTATTCCAACAGGAGCGGTGTCCTTATGGTAGGCAAATGTCAGAATCAACCTCAGCAGCCTCATCTGCATCTCGAGTTTGTTGTCAGAGAGGAGCGCACAATGACGGCCCTGATGTGACGACTTTATATGAACTCACCCCTTTGCATTGTGTCACCCAGAATTAACCTCACTTTATAACCCATTGCCATCATGAATAAATTGAATAGCGAAGAGAAGAGCTGACAGGCTGGAGGGTGCCTCTTGCAAGTGAAAATCACCGTTACTGTTATGCATGGCATTCGCAACTATTAAAATCATATTATCCACATAAAAATATCCCCAGGGGGTGTTGTGGAAGACAGACATCTCGTTTCTTCCCAAACCGATATCCCTGTTAAAGGGTGAGTTCAGTGAGTGAACTTGTAGTAATTTTTTTGTTTTCATATCAATCTGGGCTGTGTTCGTGATGTTCAATTTTAGTGCCAATAATAATTGAAACATTATACGAGGACGAGTAAGTCCTGCAAAGTCCTGAATGTACGTACACCAGTTCGCCTGCCTCGCCTTAGGGCCATGTTTGCTCTTTTTATGTCAAATGTATGTCGTCCACATTTTTACGTACCACAGGAAAGGTGCTGCTGGCTGTTGCAGTTGAAAAATAAAAAAGAAAATATATGTATATCAAGTCGAGTCGGGAGGGTGGCCTGCGGGCCTGATGTCTTTATATTCTAATTTAAATTTTATAAACCCCAAGTTGACGATGCATGACTACATTTACTCGTATCTCTTATGGTGGCTATATAGTGAACTTTTATGAAGAAGACGAGAAGAAGGTTTTTAGGTTGGTTAGATCGTTTTGTCGAAAGGGAGGTAAACCTTTTTGTAAAAAGAAAAAAAATATGTGGCATAGGTCCTTGTTCGTTTTTATTTTGCCACTGTAAAAGTGGATGTGATATGGCACTTTAGGTGTAGCCACAACTTTTTACCACACCTTTTTACACTTTATGTGTTGCATAGGTACATACATATATATAGGTTCCAAGTTACTCGTAATATATTTTTAGGGATTTTTGTGTGTAAGAGAATTCATAAAAATTCTATACCGTTTATTTACACACTTTCCCTCATGTATAGGTTTGTATGGTCCATTGAATTTTGGGATGTCCTTCCAGAAAAGAACTCTTTTATGATTATTATACAAAATCTAGACTGAATTTATAGGTTTTTGGTCTTTTATGAGAGACTTTGAGAATGGACAGGTTGTTTATGATGAGATTTTGGTATTTTCCTATGCGCTCGCATTACATTACGGGTTGTAAATTTTAAACGGAAACTAAAGACTTGATACGGGTTATTTTTAAAAAATCCGCTAAGTTTTGATGGCTTGACTATAGTGATCAAACACATTTTAGGCACGCTTAAGCGCGAAAACCTAATACTAAAACGTATTGTAAGACAGCTATTTTTTTTTGTTGATGAAAATATATATATCTTCAATTTTAATGCATAGTTTTTGAAAATTTGCGATATCCCAATTACTGAAAAGTCGGATACAAAATGTAAATGAGTTAAAGTTAGTTTTAAAATAATAATTTTATAATTTTCGTCTACTTGCTATGTTTGTTTTTTAGGAAGTTATTGTAATGAGTCTGATTTGTCAAATTGAAAATTTTGACATTTTTCGACGTTTCAAGGTTCCTAGTGTCGAAGTAAAAGATTTTTAGAAAGATGTCTGTATATGCGTGTGTACGTACGTTCGCGACGTTTTTTCGTCGTCCATAGCTCAATAATCAGAAGAGATATCGAGTCAAAATAAATGTTACTATACAGATAATAAGTCAGAAGAATGCAGAAAGGGCTCTCAAAAAAATTGCGTTTGTAGTTTTTTTACCATAGCAGTTAAAAAAAAGGTGAACATTTTGGTTAACCCTAAATATCTCATGAACTAAAAACGCTAAAAACTTGAATTAAATTGTATATAATACTAGCCGACCCGTGCTCGAGTTGCTTCGCACATTGTAACCACGAACTGAGCATATTTTCTACAATAATATTAATTTTAGTTTATATGTATATATGTACGTACCGTTTTTAATTAGATTTCACATTTGAAAAAAAAAATTGTTCATGTTTGTGCATATTATAAATATGTTTTTATTTTAAAGCCACCGGATATACAATATTTGCAGTTATATTACTGCGAGTATGTATTGGTTGCTTTTTGAGCCTACCCTGGAAAGAGCAACATAAAGCTGACCATGACATCAGACATTTTTCCTAAGGTCGACTCCAATAAATTTAAACGATTGACCCTGAGCCTTGTTATAATCTATTCACTTCCTCAAACCAGAAAAATATATATAATATGTTGTAAAGTTGGTAAAAATTGATTGTCAACTTAAATATCTTTTTAAAAATTTGAGATTATGGCTTCGAACTAATATTAACTCATAAGAAATATTGTTGTCAACATTCAATAACATTTTGAAAAAAATAAAATTTGGCAGTTTTTAAAATAAAAAATAATAAAAGTTGGTAAAAATTTTCCGTTTTTTTATAAAAAAAAAATAGTACTCAAATTTCTTAAAAATTGTTGTACGGTTCTTCATATCTCTCGAATTAATTTCATTAATTCAAATTGGAAAAATTTAAGAAATGCTAGTAAAATTGGTAAAAAATTGTTTTCCATTAAAAATCTATTTAACAAAACTAGATTTTCAAACTAAACTATTTCTTTATATGAAAAATATTTTTGGTATTATTAAAATTTCCAAGAATAATTCAACTCATAACTTTTTTAAACAAACACGAAAACCTAAAAACTCTTAAGCAAGACAAATCGACAGACGGAATGGTAAGTTATGAGTGTGGGTCGCATTCCAACATCTTCTTTTTTGTAACTAATTAAGAAATACAAAAAAAAACTTAACCATAGAATTAAGTAATCTTTTGAGACTAGAAAAATAGTTGCTACTTGGCTTACATAATCGTTAACCTCGGTTTCAAAATTCGTGGACCTATAATTTCTCATACATTTTCTATGGGGTTGAGATCTGGGGACTGTGCTGGACATTGTAACACGTCAACTACCTTATATATTTAATTATTTGTTATCAAAATGTGATAATGTGTTTTTAAAAGTGCCGTTTAACGACTCAAAGTCTGCGATTCAAATAATGAGGAACAACTTCTAGTGCTCTGATTGGGTGATGTAATTTAATCGAAAATGTTAATAGACTTTTAAAATTATTTACCTTCATAGTCAAATATAACACAGAAAATTGCTTTGTTCTGTATTTATTTTTAAATCTAAAAAAAAAAAATTCCTATAAAACAAGCCCTTATGTCTATTCTTAATTCGATTCGATAAGCTATCTAAAAATCTATTTTTATTCAAACAACAGTAAAGGTGTATATTCAATGTAAAAACAGAACAAAGAAAAAACTATACCTATATAGAGCCCCGTTCAATAAAATTGATTAATCTAATGCAAACTTATTTTTATTGCAACATATGTCAAGTTATACTGCTTTTTCATTTGAATTGCACTCGTGCGTCAGTGTCGTCGTATACATCATTTTTTATCTATAAACCTATCTACGAGTATGCCTATCGACTTGTTGTATTTTTTGATGTGGGATGTATACATAGATAGAGGAAAAAATTCAATTCATTGTTGAATAATTAACAGCTCAGTTCAGCTCAGCCTGTTCTGCATTTTTGTATAGCTATATAGCGTGTAGAGTACATCATCATCATCATCCACCAGCAAACACTCCATACAAAGCCATTGCCACCTCTTATTTAATTACCCTTTAAGTAACCATATCGAATCGCCGACCAAGCGTAGCACCACCACCGCCGAGCCGCACCATCATCCTCTATTGTCCTTCGCCTCATTCTGCATATACCAACTCGTATTTTACTTCACCCAATTTGATTACCAACAGCAACATGGTAGCAACAATATAGCATAAGGGAGCAGAGAAAAGGGTGCTCGGTGCAGGGAATTTACACCAACTCTTTTGTATTAAATGAACACAATCAAGATATACGCAGGACTCGATTGACAAGGAGCATCATAAGTACCATAACATAGCAGACCCATCACAGACTATCATGTGTTCTAGTGTAGTGTCTTTATGTATATTAACAATGGGGCGCAAGAATACTCTATACTAAAGCACCCCACTATATTACAACATTTAACGTTCGTCCTCGTCTTCTTTGGTGGTTGTATCTATTGCCATCCCATCATATTGTTGTGTTTCAAGTTTCCTTATATTTTCTAAACAAAATATCATTCGCCATCCGGTAATTCGTCCTGTGTATAAAGGTATACAGTATACAGTACACTGTCAGGACGACAACAGCAATTCTCATCATCATCCCATTCCAGAAAATAAAGAAGGAACAACACAAAAATACAAAACAAACCAAATCAAACAGAGGCACGGCAAGGAGCTTGTTTAGCGCAGCGCAGCAACAGTAGAAGCAGCAGGAGCAGTATCAGGAATAGCAAACATCATCGGAAAAAGGAACGCGTTGCGGTATCTGATTTCGCTGCTTCTGCTGCTGCTGCTACTTTCCCTAGGTGGGTCCTGGGTATATCCCTGTTGAATTAAGAAGGAAAATAAATATTCTTTCATATCCTCAACCAAAAGCGCTGATGATGGGATTCTAAATAATAATATTGACTTTGAGGAGAGAACGTCGTTCGTTGTCGTTGTCATCATCATCGTTGTTGTTGTCGATATTGGTTACTTGGTGGTGCGGCGGCGACGACTATGGCGGCGTTGGTGGTGGTGGCACAACAGAAGGTATACTCTTCGAGTTGGAATTGGGGTATGCATATATTGATGTGATCGGAATTGAGTATCAGGTTTTGTTTTTAAGGATGGTATGCATGTGCATGACTGTCTTTAAATTTTGATGTTTGTTTATATTTACTGTTTTTTTTCTTCTCTTGTTTTTTGGGGAAGGAAGGTTTTCCCTGGATATTATTGTTTTCATTCAAATTCCCTTCATGAAAAATGTGGTTTTCTTACAAAACACAAGATGTAAAATTAAAATTAAAAGAAAAGAAAAACTTTTTTCTACCTGGACTGGATCAACCTTTGTCTTTGTATAAAGGGTGTTTTTTCCAGAGATATGTAAATCAGAAATGGAATAAAACAAAGCATTTTGATTTAAATATGAGTTCTATCATATGACTGACACGTCTGGCCCCGATGTAAACTAGACTGGGGGCCAAATTTCTACGACTTTATGCAACATGACCGTATATCAACAGGTTAACGCTGGACACATTGTCCTCCATGTGGTTAATAGTTTCATGCATAGAATAGCGACTACACATATCCCAATAGAATATTGAACGGACGATTCTAGAGTCGAATTTATGGGTCCGTAACGTGAAACCATGCGGTTACTAGACGTATCCTTCCATAAATCAATTGTGTTACGAGCTGTGTTACATTTTATGCCGTACCGCGTGCGCCGCCGTCTTGTTAAAACCATACGCTCTGCACATCATGGTTTTTAATTGATGAACGAAAAAATTAGTTATCATGGCTCTATAGCGGTCACAATATAAACTATAATGTTCTGGCATCGATTTAAAAAAGAAATGATTTTCAAAAAATTTGGAACAGCTTTTCAGGCGTCAGTATATTCATCTTGTTACCAAACGAAACTTAAAAAAAGAGGCTGGGATTCGACCCTCACTGATAACTTCCCATCCCGTCTGTCGATTTGTCTTGCTTAAAAGTTTGTAAGTTTTCTGTTTGGTTAAAAAGTTGTCAATTGAATTATTCTTAAAAATTATAAAGTTACCAAACATATCTTTAATATAAAGAAATAGTTTAGTTTGAAAATATATTTTTATAACGAGATTTTTAATCGAATCCAAATTCATGCCAATTTAAGTAGCTTATCTTAAATTTTTAAAATTGGATGAATGAAATTATCAAAAACCGAACATCAATTTTTACAAAATTTGCATACTTTTTTTGTAGACTTTATTTTTTTATGAAAAAACGGACTGTTGCATTTTTATAAAAAATTAACTGAATGTTGAAACAATATTTTCGGTGAAATAAAAAAGCTTGAAGGCAATTTTTTTTAATTTTGAAAAGCTATTTGAGTCGAAATTAAATTTTTACCAAGTTTTAGTATTGTTTTTTTCAAAGCTTCTTAGTTTTTGTAAGAAAACTGTCTATTCGATTTTTCTCAACATTTTACCGAATGTTGACAACAATATTTCTTATAAGATAAAATAAGTTTAGCCTTAATCTCATGTTTTTGAACAAATATTTGAGTAGAAATTCAATTTTTACCAACTTTGAGTAATTTTTGTCTTAGGTTTTTATTTTTTATAAAAAAACTGTCAATTTGATTTTTCGCAAAATTTAACAAGATGTTAAAAACGTTATTTTTCGTTGCACAAAATTGTTTTCAAGATGAAATCATTTTTTATTCGTAAAGTTTTCGTGGTGCCAATTTTTTTTTCAGTTTTTATGATTTATAAAAAAAGCGTTGATTGTTTTTTTCCAAAAATATGATGGTTTGTTACCACGTTAATATGAAATTTAATTCAAGTCTCTAGCTTCAAAGTGTTAACGAAAATGTTCACCTTTTTTTTAAACTGCTATGGTAAAAAAAAACACCATTGCATTATTATCTGTATAACAAAATTTCTTTGAAGTCGATATCTTTTCTGATTCTTAAGCTATATACATCAAAAATAACAGCGCTAAAGTACGGACGTACGGACATACAAACGTACGTACACACGCACTCACAGACATACTTCTAAAAATCTTGTATTTCAAAATTTTCAATTTGACAAATCAGACCCATTACAATAACTTCCTATGGAAAGTTAAAAATTACTTGACAGCTAAAAAAATGTCCGCCGGTTAAAATTGTGTTGCCAACTTGAACTTAAAACAACAAATACATTCTACACGTAAAATTTGGGTTTTTTTAAAGCAATATTTTCCAAATAAAGAAAGAGAACGGGTATCATCCAAAAATTAGTGACATCAGGTTTCGGCTCTAGTCCTAAAGACATCAAACTAATACATCAGGCATATGTGAGGATTTATTCGAAAAGTACAAATACCAATGAAAATCTTTTGTGCTTCAATTATTTTAAGTATCATAACATACTTCCGCAGTACTTATACTTGATATTTTAAGTGCGAGTACCAATACTTGTTCTTGTACCTCTCAATTCCTTTTAAGTTTCAATGTCTTTCAATACCTTTTCCTACTACACCTTAATAGATGCAAATATGATTGAAAAACAAATTCAAAATTTTAAGTACTTGAGAAATTGAGAAAGAATTGAAGTACTTACAAAATTGGAAGAAATTAAAGTATCAAAGAATTTAAAAGAGAAAGTTAAGCAAGTTTAAGTCCCAATACTTGATATTTTCAAGTAGAAATACGAGCACAAAGTACAAGTACTTAAAATGCAATTACAACTAAGTTGTACTTAAGTAAAAATATGAAAATTTTATCAATTTTGATTTTTTGGCAGGTAATTAAGATGGGCAACGCCGCTGGCTGCGCCGCCGGCCGTGTCTTGCAGTACCCTTGGCAAGTGTTTTTTGTGATTTTAAAAGCTGCTAAAAGATAGATAACAATTGGAAAGACTACATTCAGACCCCAAGTTATGAAAGCTGCATTATTTATTTTAATATTTCGTTAACTGAGATCGTTTTTGTAAACAGTTAGAGGAGCAAAATTTCTAAACAAGATTTTATGCAAGATTTTAAAACTATTATTAAAACTTGAATTAGATTTTGTATGAACTCAGTATCTTACCTTAAAGTACCTATCCGAAAGTAATTAAAAAAAATTGGATGCTAATGTCACCGGTATTTGAAAGTAAATGTGTACATATTTTAGAGACGGCCCCATTTTCATTTGGAATCTAGGTCCAATTCCAATGACTTTATATAAGAAAAAAATAATCGTAAAAAAATTTAATAATTTAAATTTAATGTTCATTTCAGTGATGGTTTTAGCGTGTAAAATTTATTGCATTACCACTTAAGATCTTTAGAAGGGAACTTGTAGATTAAGCTATAAAACCAAATAGATTCAAAACCATCTTTTATGCTATGAATATAAAGTGTGTTTCATTTTTTACGATCATACTGTATAAGTGTATGTTTAAAAGGTTAATGAGCCAAATAATTCGATTCCTACCTGTTTTTGTATCCCTTCTTATTTAATAGCGCTACCGAATATTAATTAAAATTTCTTAAAATTTTTCAGTTAAAAAACTCGTACGGACATATTAAATTTATTTTTTTTTTCTGTTTACTTTTAATTAACTAAACATAAATGCAAATTCCTATATTGTGTCCTTGTCCCGAATCGCGGAATTTATTATTTCTGAATTTCGTAACTTGGTGAAATAAAAACAAGAAGATTTTTATCAGTTGAAAAAATCTGTGAAATCAATAACTCAATTAAACAAGAACAACTTGTGTTTATTTGGCTGGCGGATGAAGGACAGCATCGGTAGCAAAAAAAGTCAAAGCCACTTAAAGAAAAAAGGATTCAAATATAGCAACTTAACTTTCAATATTGGGGGTTCTTCCTGTATCCCTCATTTACAAGCAAATAAATATTGTCATGAAGACAACTTATGAAAAAAAAGAACGAAAAATAAAACACAAAAATAAATAAACCCACTTGAAGGTTGTTTTTCGTCCTGACATCAAGTACTGTGTAAATATGCGTCCAGTGAATTGGAACGACATACAGCAACAACAAGGACAGCAGCAGCAGATGTAGGGTCACAGAAAAATAAGTTTACAATATTATAACTCGCTGTAAAAGTCGTATAGAATCATCATCATCAAGGAGGGTAATCATTATGACAGAAAGAATGTTAACTTTGACCAAGAAAAAAAAGAGAAACATGTCCTTTTTCTTTTTATTTCTTGTGTATATGAGCGAAATCTGTCTCTCATACACCTAACTATGAACGACGCGACGACTACGATCACAGCGACGACACGTGGTAGGGTGGTGCAGTATGACATTCTGTCAAAAATGAAGTAAGACAACATGAATGGAATATTATGATACACCATATGCGATATCAAAATTTTGTAACTACGAGTTTTAATTGTATGGATGTGACGGTTGTGCTTTATGTCAGTCATATACATAAATGATACTCGTATATAGTGAAATAGATATTGTTGTCATTTTCTTTGATTGCATTACTCCAGGGAGTTGCCCTTTTTGAGAACCGCAAATTCATTAAACATGCAGAAACGTGGTTATACCTTAAAATAAATATTAAGATGAAAAATTGTACCATATTTGTTTATATTTATAAAAGGTTTATGAATTGTAAGTTAGTTGAAAAACAATAATTTACATTTCCCATGAGATATCCTACGACATTAAATCAAAGTTTGAAAGAACAAACGTCAATAAATTACACAGTAAGGCATCATAATAATGCATACGGCACTAAACTAAATTTTTAGATAGTATTTGACATTTTATTAAAATAGGTAAATGTGTACAGACTAAAGCCCAATTTTTTTAATATGAAATAATTGTGAAATCTGAGTTTTTGTTTACACTTCAGAATTTTCAGAAACTAGTAAGCTTATAGCAAGCGTCAAACTACGATCAGAGGCTTATCATAAGTGCATGAGTTAGTTGTTAGTAGGTACAAAAATAATACAATTATAGCCTAACACACGCACAAAATACAAAACATAATTAACATTTAACAATTACAGAATGAACAGAAAAGGGCCAAGATAGCTTCCCTGGGGAACACCAGATTGAGCAAAAAAAGGTTCAGATTTACACTTTCTAAATGTTACCTCATAGGATCTGTTTTCGAGGTATGATTTGATCCAAGCAAAGAAAAATGGTGGAATACCAACAGCTTTAAGTTTAAATAAAATAATTCCAATGCTAAGTTGGTCAAAAGCTTTAGAAAAGTCAGTGTATACACAGTCAAGTTATCATAACCTTAAAGCGGTTGAACATATGTTTAAGAATGTGAGGGGATTTGTAACGGTTAATTCTGTAATGAGATTTTTACTAAAAAATGCTACACTTTCACAAACAACTTTATCATACACTTTAAGAATGCAAGAAAGCTTTGCATGGGCCTATAGTTGCTTATACCCGCCATATTATCTTTCTTAAAAATTGGTGTGAGAAATGACTTCTTCCATAATACTGGGAAATTTTGCCTGTTCTTAGAGAAAGTTTAAATAAGGGTTCAAATAAAGCATTACTACACTTTTTTAACACTATCGGGGGAATACCATCGCGACCGGATGAACAGTCATCATTTAAAGCGTATAAAGGATCAACTACCGTACTCTATAGCACAGGTATTTGACTACAGCTAGTTTGCGAAAAAGAGTGAAGATTATGAAAATATACTTCATCAACTTCTTCAGGACTATTGACATATGACTCACGGAAATTTGCTGCGAAAGCGTTATCAACCAGTTTTAACTAATGAAAGGTTCTTGTAACTGAAGTTTATTGGAAAGCCATCTGATTTTTTCTTTAAGTTTACAAGTTTCCAACATTTTTTAGGATTCTCTTTCAAAGAGGTGCCCATATCAATAACATAGCTAGCATATACAAAATTACAAAGAAACAGGAATTGTATGACACACTACACCATCGTCAGTTCCTACGCCCATTCCCGATAACACTCCTTTTGTAAGCTCAAGTGATAAAGGCAATATGCTTGTAGCACAGTTAGCTGTTAATTCAATGCTGCCAGTGAGTGACATGAACACTCTTCTTCATGACAGCGTAAACGATTATATTTGACGAATCCTTTAAAGCAATCGTACAGTTGCTAGAGTAGGCAAGTATCTTGATATATAGTCTTGATAGTATTTCCGCTATTGTTCTGAAGGTGTCGTTCAACGCTGGTAAAACAGCATTTACAAAACTCGTTATTAAAAAAAGAGAACCTTTTTTCCCCCTAACTATGTGTTATTGCACTTATTTCCCTTTTTTCCAATGTCAAAGAAACACTGATAAATTTTCAGCTTTAAAAATATTTTGAAGAACAGGAATTTCTTAATAGCCGAAAGTATGGCTTTTGTAGCAATAAGTCTACTTGTGATCCCATGGTTTATCTCACCGAACAGTTGCATAAAACTTTATATCGTTTTGGAGGAAGTTAGGTTATCGCACTTGATATTTAAAAGGCATTTGATAGAATTAGGCATCAACCTCTAGTATCGAAAATGAGTGCATTTGATATTAAGAGATCTCTTTTTTGTTGGTTAAGAAATTACTTTGGGACCGTTGCTGATTTGTGTTTCGCAACTAAGGTATTTTTTACGTGGTCAGAAAGCCACCCCGAAGGAACCCCCAACCTGAAATGCCAGATTCTTAGTATGACTCCAAGGACGGGGAGCCGGAAAAACCGCTCCTTATAGGCCTGGGCTCCGAGTATGTCGTAGAAGCCCTATATAGTGTTCACTACTAAGTAATTCAACCTTACTGAAACTGTAGACGGCACCGTTGATTCCATCTCGAGAATGCGTCCGTTGCGCTGCCGTCGTCTGGATGAGGAGAGGTGCTTTAGTGGAAACACCTCTTTTTCTAAATTTACATAATTAAAGTCCACCGTCTTAGATGGCTAGGTCATTCAGAGCGAATCGACATTAAAGCTCCAGCCCGGAAGGTCTTCGAATCCAATCCCGAGAGACGGCGCAGTAGATATACAAATTAAACGCTGGTTTGCCCCTGGGCTCTGTTTTGTCCCTGGCACGCTTCCTTGTTTTTATAAATGATCTTTTGAATAAAATGTCTTATTCATTTAATTGTTTCGCTGATGGACAGTACAGCTTTTAGTTCTATGTATGTTCGCCAGAAACCATCTCTTGTGAAGTGATCACACATTTGACATCGCCAAAAATATTGCTAAGTGTTTAGGTTTTTTTCCAAATGTAAGAAGTTTGTTGCCCCTCCTAATTTGTCTATTTTTTACAAAGCTTTTATTGGCGCAAAACTCGAGGAATATTCTCATGTTTGGGCTGGTGCCCCAATAAGACATCTACTTACGTATTTTGGGTAGATTTTAAAAGAGAGATATCGATCGTTTACTGAAACATTTCCCAGTCTTCAACACCGCTGCAAGGTATCATGTCTAAAGTTGTTTTGTCCCTATTTTCATTAACAATTACCCAGCGATATCCTGTTGCATTCGTCTCCTTAAACAATTTAACCGTAATACCCGTACTTCTAAGAATGCTTATCCATTTACCCTTGAGACCAATTTCACAGTATTGGTTAGTTCAGATATTCTTTCTTTAGCCGCACATGACGAATGTGGAATGCTAAATCGTTCAAAACCATCGTTCATCTATATCTCCTTTCTTAGCCTGAGTAGGAACTGTCCCGAAGACTTAGTTTTTTTCCCAATATTAGATTTTTGACAACAGGTGTCACTTGAAACTCTCGCTTATCCACAATCGTATAACGTATGACATATTAAAAAAACAATGTGAGAAAACCCAAATATGTTGTCGTTTGTTGTTTGTTCTTGTCAGCCTTACTGTATTCCAGAAACTAAAAGTTCCCACATACCCTAACTCCTATATACCTGTCACAATCTGTGTTCTAGTATTTAAAAAATGTCAACTGATGAAATCATTGGTTTGTTGCTGTGGCCTTCACAATTCCCTAGATCTCAATAAAACCAAATTCCCAGATAGTCCCAGGTGGTTATGTCTCATACATTCAGTCTTTTAGTCTATGGAGTCCCTCTTTACGACAAAAGTTTAAGAATTCGAGACAACAACAACAAAAAACTCAATTTATTAAGTTACTGTCCCAACACAATGCTCTGTCTCTGTGATAAGAACCAAAACCAAACGTCGAACTTTTAAGTTTTCTGTGTTTATTTTATTTGTTGCCTCTCTTTTGGGATGGATATCTTTACACACAAGAATTTAAATTTCACCTTGACAGTTGAAAAAGTTTTTATGTTTTTATTTGGCGCGCTTGTCAGTTGGCCCGGATAACAGTGATGCAGCATCATTCTGAAATTTTTGTTTTTTAATTACTGTCCCCACAGCGGCGTGCAATCCTGCCATAAATTCAAAACTCAAAATCTAATCGAATAAAATAAATTTATTTGATTTAATTCTTTTTTTGATTTTGGTTATTCGCGGTTTGAGCGGGTGGATGGCATTTTTTATTCTGTCCACTTTTCCAATGACCAAAGGTAGGTATTTCATGTTTTGGAACGGAAGTTGTGTCTCGATATTTTGAACATATTCAATCAGTCCATGAGCCAGGTATGAATCCACGATGATGTTGATGATGATGCTGCTGCTGCTGATGATGATGATGGGACAAGCAACGCAAGAAGCCGCTGAAAATTTGTTCGTGTTTGTTATTTATTGATTGTGTCGAATTTCAACACGATACTCTGAAATAATTAATTTGAATTTTAAATTTAAAACAAACAACAGAACCGAAAAAATATAGGTATATAACCGCATTTTATTTTGGATTGATCGAATACAGCAACAAAAAAAAAAGAAGTGCGTCGGGTTTTGCAAAATTAAACCATTTCATAGTTTAAAATATTTTTAGAATATAAAAATTTGTCTTAACAACAACAAATCACAAGAAGATATTAAACAATTTTATTGAATTGTTTATTGAGTTTAAATTCTTGTTTGTTGTTTGGGTTTCGTTTTTTGTTTTGTTTTAAATCTTTTTTCTTTTGTTTTATTTTGAATTTGTTTTGTATGCAAATAAGCTTTAGGCTTGAACATGATTTTAAAATGCTTTTTATTTATAAAAGAGTGAACAATTTATTCATAAAATCTCACAAATCAATTAAAAATAAAAATTAGTTTACAATAGACTAATAAACTACTATTCGTAGTATGTTAATGTTTACATCTTTTTGTGTTTAATTTTTACTTTTGATCTTATTTCTGAATAATAATTGTGTTTCGTTTTTAAACTTTTTTTTATGAAAATATGTCATTTATATTGAAAATATATGCAAAACAAATCTAATAAAATTTTATGAAGGAAATATTGTTATATACCTATAACAGGTCTGTTATATTTGATACGTTGGAAATGTCATGCAATGGAATGCACGGCTTGGTTTATGCTTTGATTTTATGATTTTAAACAAGATCGATAAAAATTAAACTGTCTATTTTTTGAAAAATTAAAATATGACGAAAAAGTATTTTGTTTGGAAACATTTTTAACTGTAATTCACATTTCAAAAACTTTCATTTAAGAGTGTTCGAGTTTTGTTGTGGAGTATTAAAATTTGTTTATATTTATTTATTTTAAAAACATTTCCGACTTAAATTATTTAAATAGAAAACAATTTTTTTTAGGAATAAGAAAAATGTATGGAAAGAATGTTCAAAATATAAAAAAGAAATAAAAACGAAACGACAAATATCATCAAATATTCAAAAATACACATACAAATATTAAAACATGCAAAAAGAACTTTAAAAAAAATAGTGGAAGATTTGGTATCTCACGAAAAATTAATGTTTTCGACTTTAATAGATTTGATTTGTCATCCAAAATTGGCCCTACATTAAAAATATTCTACAAATAAAATTTTGTACAAACACAAAGAATATACAGAACATAAAATGATAAATTCGACTTTTTAATAAATACTAATTGAAACAATTTTGTTTACAAAAACAAAACTTTATCCACTACTACTAACTACTTAAAATTTGTTGAATAAAAATTTTCGATTTAAATATCTTAAGAATAAATTAAAAAAAAATGCAATTTGTACCAAAAATGTTAAATTGCCTGAACGTCTTGAAATCAACATAAAAAATCACAAACTTAGAAGTTCTTTCGACGATAGTCTGGCTTATTGCAAAATAAAGCATACAACCCATTTTTTTTAAAATCTAGTTTTTAAAATGTTATTTCTGTTAATTTAAAGTTAATCTTTAAAATTTCTTACAACAAAAATAAAATGAAAGAAAAATAACGTTAAGTTCAAAAAACGAAATTTTATTAACCATCGTGACATAGGATTAATACAATTTTGTAACGTCGATTTCTGTCCACTCGTCGGGTAACTGCTTTTTGTTTTTTAAATAAAGTGTCAAATTATCGATCGTTTGTATAAATCTTCTTCACCAAGACGTTCCAAAGATTTCCGTTGCATTAAGATCCAGACTAATGGCCACAACTCTTTGTTAATTGTGACGTAAGGTACAGCTGTGTTTTCCCGCTGAAATTATCCAATTATCTTCAAAAATATTCTCTCCAAAATCGATCAATACATCGTGCAATAGTTCAAAATATTTTAATGAATTCATTTTGTGGAAAATAATGCAGCCCGTACCAAAAGTGAACCAGCCTGAAAATTTAATTGCATAACGTTTTTTGTGCTCGGTTACCAAATCCCTCAAATATACTTAGCAGCCATTAGGTCCATCCAAATTGATACTTTTTTATAACTAAAAGTTATTAATTTTCCTTGTGCTTCCCAAAACTTCTGATGTTCTACAAATTTCAATCCTTTCGCTTTATAGCAAAGGCTTTGGTTCGTGTATCCTTTTTTGGTATTTAAGGTTTAAAATCTGTTAAGTTCTCCTTGTCGATAATTGTATCCTTATTTGAGATGAATTTATGCCTTTTTTGAATCACAAATGTTTTATAGTCAGTTTATCTCTGTTGTCAATAATGGATAATGGTCCAAATCTTCTATATTATCTGTAATTATCAATGTACTGTCGCTTTATATCCATTTGAGAATGCAGACATTTTTCAATTAAATTTTCCGCTATCTCTTTAACCAGACATTTGTGAACGCTCTTCAATACTCAAGGTTTTTACTTATGGAATATTTAAAAAACTATTTTAACAAAACTCAAAAATCCATATGTTTAATAAAACACTTATTTCTTAATTAATAAAATAACTCCCCATTTAAATTCATTTGTTTATAACTTTTAATAAATCAAAGGTTCCTCACTAAAACCCTTTAAAGTTCAAACCTCTTGTAGACTTGTATCTTTCTGTTCTGAAATGACATAAAGAGAGAGAGATAAATATTCTTAATAATTCAAAAATAAAAATAATTAGATACAATACAATAGGTTCACACCATTTCCAATAAAGGAGAGCTATTTTTTCTTCAAAATAGTTTTCCCAAAATATTTTTGTCGGTAAATTTTCAAAGCATTACTTGCCTATTTATAAGAAAGAGTTAAACCGAAAAATTAATTACTTTGAATTTGAAACGTTTCCTGCAATGTATTCAAATAAATTGCCATTTTGATCGGTCAATAGAATCGGTTCACCTGTATCCATTGGGAAAATATAGAGAAAATGAAGGAACAATTCAACCAAAAACATTTCTTTTTAAAGCTATTTTTTATTTATTTAGTAATGAGTCGACCCTCCTTTATTAAGCGTTACCTAAAAAATTCTATTTGGCATGGAATCATACATTTTTAAAAAATAATTTAAAGAAATGTTTGTCCAAGCTTGTTTTATTGCTATAGTTAGTGATTTTGTGTCTTCAAATTGTTGCCCAGACTTTGTAAACTTCACGGACGAGCCATCCCCAAACATTCTTAATAATATTCAGGTCTGCTGACTAGTTAATTCGTTCCAACAAACTAACAATTTGTTGGTTTATCCAGGCTTACAACTCTGCCGGTATGGTTAGGGTCGTTATCCGGCTGAAAAGTCCATTTAATTGGATCCAAACATTTCACTGAATTTCGGAAAAGCCCTTTCAAGAATGCTTTTGTATGAATTTGCCGTCATTTGTGACGATGAAAATTCCAGCTCAATAGTTTTAAAATATGATATTGCACCCCAAACCATATATCACGACCTTCAAGGCTATGATGACACAGCAAAAATAATTTTCTTTTCGTAGATCATGGTAATAATATTTAAATCCGTCCGTCCCATCGAAATTAGTTTTTTTTCATCCGTGAAAACGAAAAGCTGCCACTCCTTTTTCCATAACATATGGCGCCTGCAGTATTCAAGCAGCTTTTCCTTTCTCAGTGGGTTAAGTGGAGGCTTCTTCTTTAATTTCATATGCTTGATGTTTGGGGCACTCCTAATCACTCTCTTAACCGTGGAAATTCTTGCTGTTGTTCCAGATGATGTCTTTATTTAAGGAGCCCACTGACAAGAATTAAACGCCAGTCTAATCAATCTACTTTTAGAAGGTGACGTAACTTTTGGGCGTCCTTTCATATTCTTCCCATAGTTTTCGTTATTTTTCAAAAAATTGCTCACAATATTTTGCGGTCTATCAATTTTGTTTGCAATTAAACGCGAATTTAAACTTTGTTCTGAGTACAGTTTAATTTTAATTTTTTCTTCCGAATAAATCACTGTGCTTGTCCCATTTTTTCTTAAAATTGTATTTTAAATAATTTAACTTCACTTTGTAAAAATTTCGCTCACAGATCTTTGAAAATTCTGAACCACAACTAACTTTAAAGCAGATCAACCTATTCTATTGACAGATGAAAAATGGTCTTTTTTTTAAATGCATTTCATAGTGTGCTTGCAATTTACCGTTATGACACATTTTAATTTGTCTCTTTCTTGTAAATAGATCGATAATGACAATTAGACATGATTTCAGAATACAAGAGAAAAAAGCTTTTTGTAAAGCTCTATTCTGAAAAAGCCTTTTCCCTTGTTAAAGCTGCGAACCTATTCTTTTGCCAACAATTGATTTTGTTGTGTTTTATACTATACATACTTATTTTGTGTACTGTAATTTGGAGTATGCATTGACCGTTCTTAACACATTTCTAACTAACCGGCTGATGTGTTTTGAATTAGATTCTTTGGAACATATCTGTCGTACGATTTAGCTTAATGGCTTCTAATGGTTTCTTGTACATTTGTTTTCTGATCTGGAACCATACCTTACAATCAATTTCCATATTAATTTGTCTATCTGTCTCAAGATATATAATTTATTGTTAAATTTAAAAGTTTTATTTTAATATTTGTGTGCGACGAAGTCAATAAAGCAACTTTAAAAATTTAGATTTAGATTTAGATTTAGATTTATTCATTGAATGCATACACAGTAAGACGTACATCTTATAATATTAGTGATATGCTAAAATACAAAACATAAAATAGTTAACAGGCTACTGCAAAGATGAATTTATATAAATTTTTTGAGTTTAAATAAAATTTAATTTAATTTAATTAATAATTAATAATCTCATTCTTTAAATTCAAATTGATTTATTCAGTTAAAATTACAATTAGTATATAATATTTATGTACATATGTATATTTATACAAATTTTTGTAGTTCAGTTCGTTATTTAAAATCATGTAATATAAAATTCGTACATATTAATCTCAACTCTCAACTTTATGCGAGGTTCTTTGAATATTAGGCACTTTGAAAATGACTTCGGAGTTCTAATCGAAACCTAGTTTCTCCATTTAAAGTTTTCAAGTTTCTAGGCAGAAGATTCCACAGACGAATAGCGTAAACAAAAAATTGTTGTTCAGAGGTACGACAGGAATAATGAGGGTGCATAAGCATTAAGGATCTGCTTGAGGAACTGAATTGAATCCTATTATATAAACTAGAAGGTTGTTGCGTGTTTATTATGTTACAGAGTAGGAGTAGAGTCCTGTACCGCATGAGATGATCAAAGGAAAAGTTGTAAATTTGGCGTGAAAATTCCGAAATACGATCAAAACGACGTAGACCAAAAATGTAGCGAGCTATGTTATTAAAAATGAGATTATATTTATGGCAACATAAATATTCTTCTTCGTCTCTTTTACGTTTCCCAAAAGTTATAGCTCTCATTGATTTAAACCATTTTTGACACAGTTCACTAAAATTGTCATTTTTAAACCTAAACAAAAAAAAAATCAAGTAATCTAATATGGTTTTAAACAGACGTTTATTCTGGAATCTTTTTATTTGTTCTTTAAATTATGTGATCTTCTCTTAAAGTCTTGAATTTGATCATAAAATAATATGATTAATTTTGAACAAACAGCTCAAAGTACTCGAAGAGTTTAATGAAATAAAAATGTAACCTGTTTTCTGCTCCTACATTTCCTACATTCCTTATGGAGCTCTTACATCAAATTCAACATCAAATTAATTAGTTTCATACTAAACAACAACACCCCAAATAACTGCAAAATGTCAATAATTTTTTAATTAACAAAACTAAAACTTTAAGGGACTCTAAAAGAAGCACTATACTCATACCTATAAACCTGTATAACATAATACTATTTTGAGTCAATCTTCAAAGAGAAGACTAATTTAATTTGTGTGGGAAATTTCCTTAAAAACTACATATATTATGTACATACAACATTTCCTATACTCACTCGTAAACTAACCCATAAAGAATTTTCTTTAAATCAATTTTCTCAATAATTCAAATATCAAAGTTTTAAAAGAACTTTTCTAATCCAATTAGCAAGAAGTTATTTATATACTCGTTTTTGTTTATATCCCAAAGAAACATTCTATGTGAACGAACATCTTAAAATGAATCACTTTAGTTCAAAAAATTTCAATTCTATGTATGTGTTACATCTTTACAAAAATTTAGGGAATGCATTACCTTAATAAAGTCTTAATTTTACATCCGAGTTGAGAATAATAAAATAAGGTATTGTAAAAGTGTTGAGTCATATGATAATTAAGTCGTAAAAAGTGTGCGTGATATTTTTGGACTAACATTATCTTATTATTGTACATATTGACAAAATTCTTGAATTAATTTTGACGATGGAAATTTCTTTTATGAAATCTGGATAGAAATTAACTTCCCAAGTTCTTAAAAGTATTCCAAAATGTTAGAAATATTGGATTTTGCACAAAATGAGTGTAGTAAAGTGCCGCCACGCATAAAAAACACTGATTATGTTAATATATCGTTTAGATCGTTAAAAAAAAATCTACTATGTAATTCTTGAGTTTTTGAGCAAAAGCAGGGAGTCTTTCCTCCTCTTGCTCATCTATACAGCTTCTGCAAAAGTCATTTGAGAATACACTTAACCGCGTGGGGTGCTTTTCTATTAGACATTGTCCGGTTATGACAACGATTATCGAGCTTATATGCGATCTGAAAGGTTAGAAATAGCAAACGCTTTGAGGGCTTTAAATCTAGTGAAACCCAGATGTTTTTTGTGACCTGAGCAATGGTGTATCCAGGGGGGCGGGGTCGTAGGGGTCATGTTTTCACTCAATTAAGAATTTGAAAACAACTTTAAGGTTTCTCAAAAACTAAGGGAACGATTTCAAAAATATTCTTTTTCTGTGCAAGCTCTTGTTGATGAATAAATGATCAAATTGATGATGATTTTTAATGATCAAAAATGTATTTTTTTTTATTTAAAAAAAATTATTAATTTCGTTTACAAAACTTGATAACGAAATTTAAATGCAAAATGTAAATGTATATCTATTTTTATTTAGTGCTTACCAAAACCATTTTAAAGACAAAATTAAAAATTTTAAATGATTTTCGAAAAAAATTAGTAACATTTTTAAATCTTAAAATATAGGAAATATTTTAAAAACAGACTTTTTATAAGACATTAGCAAGTTCAAGTGACCCAGTCGTGCATTTAATTTCTTTCAAAATTGATTTTCTGTTAAATACAAAAGATCTTAAAAACTTAAATAAATCTACTTTTTAAGTAATTTTTTTTTGGATGCTGTAGAACTGAGATTTAAACACGAATTTCAATAATATAAATCTCCCAAAAACAGCAAAAGTAACACTTTTTCAAACTAATGGCTAATTGGAAAATATAACGAACGTTTCATATCTATTGATATATAGCTTTGAATCTCTTAAGGTTTGAAGTGAAAAGAGATTCTGGAACGTGTAATTTCTGAGTGACACGCAAACGTTTCTTTCCTACTTCTTTGTTTACCTTAATTTGTTTTAATTTAAATTTTTAGAGAAATTATGTACTTAAATGCACCTACATATGTATATGCTCAAATTTAAGAACCAAGCTTTTTTTACTTTATAGTTTTTAAATTTTGTCGAAACCTGGTGTAAATACGAGAAAGCAGACTGATAGCGATAGTAATAATAGACTCCTGAATTTTGAGTCCGAAAAAACTACGTCAATAAAACCCCGAGCTTTTGAATTTTTGTAGCGTTCTTCGCATTAATAAAAATGGAAATTTTTTGAAAAAAAGCTACGTTTTAAAACAATTTCTTACATTTCTGCGTGAAATGCACCGAAAACTCTCTAAATTATTGTGTTTTAGCTCTTAAATATGAAAAATTTAGAAAACTGTTGGAATCTTGGAATGCTTTCATATGTATGAAGTTATCCAAACTAAATAGTTAGATCATATCTTGCTGGACAACAGTGTTCTAAAATAATTTGATAACTAAGTTTACCATTAAGAGACACATTATGTAATTTCAATAATGTAATGTAAGCCTCCTATACAAAACATTAAACAACATTTTTAAGCGGTGAGTAAAAACTCATCTAGATAGATGGGTGGTAGAATGGGTTGTACTGTACCATTCCGCGCGAGTTCAACTGCCTTACAGTTTCGTGGAAGGCCTCTATGGCCTGGCACCCAACAAAAGTGAATCTTAAACTAAAAAGAAAGAATTTCGAAAAACTTTGTAAAAACCTCTCTATGTAGCATTTTGTAAAACCATATTGGAAATTCCTTAATATCAGTTATATTTCTTTAATCCAAAAAAATATAACTGTAAATTTTGTTTGAAAACCCATTTAAACATTATTTTTTTTCGGACACAACTTCAAGAGCTTTGATAAAAGTTTTTTTTTTGTTATGTATGTGAGATTGGCAAAATTAATATTTTTAAAACAAACATCCGTTAATTTATAATAAAAAAAAAACATTGTTTACAGCGTGCATTTTGAAACTCCTAACCTTATTGTCTCAATTTATTTAATCATCAATATTTTTTTTCAGTTGAAAACGCAATAATTCGGACATAATTTCTTAGTTAACCCTCAAACTTCTTTTAACATCATAATATTATGCAAATACATGTCCTGTCCTTTTGTTTATGCAAACAACAAACAACCCTTTGCATAGTCTGTTGGTCATATGTCTGCTAAGGCACACTGCCACCTTTGTATATCTTAAGCTTAATTCCTCTATATATATCCTACTTAAATTTTATGATTGTATCCTAAATATAACAAGATGGCTTTCAACATGAGTAATATGCTAATTGGAATATAATTTAGCAAGTGTGGCGACAATTTAATTTAAGAATATCTTAAATCTAAAGTTCCAAAGGGGGAAAAGTTCAAGTTGTTATGTCCGCATTTGCATCCGCATAAAAGAAACCGATGAAATGTTTTTGTTTTCTTTTTTTTTTCTCTTCTTATTTGTCCATCGGCTTTAACCAATAAAAGGTTAAGTACCATACTTCAACACGCCTTGTCTACGAATATATATGCCATCAGCTATAGCTGTATAGCTAGCTAACCACCCAAACCACCAAAGTACTATTACCAAATCCCAACAAAATATTTTTCAAAACCAAACCCTCTACTTTGAGGAAAACGCAGCTATACGCAGCACAGTAAAGGTTTAGGATTTAATATAATCCTTCAGACTGAATTTGTATATGTAAAGAAAAAACTATAGAGTGGGAATTTAAGATCTTTCCGTTGCTCGTCCTGGCGGTCTTCGGTCGCCCCTCGTCGTCGTCATCCCCACATTATCTTGAGAGAAGAAACGAAAAATAAAAACAAAGTTGCATTAGAATTCCGTTGTTATTTTTGTTGCCTTTTTCACAACCGCACAACGCATCTTATAGATAGAAATATATATAGAACATTCTATATGACAGTGACGTACTATACCACCCTCACTTTACGTACACATATAGACTTATACTTACGTTGTACATTGAAGTTTTGTCTGACGTTACGTTTCGTAATTTTTTATTACGTTCCACCCCACTTGCTAAGTACTTCCGTCATCGTTCACCAACAGGCTTATTTTTATATATAACTGTATAATAATGAAGATGTGTAGAGGGTAGAGGTTTTATGGTTTAGAGCAACTAAGTCAAGGGATCCTTATACACTGAAAAAATAAGATATTCAAGATATTCCACTCTGTTTAAAAAAAGTACCTTCATTTTTAGATTGAAAAATATACAGAAGAAGCAAAATAAGTTTATCTTTCAGAATTTAAGTGTCGTTTATTTTCTGAAAATAAAAAAGTTTATTAAATTTGTTTTAAATTAATTTTTTTTGAATTAAAGTTTTTTTAAAGCTGTATTTTTTATACGCATAGAACCTTACGTTGGTAACACAATCTTATCTGGCACTTAAATACGTAAAAAAAGTATTTTGGATTTTGAAATTTTGTTTACAACTTATTAACAACAAAAAAGTAACATATTGCATGCTTACATAGTTTTTAAAATTTCAAAAAATGTAGTGTAACTGAATGTTTGACCTTAAATACAATTTTAAACTTAAATCCAAACTAAAATCTTAAGCCAAGTTTTTCAGAGGTTGATTTAAGTTAAGTTAAATTCTGATTTTCTAGCAACTTATAAAAATACATGCATGGCTACACGAAATTTCTCATGGATTCATCATGTCTAACTGAAGACCTAAAATCAAGGCTTAAGTCAAATATTATTAGGGTGGTCTTCAAATAATTAAATTTTGTGTATCGATTAGAGTTGAAATTACTTTAATTTTCTTTCATGCATCCAGCTGCAAATTTTTATAAGCAATTTTTCACTGTGTACCTACCTACACTAGTTTTTTTTCTGATTGTAAAGCTGTGCGTTTTTTGATTGTGATTCTGTAACTGTTTCGGTGTTTGAAACTTTATTTTAGGTTTTCAATTTTAAAAATGGGTTCAAACAATTCATAGAATATCCTTCGTTGAACGGATCATTGCTTTGTGCCTTATTTTTTTTGACTCTAAATATGTGTGTGCATTGATTTCAAAAGTTTTTTAAGTATTTAATCAGAGGATTTAGAACAAAAATAAAAAAGGGTGTGAATTTTTGCAGAATAATTCCTTGTCTCTAATGTTATGACGAGTGCAGTTGGTGAAAGATTAAAATCCAAACAAGCATCTTTTTATGCTAGTTAACGTATTTATGGGAACGAGAACATCTTGTTTTTTAAAATAATATAACACAAAAAAAGAATAACTTATGTAACTTTAGAAATAGTCATGCGAAAGGAAAATAAGCGATGCAGGTGTCACATGTGATGTAAGGGTAAAGTGAAATGTAAATTTTGACAAACTGATTGTAAATATTTTCAAACAGACCTAAGAATTTTTTGGAAAAGAAAAATGTAGCTTTTGACTAACCGTAAGATTTTTGAATTCATTTTTTAGTATTTTCTTTGATTTTAATAATAAAAAAAATTAGCTGAAATTTGATTTCGAAAAGTTTTTATTCAACTTGGGTATTAAGTTCGAAGCAAGCTTTGTAAAATTGTTGAGAAATTGAGTTTTTTCTTCGAAATTCTTAAATGGCAATACTTTAATTTTTCGAAAATTGGAACATACAATTTTAAGTTATCTGAATTTTGATCTGTTTTAATTAAAAGTATTTTTTCTGAAGAACATCAGAAATGCCTACAATTTTATGTCGCAATTTTTCGTAAAATGTCGTTGAGTGAATGTTAATAATTTTGTAGTCCTAATAAAAGCATAATTTGCAAAAAAAAGTCTATACGCAAGGTCACTGTAACGAATTAGTCTTAAAAACACATCAAGTTTTTTAAATATGTATATTGAAAAAAATAAGAAAATGTTAAAAACGGGTGTTTTTGAAATGTGATGAGTTAGTTAAAACCAAATTCCGAACTCGAAATCGCACTTAAAAGAAATTCCAAAACGTGTTTTTCAAAACAATGAAACCATCAAATTCAAAAATTCTCAAAACTCAATGAAACTTATGAGAATTTTCAAAAACTAAGAAAGATACTAAAATGATTTAAACTATTGTGTTTTACCTTAACCTTAAAAAAAAACCGTTATTGGTTGTCTCCGACATTTTTAAAGAGGCATTTTTACGTCAGAATGCCAATGCGTTTACCATTTACGTTGACTGTCTAATAGTACTTTTATAAAGACAAGACTACCTAGAAAAGTAAATTGCTTTGTTTCAACTTTTGCGTCAAATACGTTGGTAGCTTATCCAAGCAAAGTACTTTGCTAAGCTTGATAAGTCTTTAATGCTTAGCAAAGGATTTAGTCATAATTTGAAATGAATATTCATAGATTCAATGACCACTATCATTATATTATCTTTACTGGGCTCGCTCCTACAAATAACATATTTCATTCGATTAGTTTCTCTGATGCGATGCTCGGTCTTGAAGACCTTTAGAACCTATGTTCATCCGTTGACATTGTCAACGAATCGAAACCCGCGCTATGCAATCAACAACAAGACAAAAAATTATAGGTTCACACACAAAAGCCATATACACAATCGACGACTACGACGAACGGCCAGACCACCGCCGACCGCTTTGATCTTAGCCGCTTTAAGTATATACCTACTCGAATATATGCAGAAACAACAATCAATACGCGACATAAGGGGGCTTGAGAGGTGACGTGAGAACAAATCAACCAACGAAATCACTTAACATTTCACTACTCTATACTACCAATATTGGGTAAACATTGATGCTCCCAATTCAAAGTCCAGCTTTAGACTTTTAAACATCAGAAAACTACACACTTCCCGCCGCCGGCCGCGCCGCCGTCCGCAACGACTTTACTGAACATGTTAGAGAATAGGTCATCTTTGTTCGGTCTATACGAATGCTTGGTGAGGAACAAAGTGGCGGCTGCGGCTGCGCACACCAAACAAGAACCAAAATTTATGACATCTTTTGCGTATTGCATTTTTTTGTTGCTCAGAATAAATTGTGAGTAAGAACATCAGAAGACCAAAAAACAAGACAGGGATGTGTTGATAGAGAAAGGTAAACTATCAGACTTCTCAATAGGTCCCCACGTTCATCTGTCAAATATTGATTTCTTGAACCAACATAAAATAACAGAATTAATCTCAAGTGGTCCATGTGAGTGGCGGTATTTGCAGAGGGCGGCTTTTTTCCTTTTTTCTCTTCGGTCTCCGAGGCAGCCCGGTACGGTGCGGTCTTACAAATGAAGAGACAATTTTTTGGTAACTTATGTCCACTTAACCGCTACGATGATGATGCCAATAAAGAAGGCGACAAAGGAGATGAATTTGAAGTAGGTACCTACTCGTACGGAGAACGAGTATGTAGGATTATTTGAGGATAGCGCAGATGTGAGAACGCATCATCATCATCTTCATCAGACGCAGACGAGCATGGTGAAGAAGTTTTTACTTTTATTTTTTTTATTAGTTTTTATTTGCATACGACTGGGCACTGGCCGGTTCTGCCTTCTGCGGTGCGTTCGGCGGCGCGACAATCAGTGGCGGTGAAGGTGATCGTGCCTGTGGGCATAGTTCTTTTTATTAGCTCTCACTATGTCATTTAAGCATATGATGATGATGGAGACGATCGATCGGTTTGTTTGTCGCCGCTGCTGATGATGATGATGATGACCGCTTCAGGAATTTTGTATGACTTCTGTTTTTTTTTTCTGCAAAATAGTTTCAGGTATAAACTACTATTCAATTTATCATCATATATAATTTATTCTATGTTTTCTATGTTTTTTTATTGGCTGTTTGTAATGATAATGCTCCCTTTCTCCAAAAAGGAGAAGCCGATACTCCCAAAAATGGACACAAGTTCGCGTATTCTTAATCAACTATTAAATTTAACCTTTAAATGTTAGATATTTAAAAATTTAAATAAAATCGCTCGTTTTCTATGTTTTTACGCTTTTCTAAATTATAAGTAACAAATAAGTTGAATGAATTTTTCGAAAAGAGGGAAATAATAATAATAATAAATAATAATATTATTACTTTATAAGTATTCCTTCCAAATGTTCTATGTTTTTTTTGGAGCAGTGTTTTTTTTTTCACTTAGTATTTGATTTATAGAAAAAAACACTGAAAGAAGGAACAAATCATGCTTAGTTATTCATAGTTGTTTGTTTACAATAATATCTTTGTTAACATTATTTTCTATGTTACTTTATGCAGATTTTCTTATTTTATATCGAGAAACAAAAGATAATAAAATTATAAATTATCATTTAATTAATAAAGTTTATTCGTGCCATTAGTTCTATGTTTTGTTTTGCGTTGTTTTCACTTGATATTTTGTCTAGAAATGTTTTCTATGTATTTTTTGACAAGTTGCGTAAATATCATCAACTTTAAAAGAAACGCTTTGGGCAAAAAGACAAAGCAAATAAGTTTTCAAGTTAATTGTTGTTATATTTTTATTTGTATTTGATTTATGAATGTCTTTTTGTCTGCTATTAAATAAACGTAGCATCGTCTTATATTTTCTATGTTCTGTCTGCTACTTTCCAATCTATATTATTTAGTAAACGAAACATATTCCAAGAAAAGTTTATACAAATATTAAATTGAAAGCTTATTGTCGATGATCCCTTATTGTTCATCCTATGTTTTTTAAAAGCTGTATTTAAAACATCATTACAAACTTATATAGATTTTCCTTCGTAATGAAGGGAAAAATAACTTTAATTTTCGTGCATTTAATTTTTATCATACAATGTTTTATATGTTTTTTATTTAGCTGCCAAAAGTTTCGAGTTGTTGGAAATTTTGTCTGTTAATTGTCTCAAGAAACCAAGAAACAAAATTCATAGAACGCTTAGAAATGTAAAAGTTTAAAATTCTTTTATTGGTTTCAATGTTGTCTATATATATTTTTTGCGGCATTTTTAACACACTATCAAGCTCAAAATCCACCCTTTAGTTATTTATCCATCAATATTTTTAATAGTTTGCCGGTAATAAGTTCTGACAGTTTTTATTTTGGTATTTATAATATTCTATGTTTTTATCTGCTTTTCTCTAGTCTTTTATACAATCAAATAAAGTATTCTCTTGAAAGACTACAGAATTCATAAATTGAGTGTGAATAAGTGATGAAAATTTGTTCGTTCTATGTTTTCTATGTTTTTTTAAATTCTGATTTTGAAAAATGGAAGAAGGAAAAAGGAACTTATTATTGCTTATTTTTAGAAATGTTGATTGCAATTGGTATCATGTAACCCATAGGCAGCCAACAAAAAGCTTTAAGAACATTTAAAAATGTCACAACCAATTAATGAATAATTTCCTTAGAAAAGTGTCCAGCTGGACTATTTTTTTTACTTAAAGATCTTTCTTAGTTTTCAACTTACCCTACAAAAGTATGTTTACCTGCTGTTGAAGAATAATTAAGTAATTAAGAAAATAATTTTACGATTATCCACTATGTTATTCAATGTACCTTAAACATCTGCCTAATGTCTAATAATCACCTTCATGGCATATTATATATATTCTTTAAGCCAGAGGATGATACATGTCCAACAACTTTTTAATGTCAAATCCCTAAAATTCCCAAATGTTACAGCAATACATAGCTGGTTGGTGTGACACATCTGTTTTGACTATGATATTATCCTTGTTTCGTATAGTACTATAAACATCAGATACCTTTTGCGTTGGTTAATGTTGTATCTAAGTACTTATAACAACAAGCTTGAAATACATAACCTTACTGCCATCATACCTACAAATACACATAAACCTTTGCGTTGGACCCCTTAATAGCCGTTAAGCTTCTGTTCGATGAGTGGATTTTATGGTCAAATGTTTCGCCAAAAACACCTGATGATGATGAAAATGTTGACGATGACAATGTGATACCATATATACCCGTATACCGAGCGAAACCCCCCGTACCAAACATGAAAACATACATATGTATATAGATATATTTCGTGGAAACAAAAATTACAACGAAAACATAGCATCATCATTCAAGGGAAAAAGGGAAAGTATAGAAACATAAAATTATTTTGGCAAACACAAGAAATTAACTGTAATATGTACGTTGGAACAACAAAAAGAGTAGCTACAGTGTTCTCGAGAATTATTACACCTCTTAACATTATTAAAGAAGAAGCATCCTTAGAAAAAGGAGAAGGTTATGACTCCCACTTCCAAATTTCGTTAATGTTTGACGAAAATTTGTCCTGAAAGTAAGGTCTCTTCTGTTGCTATGTCCTATGGCGCACGTCACCCATCAAGAAATTTTATTTATCGCTCTCACAGGATCAACCAAAGCAACTGCCATCACACCACGAGCCAGAGTTCCCCCTTTGGTCCTTATTGCTGATTGAGTTATTTTTCTTTCATGTAATTGAATTTAGATGTCGCTGATGTTTGTATACATAACATCAGAGCAGCAACAGAATCGTCTCCGAAATGTATTCCCGGAACAGCAATTGGAGTAGAAATAACATAGAAAGCGGTGATTTTTAGCACAGTTGGGTGCCTCATTGTTGGCACCCCGTCCGGCGTTGGTCGTTGGTCGACAGAGCTGCCTCATATTTCATCATAATACCATGATGGTCCTTCCGATGTCTAAACATCATCTCATCCATAAGAAATTACCGATGGTGATGATGTACTCTCGAATTCATTGAGATCGCAGCGCCAGGAGAGATTATATCGCTTCGAGGTTTATTGTTGGTCCATTAGTAGATTAGGACCACAACAACGGGACAACGACGGACAATAAAAATAATGCATTTGTTCTGCGTCTTCCTTCCATAATGCTTGCGAATATTTTTATTGTAGTTCGCGGTCGGACACCTTTTAGCGAATCGAGAGTGGGTAATTAATTTTCTCCATCATATACACAAACATAGGGCCTTTTTTCAAATATACTCGTGCGTATATACGAGTAGAAAGTATGTGGGTTTGGTTATTGCGGTATCCCGCCCGTAACTAAACTACCATAAATATAATACAGTCAGCGCCAGCGAAGCAATTTAATTTTTATTCTTTTGAATTTTCATTGTTATGAGGACGGACACGGTTATTATCGACGATATAATCGTGAGTGAATGGAATGTGAATATTGTTCCTTTTTTTGTTGTTGTTGTTGTTTATTTTTAGGATACTTTGCAATATTGAAATTGAAAAGTAGGTATATTCGAAAATGTATAGAACATATATAGATACACGCCCCTATGTGCGGTGTTTTTGTTTTTGTTATTTTTATTGTTGATTACACAAAAAAAAAATACTCTTTGGTTCTGCGATGGATATTGTTATATTCCTTTTCCTGTATATATTTATGTGTTGTAGCTCGTGGCAATTGTTGTGATTTTTCGTTTTACTTAATGGCCATGTCATTGCGATTCCTTGTTTGTTAGTCCGATATTTTTTTTCAATCGCAATTTTTTAAATTATTGTCCAATTCAGCAACAGCAAACAATACCGATAAAAACAAAAAAATGAATAAAAATTGATGTGTGATGAAGGATTTAATACGCCCGGTTGTTTCGAATGCTTCTGCACGAACAATTTATTAAAAATATTAAAACATGAGTTCTGCATTGGAAAAATTAAAAACCACGTAGATTAAAAGATTATATTGGGTGTACACATTAACCAATCGAATCCTATTCCAAGCCCGTTTGCATTTTTACAAAAATTAGAAATCAATTATTGAATTAGTTTTTAAATTTAAATCAGTTGCTAACCAAATCATTTTGAAATTAATACTACATGCTAGAAAAATGGTTTTGTTCTTCTATAGGTTCACTTGCAGTTATAAGAAGCTTTGAAAAAATGATCTTATTCTTCTTATTTCAAAATAAGAATTTTACAAGAATCATCTCTAAACTCGATTTGCTTGAAATACTGTTTGTTTTTAGTACCAATAGCATCTCTAAAAATTTAGTTAAGACATAATCAATTTTTGCCAGCTGTTAAACTTTGAATAAAAACTCAAATATTCAAATGGTCACAATATAAATTGTTACACATTGAACTTTTTTGTGACACAGTGTGATAACAAAATGTGTGTGCTAGTTAGTAACCATAATTTTTTCGTATCGAGTTTTTTTTTAAGTAAAAAATTGTTAGTGTCAAATATCAATTGATAGTTGATAAATATTGTAAGTTAGCATTCTAAAACTTTCTTCACTATAGAAATAAGCAATATTTAATTGTTGTAATCTTGTTTTTAACAAGAGCTTGAAACATTCACAATTATCAACATTCTCAAAAATTACCTGAGTGTAAGTTGAACTTTAGATTTATCAATTATCAATGAATAGTTGACACGTACATTTTTTAACTGTTTTGTAACAATTTTTGTAAGTTTCTGACAATGAAATAAAAAGATGATTCCGTAATTTTTTTTCGAACGATTTAAACATCTAACCAAATACAAAATAACCAAATCGGCACACTGTCCGAGTTTTTGACATCAAATCAAATCAAATTACGGTTAAAGTTTACTTATTATTTACTTTTTTGTACAGCTCCTCAATGTGTTCCAATGCATTTTTTTTTATAAATTGAAACTGCATTTTACTAGTTTGTATTATTGGAATAGCTATATTTGATTTTGGTTTCAAAAACGTATTCTACAACTTTAATTGAAAACTGCGGGGAAGCTTTAAGTTTTCAAAAAAAAAATGTTTATCAAAACGCCTTCATTGATTTTAATCAACATATCAAAACTTAAGAAAAGGGTTCAGAATTTTTTAAAAGTCCCTAGAGTCGAAATAAAAGATTTTTAGAATAATGTCTGTGAGTGCGAGTGTATATACGTTCGCGACGTTTTTTCGTCGTCCATAGCTCAATAACCAGAAGAAATATCGACTTCAAATAAATTTTTGTATAGAGATAATTGTGAAGGAAAGGCTCCCAAGAAAATTGGGTGGGTGGTTTTTGTTTACCATAGCAGTTTTAAAAAAGGTGAACATTTTGGTTAAACCTAAATAATATCTCACGAACCAATCCAAAATTAAATAATTGATTTTAAAGCTTGCAGTTATAATTTTTGAAAAATAAAATTTTGTACCATTGTTCTGTTTTCGTATTTAAAGTTTATTTTATTTATACGTCTTTTTATACTCTTAACAAAGTCATCTCATTTTGGTTCGGAGCAAACAATTTAAACGGGGTATTACCTTAAACCTTTTGTTTTTAAACTATAGTTTTCGAGTAATTTGCAAAAAAGTGTACTTGCGCAGCTTCCAATTTTTTGACCCGGTCCTAAATGAGAGGAATTTTTTAATTAGTTAAAAAAACCCTTAATTTATTAATGTTTGTTTTGTCAAAAATCATTAAAGCTGTGGTGGGTACCCTTTTTGAGAAATACAAAAATATTGTTTTTTTGTAGGAAAAAAAAAACAGTTAAGAACAAATTTCAGAAAAATCTATCGGTTTGTGTTTGAGAAAATTCAAATTTTTGCCCTACAATTTTTAGTCTAAACAAAATGAAAAAAACGCTTAACGCTCACTGCCCCAAAATCTTAAATAACTAATTTGAAGTAAATCATCCCAATGGTTTGGACGCAGGGACCAGGGCAGAAAGAACGAACAGAATCGGGGCTAGCACTTTTTCGACTTCATAATGTCATGTTTCATAAAATGCTTTCCTTATACATATTTTTTTAATTTGACTTGACAAATCTCCAGGTGCAACCTCAACCTTAACTCGTGACTCGTCTAATATTTTTCATCTTTCATCCCCATCCTCATGTAACGTATTCTGTGCATTATAAGGATTTCAACACTTAATAACATTTTAATTAACACTCAACACATTCTTCATCAATAACAATAACTCGGCACGCGTTTTTGAAAATGTTCGTTTTTCTCTATTTCCTCGATTTTCTATACCAACAACAATACAAGTACATTTTCCTTATATGACTTACAGTAAAGTAGGTATAGATTCGTTGTATGATCCTTTTTTTCAAAAATAACTTTTTGATTAAAGAAAAACAATCAACGCGCGCACGCTTCTCTTGAAAATCGAATTTAAACCCCTTTTTGATTTTTATATTTATTTCTCAATTCTGAGTGGATTGTCGTGTTTTGACAAAAAGGACATGTGTATCGGTCTTACCCATAGGCCCATATTATAAAAGTATTCTTTTGCTATCAAAATTCTCTCTGTATCCTGTGTCCGTTTGTCATCTCTTGAATGTGAAGTGGCAACAATTGAACCCTGTGAATACGCATATCCGTATCCTTTCCGAATCCGAAATACCCGACAATATACTCTAAAGCAACTGACGTGTAACAAGCGTAGCGCAATTTTCATGGTTGCTCATTACAAGGGTGTCACTTCAAAAAAAAAAATATATTTTAACATTTTATAGGGATACTGTTACAGTTGCAAAGGGTGAGTTTAAAATATATGACAGAAGTAGGTACTGCAGGACGAATAATATTATAATAATGTACGGTTGAGATGTCCTTGACAAAAAAGTAGTTTTGTTTTAATTATTATGCAGTTCCGTGATAGACTTTTGTATTGTGTTTGTTGTAACTGATATTATTTTTAAACTTCTGTTATTTTTATGTGGCGGCGATTTGATGTTTTTTTAATTTACTTCGTTCTATTTAACTTCCGTTATATTGATGAAATTATAGTATAATGCAATTTGAATATTTTTGTATTCACCCTTTAAGATAAATGATATAATAATATAATGTAATTAAAATATCAAAGAAGTGTGGTATGGTGAAGTGACAGCTCGTAGAGAATCTGGACGTCTGTAGTGACAACTAATTTTATATCCAAACCACACTTGGCACTTAAATCTGTCTACTGAATTACTTTTTGAAAAGAATATCAACTTGAATTAAGGTGTTTTGTATTTTGAGAGCAACATTTGTCACTAATATCAACGAAAAGCCTTTTTTGTTCTTACTTTTTATTTATAAAAAAATAGTAATCCTTTGAGATGCTGTTTAAAATATTTGAAAATCGAAAATGAAGCGCCAAGATAAGATCTCCTAAACAAGTTCATTGATTTGTTTGAAACATTGTTGCAGGCATTGTTCTTACAAATAGAGAGATATTCCTATTTTTGTTTTAGATCATATAAAATGCTAAAAATTTAGTTAAAAACAACTGCAACAATTTTGATTAATCTTAACTCCTGTCAAACCTAAAACAGCCTCCACAGGTTGTTTTTTTTTGTAAAAAATTTACTTAACAAAAAAGTAGTCGATTCTTTTTAAGGCGTTAAACTCCACATACAAAAGTGTTGTACGGCGTACAAATTAAACTAAATTTTAAAATTCAGAAACATTTAAAAACGTATTTTTTAATCTCCATAGATGAATTGGAACTTACTGCCCAAGACCTTTATGCCCAAACTAAAAATACCAAATTAGCCAAGGAACTTATATACATTTTTCATTTTGTATAGATAATTTTTTTTATATTGAAACTAAACAAAGACAAATAATAAAAATACAAAATATTTTGTATTGTTCGAAAACTGGCACATTGGCAAGTAAAAAAAAGTGGAATCCTATCTAATCTATTTTTGAAATTTGAATTTTAATTTATTTTTGAAAATTGACCTTATGGCTCAATGTTTGGGTTCTCTATTGACTTGTTAATTTTGATGATATGACGACCATACTCTGAGCCACATATCTTCGGGGTTTCGAAAAGCTTTTTGGGTGTCGTGACATTGTAATAAAAAAGCCAAAATGAAACTTTATTCGGGTGCTTGGTTACTGGAATTTTTAACATTTCTTTGTTACTTTTTTTGACAACATAGAATTTTTCTATATTAATATAAAATAACAGTATTTAAATATTCGTGCTTTGACATTAAAGACAATCTTACAAACTCCAAAATTTAGGTTCCAAATATGTGACGAACCAATCACACGTTTAACTTCAATAAAAATAAAAAAAAAAGCTGAACAAAATATTTTTCAAAAATGAATACCTCCAAAGTATGTAATTTAACGCATCGAAAAATAAGGTTTTTGACATCTGATAAAACTTTTCAAAAGATCGAATCGCTAGTTGTTTTGAAAAAAGTAAAAACCTTAAAATATACAACTAAAAATTGGACAAAAAATTATTTTTGACTTCAATATCTTGGCTTATCTTATTTTAAGCATTTAACAATAAAAGAAAAAGTGAATTAAAATTTTGTTTTAAGAATGAAACCCTAAGAAATAATTACTTAAAATCGATAAAATATCGCAAGAAAAAAAAAGGCTGGGATGCGACCCACACTGATAACTTCCCATACCGTCTGTCGATTTGTCTTGCTTAAAAGTTTATAAGTTTTCTTGTTGTTTATAGGTTGTCAGTTGAATTATTCTTACAAATTTTAAAATTACCATCAATATTTTTCATATCAAGAAATAGTTTAGTTTGAAAATCTTGTTTTGTCACATAGATTTTTAGTCGAAAACGCATTTTTACCGATTTTAGTTGCATTTCTTAAATTTTTACAAATTGGATGATTAATTAATTTGAGAGATATTGAAAACCGAACATAAATTTTTACCAAATTTGCGTACCATTTTTTGTAGATTTTATTTTTTTTATAAAAAAACGGACTGTTGGATTTTTATATGGTATAATAATAATATGTAAAATAAAAAGAGTTGGTAAACAATATTTTTAATTTTTAAAAGCTTATTGAGTCATAAGAACATTTTTACCAAATGTTTGAGTATTGTTTTTTTGTTAGGTTTTTATTTTTCGTAAAAAAAACTGTCACTTCGATTTTCCTCAAAATTTTACTGAGTGTTGACAACAATGTTTTTTAGAAGACAAAAGTAGTTTAAAGCCAATATCTCAAAGTTTTAAAAAGATATTTGAGTCGAAAATCAATTTTTACCAACTTTTGTTAATTTTTATTTTAAGTTTTTATATTTTTTGTAAAATAAACTGTCAATTTTATTTTTCTCAAAATTTTGCAAAATGTTAAAAACAATATTTCTTATAAAATAAAATAAGCTTGAAGTCATAATCTCAAGTTTTTGAAAAGATATTTGAGTCGAAATTCAATTTTTACCAACTTTGAGTAATGTTTTTTTAGGTTTTTATTTTTTATGAAAAAAATGTCAGTTTGGTTTTTCTCAAAATTGTACCAAATGTTAAAAACGTTATTTCTCGTTGCCCAAAATGAGCTTGGAGATGAAATCATTTGAAACGTTAATTAGATTTTTTTTTTCGAAAATATACGGGTTTGTATCACATTACAATGTATAATATAACATTAAATTCAAGTCTCCAGAGTCATTAGTTCGTGAGATATTTAGGGTTAACCAAAATGTTCACCTTTTTTTAAACTGCTATGGTAAAAAAAACATCCACGCAATTTTCTTGAGAGCCATTTCTGCATCATTCATTATTATCTGTATAACAAAATGTATTTGAAGTCGATATCTTTTCTGGTTCTTGAGCTATGGACAAATCAGAACCATTACAATAACTTTCTATTTGAAGTTAAAAATCCATATACTTTTTTTACGAGAAACGGAAACTTAGAAAAAAACCACACATTTATAAAAATTAACTTTTTTTAAATTCCAAAAATACATTTTTTTAAAGAACTTTTCTTAAATAAATATTTTTTCTTCATTTCGAGAATAAATATTTTGTACTTTGATTTAAATATTTTGATATTTTTTTTTAAATATTAAACAAGTAGTTGACACATTCTCTGCTATACTCTCCTGATATCCTTAAAGAAATTCAAAGTTCTTAATAAGGCCACTTGAGCCCAAAACTATGCCAACACAAAAATCCTAACTCATATCCTTCAACAAAATAAATCTAAGGAAAACATACGTTCTTCTATAGATATACTTTTTCTATGTTCTCGCATAGTTGTTTGTCCTTATTTCATTTTAGGTTTTATGGATCTGAAGTGGCCCTGCTTTGAGAGAGTCTACATATATACTCTTAAGCTAGCATTTTAAAAAGGATATGTTTGCCACTTGTAGCCATTTGAATTGTGACAGAAAAAAAATTAAAAGAAAAGAAAAGAAAAGAAAGAAAGTTTCACCGCCAAGAATATGCGAGATAGCTCCCGAACGTTCGTATCTCTATACAACTTAATTTTCCCTTGGCACTTCACTTTTCTCACACACATATTCTACAGACATACACCATATTAGTTTTTAAGGACATACAAGAACAGTTAAATACTCAGTGTGTGTCGGAAAATTTCTGTTGACACAAATACAAAATTGTATATGGAGGGTCGTCCTCGTCCTCGTCATCTTCGTATTCGTTTATAGTTGAAGAGAGTATAGAGTGAAGCAATTTTGATGTTGCTGTTTCTGAGCTATGCTGTTTTTGTGTTTTGTGTTTTGTTGCCTTGAGGGCAAATATTTTCACAAGTGTCAAAGACACACGGTACTTAAACGGTTCTCTTTATTCCACTTCTTCGCATTTTGCTAAACGAATTAAACCTACTTCCCACCCTGAGCTCCTTCTCTCACATCCAAACTTTACTAAAGCAAAGAAAAGAACACACATTCTGTTCATTGCTCTCTCTACTCGATGTTCTATTGACACAAATGTCCTTTTTCGCAGCTATGCGGTGACGACAGGTCTTGTTGAAATCCTATCCAGACGCTGCATGAAGATCCGAGAGTCAATTGAACAGCATCAGAGTGTCGTCCTGTCGTTGCTGGCCACCCTGGGATTCCTGACGCGGTTCGTTGATGTTTGTCCACCTGGTAAGAGGAGTTTCAACTCCCATAATCTAATATATAACGCGCTACTGTGTTATCCTTGCCGCGCAGCAACTTTCATACTAAATCCCTCTAATTCACAGGCTCAGCAGATTCAACACGTTTCCTTAGTGCGGCTAAATCAACAGAGCTCTTTGGATCGATATCGATGTTGTATTCCAGTGTGGTGCCAATTGGTAAGTATACTATTTATTCTCCTTACAGAAGATAGAATTCTATGACTCATGTTTATTGTTTTGTTTGATTGAGATTTCGATATAGAGTTTAGGAGGTCTTCCGGTGCTAATTGAGCAATAGTCGCGCCTATCATTGTGTCCGTGCGACGTCGTCGGTCTTCGTCGTCGCCGCTATCGGAATCGGAACCGAATTGTTACGCATTTTCTCTACGTGAGATAATCGCTTATTGGCGGCGGCCGCGGCGACACGGTAGTTACCGGCGACGAGCGACCGAAGACGACGGTCGGCGGCAGTGTAGTTTATTAGTGTCTCATAATTTGGTTTATATGCGTCGTGCCTTTTTTCCTTATTTATTGTATCTTTTCTATTCCACAGGTGAATGCATTCCACCGAGAACGATTTCGTTAGCGGCTGCTACCTTTAATTTACTTGTCTCAATGGCTGTTTTAGATTTAACTACTTTTCAGGTAAGTTACGTTATATTTCTTCTTATTTTATTACTGACTAGACCTTCTCATTGTTCGAAAGATTAACTTTTATGATTTTAGAGATTTTTTACTTCCTTCTTGTACAGACGTAGAGACAAGGAAGTAATTAACGTTGCGAGACATAAAATGAAGTAAATGTGTTTTTTTTTTTCAAATTTGAAATTTGAAAATAAGACTAAAAAGTAAAAGTTTGGATATAAACTTTTATATTTTCGATACAAAATTTTCGTGACATTCGATCAGATTTTCCATGTGTAATTTTGTTTGTAATTTAAAGTTATGAATACCAAAAGTGTCAAAAAGTATATAAAAGGTGATTTTTTATACTACTCAGAAAAATGCATGAAATCTTTATTTAAATCGATAGTACGGTCCATATAATTTAATGTTTGAAGATTATATTTTGTTTACGGTACAATGATGCTACCAGCCCATAAACCTTACCAAACTGTGACTTTTTCTGGATGCATATTCATTCCAAAATCGACAATTCTGCTTATTTACGTAGCCATTGAGCCAAATTCCTCGCTGAAAACAATTTTTCGGTAAAAAAGTGGATCTTCGACTAACTTTCCAAGAGGTTAAAATGGAAGAAGCGCTCGATGAACTTTCTTTACAGAGCACGCATTTTGATAATAAAATTCAATAATTTGCAAGGGTCGTTCGTTTGGTTAAATTATAGACCAAACTGAATATGTTTGACAGTGAAACAAAACACCAAACGTGCGTCAGCTGTTTAAACCAGTGTTGCCAAAAAGATAATACCCAACAAAACACCCTTTTTCAGGTGTGCAGTGATAAAATTGTATGTAATAGAGATTTTTTTAAAGGTTTGAGTGTATTTTTGAAATTTTAGCAAAATCAGTTAATATTTAAAGTACCAAACTATTATCAATGTCATTATGACATCTTAAGTGACTGAAAAAAATTGTTTATGAGCTGGTTTTGAAATAAGCGTTGAGTCGGTATTAAATAAGGACATTATTTTGTAATTCTTGCCGATGCGCATTGGTTTAAAGTGCTGAACATCGAAATGGAAGAGATAAACAGAATTGGCATGTTATATTCTTATTGTACTGCTGGAAAAGGTTAAACTGATGAATTTTACCTTTTTTCAGGAAAAAAGAAAGACAATATTAAAATAGGAAATCTTTTTAATTTTTTATCTTTAAACAAACATTTGCTTCCAACAATTTACATAACTCAATGCTTTAAGAATAATAATTTCTTTTCTTTTGAATTATTATTATACAAAATTTTTATTTTTGTCCAACAATTTTAGAATTAAATCGTTTCTATGTCTCCACATTTTTCGAAAATATTGGTTTAAATTATCTACGTTTTCGTCTTATGTCCGTTATTGATTTTTGATTGAAATTAGCCCCCTCTCCCATTCTGGATTTTCTTATTTTGGAAAGTTGTTCCAGATTATTTTTTGAAAAATACCCAAAAATACCCAAAAAGTTTTCAGAAATGTTTTTTTTTTTAATTGTGCGAGGTTTTTCTAGTTGTCCTGAACATTGTTCCAAATTTTTGGACCTCTATGATCAAAATTTAAAAAGACATGAGCAAAATTTTAAAAAATTCTAGTCCCTCTTAATTCAAAATTCCAACTTTTTAGATTCTAAAAAGTGTTCTAACCATTGTTTCTAAAACTAAAAAGAGTCGTGAAACGTATATTTTAAAAGGTATTGCCCCCAATTTTTTTTCTCCTCAATTCTTTTTTTTTTATTTTTTTTTAAAGCCTTCATTTAAAACAATTCCTCTTTTAATCAATCAAGCATTCAAGAGATGTTTCAAGTCAAACCATATTTCCCCCATTTCGTGCCCAAATGTGGTACAAAACCATAAGCAAAAATAGCAAAAGGCGCGCAAAACTTAATTGAAATGATATTTAATCCCTAGTGCCCCCTTGAAAGAATTCAGAATTTTAAGCCAAAGCTGTACTTTTTTAGCAAAAACCGAAAGACCTTAAAAATTCCGACTCTATGAAATAAATAATGATTATGCCTACATTCAAAAAAACATCAACCCCCCCCCTTTACAAAAACACACATTTAAAAAACATTTGTATGTGCATAAATCATTCAGATCAAAATTTTCCAAGGTGTCATTCAACTAATTTTAAACAAAAAAGGTACAATTAATTGAATCGTTTCATTTTCGAATATCCTTGCATTAAGTAACAAAAACTGTTTGAAATTTGTTTTCTTTCCACAAATAATTTACAACAAATAATTGTCAACTAATTGCGTAAACTTAGTTTAACAAAATCAAAAAGTGTATTACTAACTCGATGTCAACCTAGCAATACACTTTTCTTTAAAAATCGTGAAGCTAAACATTTTTAACAAAAAAGCTACAATTAACTGCATACTCAGTTTTTTTTTTAATTTAGATAAATATAGTGCTAACTTGACAATCGTGGTTGAACTCGCGTTTTTCTTCATTAATTGACAGCTTTACCGTTTTAAAAATTCACTCACAAAATCGACCGGACCGTCAAAAATTTAAATCAATTACAGAAAATATCTAAAAATAATATTAGTTTCAAGCGCATTTGGTCATAGTGGTAATCCTGAGTTCATGTAAAGTAGAAGCGCAAAGCTTAGGTTTTTTAAAAATGTTAGTTTTTTTTCACTTACTTCAATGTGGGTATTGTCCATATGTACGAATCTGCTGTTCATTTTTGACACTTGTGACTCCATGTAATGTGAAGGCTTTAAATCTTATTTATTAGATTTTTTAAGAATACTGTTCAATATTTGTCCAGCCAGTCATTGTTTGAATGGTAAAATAACTTTTTACTAGTAAAAGTATTAAAATAGTTGTTTTAACATTCTTCTTTTATGTGCTAACAACCATAGAATGTAACAGTTGATAACGTACTTGTCTTATGATAGGTTTAGAAAACCAAATTCATTTTCTTTCGCTTAAGCAAGGGAATGTAGGTTATAATAAATGGTTTTATCAAAATGTTTAAACTAAGGATATTTCTTTTTTCTAGAAGTTCTAATTTAACTAAAATTTATTAAAAAAAGAAGAAATATTTTATAGCTTTGAATTGGACCAGGCTTGAGGTATGTTCTTCAAAATGTAGAAAAAATTACTCATTGAGAAGCTAAACAGTAGTCTTATAAAAAAGATTGTAATAATTTAGCATTTTTATTTAAAAAAAAAAAATAAATTAAAATAGAGTTTTTAAAGTACATATACTTAAGCTCTTATAGCCTGTTAAAAATTTATATGTCCTACATGTAAATACAGTCAAACTTCTTTATAACGAACTTCCTTATAATGTAATTCTCTCTATAGCGAATTTCATTTTGTGCCCCTTCCCCTTAAGAAATAACCCATACAAATTAGGTTCTTTGTAACGAAATTCTCTATAGCGAAATTCTCTTTATAAGGAACTAATTTTGTGGCCCGAAAGCAAAAGTTGTTTCTTTATAACGAAATGTCAATTTTCAAATTTGAAAACAAAGTTTACTACGATTTGTATTCCTCATTTTAAAAGGGAACTCCCCGTTTAGGGAAGAATTTTCTTAAAGTGAATGTGTGTATGCATGAATGTGTTATAGAAATGTTACGCATACCAACAGGTCAATTGTTCGAGTTGGCATTTTAAGTTTGAGAATTGTTGCCAAAATGTCGAAGCGCAAAGCTATTTCGCTATCAGAGAAGTTATCGATAATTGAAAAAGTTAAAAGGGGAAAAAAGAAAAAAGATGTTGCAGAAAAATTTGGTGTATCGTTTAGTACATTGTCGACAATTTTAAAAAACGAATGCAAAATTTTAAAGTTTGCCGAAGAAAGTTCAAACGGAAGCCAAAAAAAACTAAGAAGAACAAAATACGGTAATGTGGATAAAGCAATGTTAAAATGGGTGCAGATAAACAGGAAAAGGAATTTACCAATCTCTATTATCAAACAAAAAGCTAAATTTTTTTCTGAATCTTTGGGACAGCATAATTTTAAAGGCAGTACTGGATGGCTGGATAAATTTAAAACACGGTAAGCTAGTAAATTACTACACGTTTTGTTTTTGATTTAAAACAAAAAAATCTGTATAGGTACGGCATCAAACAAAAAACTCTATGTGGGGAAGGGGCTCACGTAGACGATGAAGTGTGCCAAAATTGGATTAAAAATACGCTTCCAAATTTACTGGACGGATATAGCCCTGAGAATGTTTTTAACGTGGACGAAACGGGTCTTTTTTTTAAATGTCTTCCTCAAAAAACACTTGCTTTTAAAAACGAAAAGTGTCACGGAGGAAAGAAAAGCAAGGAGAGAGTTACCTTAATGGTTGGATCAAATATGGCAGGTGATGAAAAATTGAAGCTTTCAGTGATTGGGAAAAGTGCAAAGCCTCGTTGTTTTAAAGGAATCCAGTCCTTGCCAGTTGATTATTTTAATAATAAAAACTCTTGGATGACCGGTGAACTTTTCCAAAAATGGATAATCAAAGAAGATCAAAAATTTTTGCGACAAGGACGCAAAGTTTTATTTTTTCTTGATAACTGTCAGGCGCACCCACCCATGGTTCAGATTTATTTAAAGGCAATAAAGTTGAAATTTTTCCCAACGAATACAACAACAATACTCCAACCAATAGATCAAGGCGTGATTCAAAATTTAAAAGTCTATACTATCGTCACCGATTCTTACAGAGAGTTCTTGAAGCTATGGATCAGGGACGAGAATACAAATCAAATCTTTTGGATGCCATTACAGATGGTTATAAGGCTTGGTGCGTCGATGTTAAAACAAGTACAAATTTAAATTGTTTTAACAAAGCTGGGTTTGGTGCTTTTGATAATTGGTCCGATGAAGACTCAGTTCCATTGTCAACAATAAGAACATTAATAATCGAGAACAACAGCAACTTTAACAGAGTTTTACCAAGTGATGATTATCCTCTTACATTTGACGATTATGTTGCAGTGGATGCAAATGTTGCTACCATGGAGATTCCTTCAAACGAAACAATTTTGAATGTTATTACATCTGAGGATGAGGAATCGGAGTCATCAGATGACAATGCTGAAATCGAATTTATTCGAAAAAAAACCCAACGATAATGATATGCGATCTGCATTTGATAATATCCGAAGTTTTATTGAAACAAGAGATAAAACCTCAGATGTTCACCTTACTAAATTGGAAGATTTTTATAATAAAACAAAAATCAAAACTCTTCATGTCCAATCGAAAATTGATATGTTTTTAATTAAAAAATAAAAAGACATACATTTCTTTAAAATGAGTTTTTTTTGTACACTTTTTTTTTTGAAGATATAAAAGATCACTTGCAGTGTTAAAAAAAATTCTATATAACGAATTTTTCATAAAACTTCTTTATAACGAAGCAATTTTTTGTTCCCTTGAAGATTCGTTATAAAGAAGTTTGACTGTATGTCCAAATTATAAGGACATTTCTAAAAGGAAGTTTAAAAATGTTTCGCTGTTTTAAGTTTTATTTTGAAAACTGTTTTTTGAATTAAAAACCAGTTTTATAAACAAGGATGTTTTGACTTCAGTAGATAGCCTATTCAATTTCAATAAAAATATATTTAGATATTTTATTTTAATTTCTTTGTTAAGAATTTAAAAAGAGGCATCTCTTTTTATCACATCTCTAATTATTACATGTTCTATCTCACACAGTGATAATTTTAATTCATTGGTTAAACCATGTCATGCATACCAAAAATTAATTAAAATTATAATGAGAATAACTCAATTCAGTTAATCAACAAATTCAGTAACTAAAAATTCACTTTTAATTAAAACAACAAAAACATAAAATCAAAAAGGATACCTTTTTCCTTTAACATAACTTCCATTTATCATTCATATGCATATGGACCTAGATACATGTGTGTTTTCTGCTCACAACATTCAAATACATTGTAATAAATTTTTAATTTTTCTGTTCGAAACGTTTGGCTTATTGTGGTATGATTATGTCAATTGAATAAACATTATAGTGTATCATAAACCTATACACAAAATGTCCTACACTATATACGTATGTTTTATAGATGCTTATAAAATAATGAGTATACAGTTTTCGAAAATAGATCTAAATTGCTGTATTTAAAATATAACAAATTATAGAAATGTATATGTACACGTATAGTGCATAATGTATAAATAAACAAATTAAATATTTACATTGATGTCAAATGCTTGTAAAATGCATCGATATCATTAATCTGAGTCATTCATTTATTCAAGCGAGTAGATAGAAAATCAAAAATAAAAACAGTATGTTCAGCAAATTTATATACATTTTTTATACGTTGTAGTAATTTGTAAAAATTTGTTTGATTAAGCAACTATTTTTATGTTTTTTAATCGAAATTTATTGTTTTGAAATTAAGAACTTCGACAAAAATACATTTTTCAAATATTCCCAATATATACTAAAACAGCTGAATTTTGATATAATACTTAATTTTTTTTCACTAAAACTTTCTGAAAAGAATCCTCAATTTACATTAGAAAAGAAACTTTAAAGGAGAATATTTTATATATTGTTTATTGAAAGTGCTCGAAAACTATATTTATTCACTTTAAAAATTCTGCGTTGTAGCTCGATTGTTTTTGAAATAAGGAAGACTTCACAATGTTTTCTTAACTTTATAAATTGTGAAAAAAGCCGCCAACAACAGTCCACGGATTAAAACAATATCGCTCAATTATCAAAAAGTACTGAATAGTGAAAAAAATTGATAAGGGTGTTGAGATCAATGTCTTTGGATGAAATTCATAATTCTGGGCTTATATTTGAAGTTATCAAGAAAACAAAAAAAAAAAAAAAAATATTAAAAAAAAACCAAAGGTATTTCAGAAAAAGGCCACATCTTTTGACAACTAAATGAAATTTAAAGTACAGAGGTCGGAAGAACGTCATATTTTAGAGTGTATGTTTTTAAACATTTTCCGAAACTATTAAAAAAAGTTACTTTTAAAACAGGATTTTAAATTTTAAAGATAAGTATTTTTTAAACATGAAATAATTAAAATTCTACATACTGTTTTTTTTCGAAGAAAATGCATCAATCAATTCAATATCAATTTCTATACGCTTGCCAAAACTTAGTAAATCTTTTGGTTTTTGGTATCAACATACGAGATGAACATTTGTTAGGGTTCGAGTACTGCATCCATAGTGACAGTAGCACAGTTTTTCAATTAATATGAACAAATGAAAAGACTTAGTACCGCAAATAAGGGAATCTGGGAATCGCTTGGAAGCCCATGAACCACGTTATTCCAGCCATATACAAACCTTTTTGTACTTCGTCTTTTCTGAAAAAAAAATGCATTTCTCGCCAACCACACTGTCCCTGAGTTCTGAAACACCATAAAATCCAACCCATCGTATGAATACAAAAACAAAACCAATTAGAAAAAGAAAACTTCAACCGACTCAAAAACAAACCAAAATTTCTAGTGCATTGGAATGGAAATAATATTATTAGGTTTTAATCAGTTGAGCTAACTTTTGTGCTCGCAAACTAATATTTACAATTGAAAATTAGATTTTGAAATTGTGCTTTAATCATTTGTTTTGTGGCATAGCGTGGCTCGACTTGGCCCCCTTCCGTCAAAATAAAAACCCTCAACTGACAAGTAAACAATAAACACAGCACAAACGATAGACACACACAATTTTTATTGAGTAGAGGGGGTGGGGTTGGTTTTGAGCGTTCTATCATCAGTGTAGTATTATCATCATCCCTATGATAGTATATTGTCGAGGTATGTATATATCACTATACGAGTACTTGCTGCCAACTTCAGGGCCCGTCCAACTTTTCAAGTGAACTTCAACTTTGTGAAACGTAATTTGTTTGCTCTTGCTTCACTGTGACTATGACTGGGGTTGTATCTATCTCCAGGTCTATCTATGCATATATATCTGTCTATGCGATGGTTTTTGTGGTTTCAGTGCGAATTTCGGAAAGCGATTGATTTGCTGTAGGAACACGAAGTTGAAACTTTTTCCAAATTGGCTACCATCAAAGTTTTTTATCTTCTTTCTTTTGCTGCAAACAAATGAAGAAAATTCATCAGTTTTCGAAAACCAAACGAAAACAAACTCCAAACAAAAGTTCTATATTTTCTTTGCGAGTAAAAGACCATTTGCATAACGCATCCTTTATACTACTATAGAACAGACAATGGCCAGAACCCAGGACCAGAGATTCAACTACAAGACCCGAGAACTCCTGGTGATGTCGATGGGTGTATACTGTATAGCTCAGAGTTTACTGTGTTGTTTTTTTTTTTAAAGAGAGAAAGAGGGAGAGACTATTAATTTAGACGCCGATTTTACGTTCGAAAAACCCCAAGAGAGCTAAGCAAAGATTGGCCTGGTCCGAAGTCAATAACGCTTTTCTAAACATTGAATAGTTGATGTTCGTTTGAATCTGAATCTGAAGCGGAATCTGGATGTGGTGATTGTGGAGTGTTGGGTGCCCTGTGCGACCTCATTTCTCAAGCCTCATCCATCATTTTGCATGTGTGTTTGAAATTCAAATGTGATGCGGGGAACGATTTATTTGTAAAACGATTGTTTGATAACTTTCCACATCATGGACTGTGGTGAAGCTGCATGATGTTTTTTTTTTTCAAAACCATCCCAAGCTTTATATATTTTCCTTTTTTTTTAACCCTAAAGTGGGTCTTATTCTAAACGCCTGGATATGGTCTCTATAATATAAGAATGAAAATATAAACTTTCATGTGTGTGTTTAGCTTGGGTCCCCGTGGGAACAAGGCCACTTATTCGTGAACTGGCTCTCTGGTGCTCTGTTTTGAGTGAGGGCGTGTGGTTACTTCAGGGTTTTTTATTTTCAAAATAAATTTAAACCAAAACACTTGAATTGGCCACTTGAAGAACTGAATAGGAAAAAGTTTCAGTTTTGTTTTGTTTATATCATTTTTTTGTATTTTTTTTTCTAGAAACAAAAAGTATCTTTATCTAAAAAGGCACACTGGGGCATCAATTGAGTGCGTCTCTCATGCGAAGGGTTATATGTATTTATACACAAAAATGTATGCGTATGTATTAGAGATGGCAGCAAGTGGCAATTTAAATGTCAAGAGGAAAATGACATTTTTTAAAAGTTTTTAAAAGCCTTTAGCAATCAAAGTTCTTATATATTGGATAATATCGAAATTTAAATTGAAAGGGTTTTGGAAAAGTTGAGGCAAAGGTTTTATGTAGAGGTACTTTGACATTGGTTTGATTTTTATGAAAGTTATTTTTTTTGGTTGAAATAGAAAGTGGACATAGTTTTACTGAAATGGTTTTTAATTCGGAACCCAATACAATAGAATTTCGTATGTCTTAAAAACCTGAAGAAATGATTTATGATAATGTATTTGATGCTTTTTCAAGATCCCAGATTCGATATTTTTAACATGTGGAGTTCGAAATGTAAAGTTTTCTAGTTGAGCAATTTTTAGCCTTAGCTAACGAACTTGCAATTTTAGGTTTGTTTGAGTCATCGACGAAATCCCGTATTGAGATCAAATTTTCATTTTATTTGATTTCAGAATTTATTTGTGAATTCGGTTCATTCAATTTGGATTTTCTAATTCGATATTATGGATTTTATCATTTTGGATATTATAAATATTTCAAGCTTCAAAATGTAAATCTTTTTCTTAAAAACCAATCAACATTATTTATTTTTAAAATTCTGCTTTTCGAAATTCTTTATAGATAATTCAGGCTTTTAATATTTTATTCCTCAAAACAATATTTTCCAATATTCTATTTGAAAATTGAGGACTTTCAAAAATTATATAGTTACCAATGTTTTGCACTTATCCTAAAACATGTGGATTAAAATATGTAAAAACTTGTAAATTATTATTCAATATCATATAACTTACAAATATTCGTAACATTTCTTAAAGTCCTCAATTCTGTGTAATAAAGTTTTGCAAATAGTGAAAAAGAGTTTAAAAAATGGACACATCCAATTAAGATTTTATGAAAATATGAATTCGAGTTTTTGACATGGGATGTATACTTTTGAGATATAAAGGATATTAGATTTTGTGATATGGAATTTTAAGTAAATTCCACATCATAAAATAATGTTTTCCGTTCGCTCATAGCATTCAAACTTTTAAAACGTTGTGCAAATTTGCTGTTATCTTTAATTTAAAAAAAATACAAAATGTAATATTATGAAAACGCAAGAGGTCCTAATGATGAGTTAAAAACATGAAGAAAACAAATAAACAACGAATTTGATACATTTTTCTATTTTACCGTTCGCGCAAAGCAGTTAAATATTACAATTTTTCACAAAAATTACCGATTTTCCAATTTATTTTTTTTTACATCACATTTGATTACTCAAATAACTATAATAAGAATAAAATAAAATAATCAAACAAAAAAACAAACAATTTTATTAAATAGTTTGCAGTTTAAGTCCGATTTTGTTAAAAAAAAATTCAGGCATAATGGACCGTGACAGGAGGGTGTTTCTTATAAAGCAATCTCTTGCGACTACTCCACACACTTTTTTTTGAAGCTTCAGAAACGAGCTTTACACACCGTTCTGCGGCTTGTGTGTGACAAGGAAAGTCATCAAAATAAGTTGCCAGAGGTGTGCCAAAATGTATCAGTTGTTTTATTTCTTCATCCGTGATCCTCCTTAAAAGGGCAGGAGGAATCTCAACAAATCATGTTGGTGTAGTCTGTAGCAACGATAGTTTCAACAACTATTTTCGGACCATCTGTAAACTTTTTAATGGTTTTAATTTTGAACCACAGAGGCATATAGCAGTACTCGATTAGCCGCAGTCAACCACCTTGAATGTGAAAGGGGCTAGTATCAGGATTTTGTACATACGATGAATACTTTAGAATACGACCATATAAACTGTTCAAACCGCCGCACAGTGGTTTCTCCCATAGGCCAAAAGTCAAAATTTCAAGGTTGAACAAACTAATTTTTTTTAATGCAATAATTATCTATGATAACGGGACAATTATGTTGCAGTAAGGTTTCTCCTCTAAAATTAGTTGTTGGCAGTCAGTCGCGTCACAAACATTAGTGTTTTTCGCGGTTTTATAAAAAAAGTTAGTCTGAAAATACGACATTGCGGTTTACCCATTTTTTGTCTGTTGTTCAAAGTAAATTTTGGAAAAAAGGTGATGTGAATATTAAAATAAAGTATACTAATAGCTTTTTAATAATTTTCTTCAAAAAATATATATAGTTAAAGTTTTGGCTCCTATTGAAAATGGTGCATTATTTGAACTTTTTCATATTTCTTGTTTTTCTAAAGAGCCAAAACGTCAAATTCCCATAAAATCCCACAATAATTCTTATAGAATAATTTTGAGTTATTATTCCTGTTTTAGAATACAAAAGAATTTTTTACCCAAATTTGCTCAAGTCCTAAAATTTCGACCCGAAGTAAAACACTGTTTTCCACTTTTTTTTTAGATTCTAGCAATATGATCAAGCGAATTGATATTTTTAACATATGGCATGCGGCGAAGAAACGTCGCAGTGATGCCAAAATTAATGAAACATGGACCATTTTCAAAGAAACTTATCAAATTGAAAGCTTAGGCGCTAAGAAAAAGAAAAATACGCTATGTAAGTCTTTTCATAGAAGGTAGGAGGATTGTTCCCGAAAAAAAATGTATTTTTATCTAAAAATAGTATTTGGCTTGACTTCATCGAAGACTTTAGTTCTTTGGAGGAGGCCCAAACAGAAAAAAAAAGTCGCCAAATAATCAAGGGAGACCAAAAAAACCATTTTTAGAAAGCTCGTCTCGCACTAAGAGGAGACGAATTGCTAAGATCGTTGAAGTCGATGAAGACATTGCTTGTGCTTTGAAACATTGCCAGTCTACAGACAATCTCAAATTAAGACAACTCGATTCAAATGATCTTTGAAAATTTTAGTCGAGGCAAAATTGTCGAAACATCAGTACCAAGTTATCAGGAACTTGGTAAACCAAAAAACTAAGGTTGATATTTTCCCAAGCTATGCCAAGGTTCTTCAAGCGAAACAAAAAAGTTACCCAGAGCTGGATACAATCAACATTTCCAATTCTTCAGCCGAGGTTACCCTTCAAGGTCTCCTTAACCATACTGCCCAACGCATTGTAGAATCCCAACGGGACATTTTTGAAAATTCGGAGACTAATTTCGTTAATAATTAAAATATCTTGCCAACCAGGTTTTGTGTTTTATTGTAAAACTTGTCTACTTTTTCTTTTGTGTTTGTTTGTGGTAAAAATGTCTCGTGTTTGTTACAGCCGATATAGCACCAGTTGCAATTCTAACAGTGTCTCTAGTCTTAATCTAATCACAGGAGGTAGAATAATGCAGTGTTCGTCTTAATGTACAAACAAAAATTTCAATGTGAATAAATAAACTCTTGATTTAGGTGATCTAATATTAATTGGGAAATGGGGATTCGATGGAAGCAGTGGACAGTCCGAATATAAACAAAGAACGTCTGGCGAATTCAGTGATGCGGATATGTTTATAACATCTTATGTTCCGATTCAACTTTTTTCGCAAGAGAGTTCTAATTCTGAAAAGAAAATTGTATGGCAAAATCCTCGCCCAGGATCAACTCGATATTGCCGACCAATACGTTTTCAATTAAAAAAAGAAACGGCAGAGTTGAGCAGAGCTGAGCAGGAATACATGCAGAACCAGATAAATAACTTAACTGGAACAATAATTACAGTTACTGACCGCTCTATAAATGTAAAACATATCCTCAAATTGACAATGGTTGACGGTAAAGTATGCAATGCCTTGTCACATACTTCTTCCTAACAGGTTTGTTATATTTGCGGAGCAAAGCCAAGTAACATGAATGATATTCAAAGCTCTTTACAAAGAAACATCAACGAAGAATTTCTAGATTTCGGCATATCTCCACTGCATGCGTGGATAAGATTCTTTGAATTCTTCATTCATCTAGCATATAGATTAGATTTTAAAAAATGGCGAACCGGAAATAATGAAAAACCTCTTTTGGACGCCAAAAAAAAACGAATACAAGCAGACTTCAAAACCATTGGATTGATAGTTGACAAGCCAAAACAAACGAAAATTCAAACGATGGCAATACTGCTCGTAGATTTTTTGCAAACCCTTCTATATCGTCTCAGATAACTTTCGTTAAGCAATCTATACTTGAAAGATGTGCTGTAATTTTGAAAACTTTGGCAAGTTGTTTTGCAATTAATGCAGACTCCTTCCAAATATATGCGCAAGATACAGCTCTTGAAATTGTTGAAGAATATCCTTGGTACCCATTGCCAGCTTCGGTACACAAAGTCCTTATTCACGGAGGACAAATTGTGAAACATGCCATATTGCCTATAGGACAATTTACTGAAGAGGCAGCAGAGCCGAAAAACAAAGACGTTAAATTTTTTCGGTCGAACAATACTAGAAAAATATCAAGGCTGTCAACTAACACTGACTTATTGAACAGGCTACTTTTAACGTCAGACCCTTTGCTTTCTAACGAAAGAAATTTAAAACAAAAACAAAAATCGACATTGTCTCAAGATATTTTGAATTTATTGCTTTAATACTAAAAAAATAAATATAAAATACTATAAAATCATAAAAATAAAATTAAATAATATTTAAAATAAATCGCTGGTTTTATTTACTATCATTTAAAATTAATTTTTGAGTTTTGACCGCCCTTCCCATACAAACGAAACCACTGTGCGCCGCCGCCCGCTTTGGTGGGAGATTGAAATAAGCGTTACTTACCATTACTAGTTTTGTTCAAAATTAAGCAAAAAGTTGTAAAAATAGCATGTTTTACACGTCATCAGTTGATTTTGAAAATTTAATTGGTTTAAATTTTGTTTAGGTTTCTCATACGCTAAATTCAACATTAGGACCTATTGCGTTTTGATAATAGTGAATTTAGTTATCAAAAAAAAATTAAAGACGAGCAAATTTTCGCAACTTTTCAAAAGTTTAAATGGAATGCGCGAACGGTAGATATTTTTTTATTTAGAAATCTTTTTCAGACATTTACTCAAATAAAGGTAATTAACAACTTTTGTGAGGTATTGCGAATCAAATTTTAAAAAAATGGTTTTTTTAGCCCACCCTAACAGCATTTGAGATTTAAAATTCTGAATTTCTTATCTACCAAAGCTGCACATGACAATTAAAGATTTGGGGTTTGGTTTTTTGATACTCAAGATTTGTTTTGCGAGTTTAAAAATTCAAGTATAAAATTCTTTTCCATTGTTATGGATTTTAGAGTAATTTACATTTTTAATTATATTATATTTTTTTTTTGTGATTTTCGTATTCAAAAATAAAAGTAGAGAATTTTAGTATTTAGAACTACTAAAATGGTGTTGACATTACACTCGTTGAAAGTGACTATGATTGTCATTTTACTCATGTCTGTCTCACTGTTATGTCACTTTTTAACTATCAAATAAGAACGACATCATGAAACGTCAAAATGACCCATCTCAAAATAGAAAAATGTGAACACACCTTACAAATGTTTGCATGCAGCTTCAAGCGAATTTAAGATTTTGTTATTCGACGTTTTGAAATATACTTTCTAAGATTAAAGCATTCAAAATGTTAATTGAGGTGATGGAATAAGGTGAAAAATCTTTTGAACACTGTTTATTTTTATTCGATAATTTTATAGACGAAAACAAAAATCAAAAGCATTTAGATTTCTTTGATAAAAAAACATTTTTATTTGAAATTCAAAATTCTTAGATTCTAGGATTCAAGATTTTGGTATGAAGTTTTGAGATTTCTTATTTTTGAATAATAGTCTCGGGATTTTGATATTTCGTATGTTTTCAGTCAGAATTAATGGGCTCGGGCAATAAATATCAGATTTTGGATTTTAATATTCCACATTTAGTGTTAGAATTTTTTTTCGAGACTTCTCGGAGATCTTCAACTAATTTCATCTCAGTAATTTTTTTTAGTTCTATTTGAATTTAGGCTAAATAAATCTAATGTGGTGATTTTTTCAAATCTCGCATAACTGCATTTTAAAAGTAATGAATACAAAAAAGGCAAGTAGTACCTTTTCTTTTTAAATATTTTTGTTTCTGTATTGAGCAAATGTCTATAATAAAATTAAAACAAGGAAATCATAAAAAAAAACAATCTTCTCCTTTTTTCTCCAATACCAACCGAAGGAGGATTGTTTTTCAAATGGTTGTTTGCATTGGCTTCTTCGGTTTTGCTTTACAAACAAATTAAACAATGGATTCAGTACACATTTATCTATACCATTAATATATAACTATATCTTATATATATTTTTCCCTTTAAATATTAAGACTAAAAAAATTCCAAAATAAGGAAAATCATAATTATGTTTTTTTTGCTTTTCTCTCAAATGAAAAACCCTTTTTCTATTTACTCTCGCTTAATTAAGACGTTTGTCTGGATTGTCTTTTTTATTCCTTTTACCTTCTTCTTATTTTCGAAAGTTAATTGACGAATTTTTTGTAAACATTAAAATTTAATATAAACATTTGTTTTTGTTTATTCTATTTTAACAGGAAGTCCTTTCGGGGGAATCGCTTTCGTTGAAATTTTTAGATGTTGTAACCATATTGCTGAAATATTGTGGTAACAAATGTTCGGCAAATAAAAATAGTGAAACCCAAGCTGTGATCATCGATTTAATTGCAACAATTGGTTTCTTTTGTGCAAATAATAAAAAACATCAAGTAAGTTAACAACTAGAAAATGGAAACCTTTAAGAATAGATTTCCATAACATGCCTTTATCTCTTTTAATGTCTGATTGTTTTTAAACAACCTTTAAAAAATACCTATTTTTTCTTACAGGACCTCTTAACCTCGGAACAAAGTTCCATAATAATAAAGAGCTTAACCAAACTACCTGAACATCTCAATGTTGTCATCTATCCATGCCTAGTCACTATAACGTTCCAAAACGAAGATGCCCGCAAAGTGATCTCTCGTGACTTTAATTTAGAGGTAAATTAATCCTATCGTCCTTCCATCAAAAGGATATGTTAATAAAATACAAAAACTATCTTTTCTCATTTTACCTACAGTTTCTTGATGAATATAGCAAATCAGAAAAAGCGAAAAAGAATCATTTGGTGGCTTTGTTGAAGGAAAAAACCTAGAATGCTTGCTATGCTATGATGCGATGCAATATATTGGAAGATGAAGAGTCCCTTTTCCATATCCTTTGAATCTTTAATCTAATTATCCTTAATAATTGGTTTAACCTTTTTGTATTAACCATGACGTGATAGCACTTATACTTAAACAAAATTATCCTTTGTTTTCCTTCATTCCCCCTTCTTCTGTTTCTTTTTGTTTACTATAATTTTTTGTTGATGGTCGACAAACATCACATTTATTCTATATTAATTAATAATAAATATTATGGTCCTTAAATAACGTTCCCATTTTGTATAGTATTTTAGGCTAGTTGCAGCTATTTTAAAAAAATTTAAAAATTAATATTATATAATTTATTAACTTGTAATATTAATATTATTATTTTTTTTTGTTACATTAAGAATTTATCTTTAAAAAGAAGAAAAAAAAATAGAAATAAAATAAAAATAAATTTTTTAATACACAAAAAATGGTTCTGTTGTTTGCTATTTGTTTTTGTCGTATATTTTTTATTTTTTGTTATTTTTAATTTCTCTTCGTTTTCCGTTTGATGTCCTTCGAACAAAGGACGAAAAATAAAAAAATATACAGAATTCATTCTGAAGCTAGCTGCTGTACGACAATAGGACAAAAATTGTGTCACACCAAACGGAAGTTTTTTTTAATCCTGCCATATGGACCTTAATTTGTTGTTCTTGGATGGTAGTATACTGTATTGATGGGGAGAGTAGGTTGAGTATTAGATGATGGGACATTTTTTTTTTAAATCATGGCTGGATTTTAGATTGAGGCGGATTAGGTAATTGCCTGTAGGCCTTGCGTTTAGATGAATGTCCTTGAATAATCGACTTGGAAGTACTGATGAAATTTCACAGTAACACAAATTTATAACAAGGAAGACAACTTTTAGTAGAGCACACATTTTCAAAAAAGGAGTTGTGGGAGGACGAATTAAACCTTCTTTGAACCATACATAATTTTATATTTTTAAATCAAGCTTTATAACCAGCTACGTAAAAGAATGGAATCTTTTCATTCATTGGGACTTAAAATTTTGAAATCGGCTCTAAAAATATTGCAACCATTTTTCTCCAATTACTCGACTACAATCTGTGAATTTGCATTCAAAAAATGCAATCTTTAAGTTGAATTCAATAAATGCTTGGTTGAAAGTATGTTTAACAAATATAAAATCATAAACAAAATAAAATAAAATTGAAAAACCTTTTTTTTCTGAATAGCTGTGGGCACACTAAAAGTGTATGGGTATGACCAGCTACAGGAAACCCCGCTTAAGAGGATTTTACTTATTTAAGCTGTTTTAAAATTAAACTAAAAGTTAGATAGAATTGAGGAAATTAAAGCTGTCTTTATTGTGTACGACTATTTTTTATTTTTCATGAAAAGTCAACAATTTAACTGAACATACTGTGTTGCAAATATTGAGGTTTCAAGAAAGCATAAATATTTGAATGTTCTGGTTGAAGAATTCTTAGGAAGTAAAAAAGAAGTTAGCAATGCATTTTTTGAAGTTTAAGAGACCGAGTATGCAGGGACCTGATTATCGGAGTTTGCCATTTTTCAATTATTGCTTTCGCTTTCGGCTTCTCCGTTTTGAATTCGACCAATTAACGAACTCGGAGGCGAATTTGAAATATAATAATGTTTGTTGGCGAGTTGAAATCCGACAGCTTCTTTTTGGCGAATTCCCAGAATAAAGAGTGTTTATCATTATTCACTGTCCGATTTTGTAGATTTTTTTTGTTTGTAATTATATAAAAATGTGAGCTAGTTTTATAATAATTTTCCTATCCATAATCCACAATAAAATTAAATGTTATATTGTTTATTGAATAAATCACCACAAATTTCACAACTTGAATCGACACAAAAAAAATGTCTGGAAGGCTGTCAAATCACTAGAATATATAAAGAAAAAGTCAAACCAAAAGTGTCAAACTACTGGAATATAGGTAGAACCATTTTCGCTTCACCACGAAGTCGTTAATAAGGAAATACAACGTGAGTCGAATTTAAAAGCTCGAATTGAATACGATCCGCCGCAAACCCAATAATCAAGTCCCAGCAAATATTAGCTTTTTTGTTTAAAACTAGTTATAAACAATTATAAACCGCCGGCCGGCGGTCACAAGCTCTACATTTTTAAATATTTGTTTCTGAAGTGGCCTGTTAAAGAAACACTTACTTTTCAATGTTGGCACCTAGATAAAAGTCTAAATTATATAAAAAAAAATCCCAGATTAATCCATCCATTCATTTTATTGAAACAAATTTATATGTTACTATAGTTCACTTGATTGACAGAAAAAAAAATCAAAAAATTATATAATACGAAAAATAGATGTATCTAATTTTTTACTTTTGATGCTTATTGAAACACTCCAAACATAGAGAAGGATTTCCATCACATGTGGCATAAAAGGTGGTCACCTCCTTTACCTTTTTTACTGCAGCTTTTCGACCCTCATTTTTACTCATCGCATCATAACAATCTCTGCTTCTTTTTCTAATTTTTCTGTTTCTGGAGTCCTAGGAAATAAGCTTATTTTCGGTTTCCTTAATTTGATGTTTGACATTAGATGTCTGTGCATGATGTTCAGAAGTGAGTTCACATAAATGGAATCGCCAACCGCCAAAATTTCGTTCGGAGTTCACGCGTCTACAAAGTTCTTTCCAGAAGCTCAAGGAGTGTACTCACCTTTCCTAATAGGTTACCTCTAAAAGCCGAGTTGTCTGCAAAGTGGATGAACTTTAAAAGCAGCTAAAATATGTTGCGTGACATCGCTTGGGGCACGAACGAGTTCTTGAAAAAGGACATTGTTCCAATAGTGACCAATCGAGGTATATTTTACAATTCCCATATACATTACAAGTCCCAAAAATTGTTTGATCTCCGTTATGTTTGTATCTTCCCACCGCTTTGAGCGGGTGTTATTATTTTGCAAGAATTCGTTGGCATTTTTATTGGTCTCGGTAAAATGTCTTCAGTAACTATAAGATTATATACATCAACTGGTCTCATTTCTGATGTCACTGGCGGACACTGCTGTGTTTGGTTCAAAAACTAAAGCTTTTAGAGGCTGGCAAGTAACTTTTGTCCGTTCTATTAGATGTTCCAGGTATTTGTTCAGGCTCAATTTCCTCGTTTTCTTCTCCATAATCTGGGAGATCCGAATCACTATTATTTCCATCAGAAGGTATGTACTCATAACTAACGAACACTTTTGAACAAAAACACACTTATGGCAGACAGAGTAGAAAATTTTTCTGTGGGGACAGCGAACGTGGTAAAATGACTCTATGGGATAAAAAACGGACCTATTACCATCTAATTTTAAAAAAATTACTGAATCGCGAAAATGTTCGGGAAAGTATTATGCTCTGGGACTTGCATACTTAGTGATACTCTGTCCTATATATGTATATGTGTCCTATATAGGCTCAGTGTTGTGTATTGTACAGTGCACTTCAAAAAAGGCTATGAGTATTACCAAAAATAAATTCGAGAAAAATTTAAGTTCGAAATGTTCAAAAATGATACAAATTTCTCCGGAAGACCTCAATGTTTCCTTGTATGAAATACAATGCTTTATGAAGAACCTAGAAGGAATTTTGGTTTCAAGAACTCATTTCAACCAAAAAAAAATTGTCGTCTTATTATATCTTAAAAAGTCATTAAAATCTCAAGACTCTGAAAATATTGCATCAAGGCCTAATAAAATATGTAAACATATGATTTTTGTTAGAAATGATTTAGTGTTTAAAAGTCTCAACGCTGTGTTCCCATAATGCAACTACATTAACAACTGATCCCTCAATCCGATCCTGTACTAATTCCATGATTTTCTCTCACAAACAAACAATATAAATAACGTACCGTAAAAAAAATATTGAAGTCACTCAGTACGAATTGAATGCGACATTATTCGACACTGGTTCTTTTGGTCCTTCTATACAAATATATACCAACAACAATACAAAGCTTTGCTTGCATCAACAAACGGGTATGGCAGTGTATTGTATGTGCATTCTAAGCTATACTATATGTCCTGTCGTGAGTCCGCATTGTGCAAGGATTTCTTCACTTCATTGTAATCCAAAAGAATGGACGTACTCAAAAATATCTCTTATTGTTGTTTTGTGTTAAGGACCATCATCATCCAGAATCAGAATTCCGCAGATCCCTTTAAAAGTACCGAGAAACAGAAACAGAGATATACAGAATTACAGATCTAGATGTAACCCACCCACTCACAGCAGCAATTACTTTGGCGTTTGAGCAGGGACAAGGATAATAATAATAATAATCGCAAATAAATAGAATGACACAGCAACAACAAAAAACGCGCGAAGAAAGGACTTCTTATTCTTCTTATTGCAAGAAGACATAATCGTAATCAAAAGTTGGGTATAGGTGGTGGACTTGCCACGGCACGGTGGCGGCGGGGCGGTAAGGCAGAGTAGGGGTTGATGTAGCATGTAATTTTTACCGATTTTGAAATTTTTATTTAAGTTGAGTTGTGAAAATTGTATATGACAATAAACAGGCTCTCGCAGTGGCAACATACGTGCGCAGCAAAGTGTATGTAGAAATGAACGAGAACAATAAATATAAGACTTTTTGGTTCCAGGACGCATATGACAATAATTCTTTTCGTCGTTGTTGACAATAAGGACGTCGACGACGCTGTTTAGGGGCAAATATAACAACAGGCCCTGGACAATTAGTAATTGAAAAGTTGTGTTTGTTTGGAATTTTATTTTTGCATTTGCATTTAAAACAACTCGGCTGTATTTCGTCGAGAGAAAAGAAGGAGCACACGCACTCTTGACTCCGTTGTGTAAGGATTCATTCTCTTTACGAATGGTGACGTTTTAATTACAAAAAAAGTTAAATGATTATCTTTGTTATTGTATGAAGGAAGGTATATGAATAAAAATATGTAGAGGGTTGAATTTATTTTCTTCAACAACAAAAGATTTTAAAAAAAATCCACTTGTCTTCATTAATTTTATGGACATGTTTTAGGTAAGTATCATGGGAAAATAGAAGACAAGTTGGTTGGTGATGTATGATTTTTAATTTGAAGTCAAGCGTTAGGTACAGTACAAGAAAGCCTCTCTTACTATACATGGATAGGTGTTTTTGTCAAAAAAAAAAAGAAAAAAGTTATGGACAGAGGCTTTTGTTGAGATTTTATGGTGTCTTCATTTCTTCAATAGATTTCTATCTTTTCTATGTTTTTAATATTGAAGGAAACGGTTGGTAAAACATGCTGTAAGCAAATTTTAGACAATGAGCTTTTAGAATGTAGCGAGTTATACAATTGGTCCATTATTTAAATGAATAATACACAATGTTGTCTTATTTAGACAATTTATTGTCAAAAACTATTCATTAATCTGATGGTGGACATTTTTCTTAAAAGAAAAGTTTAATTTTGAAATGACAGTTCTTCTTTTAGATTTCAGAAAAAAATGCTTCGGGGTTTGAACTTTGAATAGGTATGGAAGCACTTTGACTTACTTATTTTTTTAATCATAATACAAAATTAAATTTTAGTTATATACGGCTGATAGGGTGATTCATTAAGAGCTTACTTACTTATTTACTTAAGCATTAGCTCCACGTTGTTTGCAAACACTCGGTTTAAAACTGAGGAACAGTGTTCTTTCTACCTACTGACTTGCTCATCCACCGCAATTATCACAGTACCCTCTACTTCTTTCACCAGGTTTTGCTATGGCTGTGCAGCATCTTTTTCTTCTAGCTCCAATGCGTTGATGTAGTTACGTTTGTTACTCCACAAACTGCGCATGTGTTACGAGGACTCCAGCTTTTTTTTTGTCTTCCCTTTGTGTATCAGTTATTCGAGCCCTTAACTGTTTGCGTTCGTTGATCCTTGTCCAAGATTCTTCTGAAAGCCATGCGTTGTTGCTTCCTTCTTCTGAAATGAAAACATGTATCACAGCATTTCAATGGTGTTCAATGACGGCACGTATTTTGCTGCTGATTGTTCTCATTTCGTGAGACAGGTGGTTCCTGAATTTTTGACGGGTCGTAGGATCCTTTAGTCTAGCGATGTTGAATTTGGGGGCTCGTGTTCCTTCGTTGGATCTGCGAACTGTAGCTGTACGCCAGGATGCCTTCCCCTTATAATTTTCCTAGGTGCCCACTAAAAATTCTCAAATGGGATTTCTCGTAACATTTCAAAACATCTTTTTTGCCATGATAATTACAACCGAACAAACAAATTTTACCAATGGTTGCATTTTTCTAAACAAAAAAACTACAATATGTTAACACAAATATTTTGGAGAGAACAAAATAGTTTTGAAATCAAGACTTCATTTGTTCTCGAGAAATTTGAATGCAAATTAACAATTTTGAGTACTGTTTTTTCGAAAGTCCTTTTAAAACTTATTTTAAGTCGATATTCCTACGATTTCTCGAGACAAACTTCTCTCTCTATTAAAATCATATATTTAGATTCTAAAGACTTTGAAATTTTAAGAACAATGTCAAATTTTCATTTCCACAAATTAGAACAATTACGATTATGGGTCCTTAAGCTGAATTTAAGGGATGATGGCATGGTTAATATAGACTTTGAGGACCAATGTAACTTGTGATTCGTTCTATGACTACTACTACCTATGACTTTAGAAATCTCTACATAAAAAGTCTTAAGAAAGTAAAATTGTCTATGACATCGGTTGCCAGTTAACAGTTAACGGCATTCGGTTTGCGGATATGACCTAACCAACGTCGTTCTATTATTTTATGTATATTGAAAGTTTAGCTTAATGGCATAGCCTTCTATCTAAAAAGGGTCTCTTGACAGCAGGTATTTTTTCAAACCCAGAGGCCATTTTTAATAGATGACAACCAATTTGACAAATGTAGCTTTATAAAAAGGCCCCTAACAACGTATAAACGTTAGATATCATTATAAATCCAAGCCAAATTAGAATTTTGCAAATATGTATTTCTAAAATGTATGGTACGAGTATTTGTGTCAACTTGAATATTAAAATAGAAAAGAAAATAATTTGTTTGAATATAAGAAAACAATTAAATGCCATCTTCGAAAAGATAAGCTCAACTTTTCATGGCTAAATTGACATTCAAACGTCATAATCCTTTCGAAAAACGTAAGAGAAATTCTTCATAATCAAAAACACAACTCTTCAACAAATATTTAGTCTACATACATAAACAAAGAAGGCCAATCTCATCATCATCATCGTCGTCTTGTTTAAAGTTTGAACTTTCTATTTCTCCAAAAATCCCTCCACAACCCACAAATATTTCTTGCTTCTGCTCCCCTTCTTATGTGGATACATATACGTACCTATTCTGTCATGTCATTCATAATGCATGCGCCAACATTTAATCATACCACCCTCACATGCCATTTTGGCGAAATTTGCCATTTTGAAATGTGGTGCATAAATTATTGAACATACAAGGAGCTCTACTCCAATTTTAAACTGAGAATGAATATCATAACCCTCTTCAACTCAAACCAAAGCTTACTTATAACGAATCAGGCCAGAGCCTGATGGGCTGGCTTGGGCCCCCTTATATGTATAAGAAGCTTTGTTTACTTTGGCAGAAAAACTTTTGTGTGTACATGTAGATTGTATAGAATTCATTTGTGAAATCATATACAGCTATGGTCAAAATAATAGAAACAATTCACATTTTTGAGTAGAAATGTTTTTTTTTTGCACAAGAAACTATGTTAATGGTTAATGGGTAGAAGTTTCCAAAATATTCAATTCACACGTCAAAATAAACACTTGAAGGGAAATCTCAACTAATATTTTTGTGTGATTAAAAAAGGAAAGTTTTTTGGATGACTTTTTATATGATATTAATTTCGAAATTAGGTATTTTGACAAAACTGTAGAAAACTATCCATACAAATACTCCTCTTAAATGATATGATCAGATTTTAGACTCTTAAGCTCTAGACTCTTAACTCAAGGCCAGCCATACTTTTTAATGGGCCACATTGATATTTTTGTAACGCTACCCAGGGTCACAAGGGGTTTTAATATGCATTCATGCATACATTATGTATTTATTTCTTTATTGAAAATATTTTAATGTGATTTTTGAAATTGAGAACATATTTTTAAAACTTTATTTAGATCTGGCTTGTTGCTGCATGCAAACCTAATAGTAGGAGTCTGTAAGTTTGTTTCAAAAAAAATACATGTATTTTGCATATTTCATTTTCGAAAACGAAGATTCGCAAAAAAATGTAGATAAAAATAAAGTCAGCAGAATCTGTGAACTTCTTTTGACGATTGCATATTTTTCGAAGACGATGCTTCAAAATTGTAAGTATTCCCTTTTTTGCCTTTTCTTAAATAGAGCTTCATGATTTAAATCGTTTTTAGAATCGATATCAAAAAACATTGCCTGATCTTGATTTAAAATAGAAGCCATCCGTGAGATAGTCGTTGTTTCAAGATGCCATGGGTTTTCTACAAGCATTAAGCATTTTTTTATTTTTCTGATATCATGAAACCTTTCTTTTAAATTCTTTTGACAGTGCTGTTAAGTAATTTAATATTGTTGAGCAGTTTTCTTTATAGATGTTGATGAGGACCTTTGTAGCTATTACCATTGTTGGAAAATATTGTAGCTATTTACTACTAATTTCTTCAAAAAAATATTAAGCTTTTCTTCAAAAGCAAATATCTTACTTGCCATCTGTGAAATCTATTCCCCGGGTCTGACCTTTCACCGGAAGGAATTTGAAAAATTCTTCGAAGATTAAATTCTGTGCTATGCAATATCTAACAAACACAAGATGTTGCTGAAATATCAGTGCTGTTGCTGAATAATCAGTATCAAAAGCCAAGCTAAAAAACATACAGTTACTTACGTTTTCTATTAAATTGCCACGAATATATTTAGAAATGTCTTCAATACGTCCCACATAAGTTGAATCAGACAGCTGAAGTTTTTTATTCAGACAATATTTGATTTGTGTTGCTAAATTTAAACAGTATGCCGGCAGAAATTACGAAATATTCTTTGATATTTTGTTGCTGTTGTAATAACCTATTTAAAAAGTTAATTTTTTCACTTCTTACTTGCGTTCGAGAGGGATAAGTTTAAAGATTTGAGTTTTGTGTTAAAATGACGACCAATATTATACTTTTTTAAAATAACTTTTTCACGGCATATTAAACAGGTAGGTGCATTGTTTTTGCTTGGCACAAACAAATATTCTGTTTCATATTCATTTTAGTTTCGAAGAAATTCCTGCCATAAGTCTTTATTTACAAAAATTCACTGCAATCGCACTAACTGAAATTCAAAATGTAAGTCCCTATTACCTAATCATCAAAACGTTACGTTTATGAATTTCTCACTAAAAATTTGAATGAAATGATTTCAATTCAATTTCACAATGGCAAGAAAAGTAAGTAATACTCAGCGACATCTGTTTTTCATTTAGTTGCAAACTTTTCCTGGCGTTGAAAGGAGTGACATGTAGAATATTTTTTGAGAACACACGATGCTCACTTTTCCGCTGATTTTGCTGACGTTCTAGTGTTGCTTTCATTTTCAAAACTCAAAAGGATATATTTTTCCCACGTTTTTCTGCAGTCGCTCGATATTTTAAGAATTTATTAAACCACTCTGCGGGCAAACTTTTATACGCTCAAACGGGTTGAGTATAGCTGATCTAGACTCTAGACTTTTGGCTCTGAACTCCGGACCCTGGACCCTGGACCCTGGACCCTGGACCCTGGACTCTGGACTCTGGACTCTTGAAAACCGATATTACTTTTTTTTAAATCACATATTAAGAAACATTTACAAAATATTTATCGATGCAATTACACAATTTCTAAAGACATGTTTACAACCAAATAACTTTTGTTCCTATTATTTTGGCCATTGCTGTATGTGTACAGTACCTACATATAGACAAAGAATATGTGTTTGCATTGAACATCAATTTTATTAAAAGACACAGCTCCGAGTCCTGACTTTCCCGGAAGTTGTTGCCTCCTTCCATATATGTACATATATTCACCATACCATCATCGACACCGCGCCGCGCCCCATACCATCAAACATGTCTACTCGTAGATGTATATTTAATTTTATTTTTTTGTTTGTCAACGAAATGAGATTTTGGATTTTTCACATCGCATACCACCACCACTTCTAACCGTTCACCGTTTCGTTGCCGCCAACATCTGTCAAAATTGAACTTTGACATCGCGAGCATAATGCAAACAATCAGGCAAAGGCACAACAATATAATTATTGCATTCATTTCAATTCGTATTCGTTTTCGAATACGTATAGTTATTTGTATTCAACCCTCTGTGACGTCACTTATCGAAATTGACTCGAAGTTGCATTAGGCAAATTAAAAAACCCCGACCCAGGCAAGACACCATCAGGATATATTGGATATTGTTGTATACCTGTACTTGTAGTCGTTTCCGGTTGAACAATAAGCTGAACGGTCGGTCGGTGTATAGATAAAAACATTCCTGGGTCTGGATGTCGGTTGAGTTCCGCGCATACAAGGTGTCAATGGAAGGACTATTCAACAACAGAAAAACAAAATCACTTTTAATAATTACAAACGAAAGTCCTGCGTCCATGTTGCGGTGGTCGCCTGCGAAAGCGACCGTCCAAGGGAAGGTGTCTATTTAAATTCAATTTGAAAATAACGGTTACAACTGGGAACAGGATTGGTGATGGTGATTGCGTCCAAACTGACCATTCAACCCTTTGGGAATTCTTAAGCAGACGTCAGTTCCGTCCGTATTTCGTTTGGCATGATAAAAATATTCTAGCACGTCTTGCAAGTTGCAAATATGCTAATCCTTTGTTGTAGCCTACTTAACACCTTCGCATGTGCGATAAGGCTTTGCCTGTTCTAGCCTTGACGTTCAATTTAGGTATGAAGTCAAGTGCAATGATGAATATTTGGGGATTAAATTTATCCCGGGGGAATTTCAAAGAATAATTATGATGCCAACTTCACGCATATTCTAAGAATTAATTTTACGAGTGGAGTGCGTGCCGAGACCAAAAGTGGACATTCGAATTCCACGTATTATGTATGACAGGCAAAGGGAGAGCGTGGTGTTATAATTACGTTGAGGATACTTTTGGGATGAGGCATTAAAAATGTTAATTCAATAAAATGTTGCAATGTAATTTTGCGTATAGAGTAAAAATACAAAACAAGAAAAAACAACCAATGATGTGTATTCTTTGATGAACCGAATGATGGGATTACATGTTGATAAATTCCGTTTGCATGTCATTTGTCAGTTTGAGGGTAGTCTTTTGAAGCTATGAACTTTTGAATTGGAATAATGATTAAATATTTGTAAAAAAAACACGAGATAAAAGACTACGGGACGATGACATGACAATTATAAATGAACGAACGCACGAATTTAAATTTAACCTTAAACAATAAAATTAATATTGAAAAGTACATAGTTATTGACCAATAAATATAATTATAAAGAAAAACAAAACAACATCAGAAATTCGATACATTTCTGAAAGCACATTCTGCTGGTTTATTCTTATGTCGAATTTTTAAATTATTATACAGAGTGTTCTACAGACCTCGCAATAAAAACCATTGATTCTGTTTTCCACTTCCTTTCCTTTTGGAGTTATAACGTTTCTTATGATTTTTGGTATCCTAGTTGAAATTGGTTATTTGCCAATTTGTAAATGATACGTGATTTTAAGTTGTTTTTCCGCAACTCATTATTAAACCCATTTTTTGGATTTGGTATTAATGTTTGTTTTTGATCTTTTTTGTGTATCACTTTTTTTTAGATAAATGCGTTTTCAAGGTTATATTTTTTATTTCACACTTTGCATGTTAACTTTAAGCTCATAGCGTTTTGTGTCTAATTAAAACTCAATAAAGTCAATGATCAAAATGTTGGCTTTGTTATATAAAAAAAAAGATTTTAATATGTTTGATGTTTATAATTTTTTTAAAGATATATGGGTTATCCATTTTGCGGTTTTAAAAGTATATCAAACTAAGTTGTTAAAACAATTTTTTTCAGTTGAAAGTCTGACATTTTGATAATAGATAGCTTAACTATCGCACAACACATACAAATCTTTAAAAACTACTACAAAAATGTTGATTCTACCACAGACATACATATATCATGCTTAGAGGAGATTATGGTTTACATAATATTCCAACTATGTAAGCAGTTGGTAAAATTGTTAAAAAATTTGAAGAGACTTGATTGGTTACAGATATTGTAATGCCTGTACATCGTTTCGCTACCGCTGAAAATATCGCTGCTGTAAGTGAAATTGTTGCTGAAGACCCAAATGTGTTGATTCTTCGTCGTTGTCAGGAATAAGGACTGTCTTACTGCACACTATGGCGTATTTTGCATTTGGATCTACACCTACATCCATATAAAGTCCAGCTCACACAAAATCTGAAGCCAGCTGATCATTCACAGCATTAAAGAGTCTATTACATCCTCAAAAAGTCAATGTTTGGTGCGATCTTTGGTCCGGAGGTGTGTTTGGACCTTACTTCTTCGAAAACGACGATGGAACGACTGTCACCGTCAATTTGGAGCTTTATGGTCATATGATAACCTCCTTTTTTAAATGCTATTGAAGAAAACGATTTGGGATTGTGTGGTTTCAACAACTCGAGTGAATATGACTTTATTGCAGGAGACATTTACTGGCCGCGTAATTTCATGTCGTGGCGATATCAACTGGCCAACAAGATCATGCGAAATGACGCCGCTGGAGTTTTTTTTTGTGGGGCTACGCGAAAGACCGTGTTTATGCAGATAAACCTTTGACTCTTGAGCACTTAAAAACCAACGTTCGTCAAGTTGTGGTTGTGACACCCTATATGTGTCAAAAAGTTGTTTAAAATTACCTCAAAAAAATCGATTATTATTATAAACTGATATCTTACGTGCTTTCCAAAGAAGTAATCCAAAGGTGTCAAATCAAACCATTGAGAAACCATTTTAGAAGATTTGTTCAGTATCCGTAATAGTAACAATTTCATCAATCAAATTAAGTATGTATCAATATAATAATTATGTTACTACTTAAATTATGTAGTTGTATTGAATACAAATATTTTTTTTTTATTTTTTATCATCACGGTAATTAAAACCACAGTTTTGTTACCCGTTATTAAATTAAACTCTCAGCTATTCGAATATGCTGTAATTACATCCACTTATAATTTTTATTATTATCAGATAAATATTCATATTTGAACAATGATAAATTAAACTTCCTATACTTATATTCGAACTTGGTTTAGGTACCAAAATGTCGCTGATAATATTCTATTGTTTAACAGTGACATATTTTCCCAAAAAGCATATATTTTTATTTTGTGATAACAAGCTTCTACTTATTATAAAAGTACTGATAAGCCACACTTTGAACGATGGAGTATAAGTTTTCTATATTTGTGTTTCTTTTAATTGTTATTGATGAGAGGGGCTGATATTTATCATCAATTTAGCACCATTCCTTTGAAGAGAAGAAAAACCCACAACCTAAAAAATTTAATATGGAAATTATGCAACATATGGCTATCATCAGAGTATACTCGTTGTAAAGAAGAACGGCGGCATTTTATTAATATTTATTACCGAAAACCAAAAATTATCATGTTAAGACCTTTATCATTTCCAAATTATTATGATCGAATTTATCTATAATATCTACGGTTATTAATGATTGTTTATGTCTATATGGAAATGATTTGATTAAGCCCTTGTAAATCTCAGGGCATGTCATGTTTTAACACTATGATATATAGAAAGACAGATATGCAAAGCACATAACTACCCCTCATTGTAATATGGTAGGAACCTATATGCAATGAAAAAGGGTAATGAGTTATTATTTTTTATTGCACACTCAAAAGATTATATGATCATAGGTTGATTATAGGTAGTAAAATAATTACGAGTAAGTAGCTTAGTTAAAGATAAATGATTTGGTAAAAATAATTTTGGTTGATCGATTGAGACTGATTGTTTGGATTTACATCTTATAGATCCTTAGTTTTTTTTGTCATCAAAAGAAAGCGCGAATCAGCACTATTGTAAACCATCTGTGGGACTTTAATTGGAATTCAATTCCAGTCTCTTATAACAGTCAACCTGGCCACTTTTCAATGGTATGGTATCTGAAGGAAAAGAAATATTATATTAAAGGCTTGAGCCTATACAAAAAGACTTTGAAAGATTTACCAAAAATATCAAGACTTTAATCTCAAGTTTGAATTGGGAGAATCTAAGGCCATCGGATCTCACAAAAACTCGATCTTTCACAGATAATAACTTTATGAGTTGAGCCTGCTCAAAGTCACCAGACTCAGAAGCTAAAAGGTGGTAGGTGAATGTAGGTGTGGTATTCAAAAACAGGCTAAAGATCTGTGGGAAACGGACCTCAAACTTTATCTTACATTTTTCTCAATGCTATCAAAACTTCATATATTTCTTTTTATTCGTGCAAAATTTCAAAAATTTGTTTAAAAAATTGGGTAGTGCAACAGTCATTTGAAAAATTGGGCCTAGTGGTTTACAACTCTCAACCATTCCTGGTGGTAGTAATGCAGTCAGCAATGGAAGGGACCTACAGTTTGAAGCCGAATCCGAACGGCTTATTTGAGATAGCACTTTTCATGTTAAGAACTACTCTTAGAAGATTTGTCAATTCCTCGCAAGAGGCAGTACACATGAAAAAAACTTTAGATGGCACAGGCAGGACCTTTAGCATGACAGTAAAACGCACGCTACGGGTACTCCAAAACCCTGTTTACATAACAGTTTGTTTCCCCTACGACGAAATTATAAATGTTTTCTGGTTCTGTCAAATTAAACATATAGCAATGATCGGTAGCTCTTTACAAACATTTAGATTTAAAAGTTCCCCTCTTAGTTGAAACGTACATATAATTTTTTCGTTAGCAAAATCGTCTCCAAATTATTTTGTTTGATTGAGGTCATGATTAAGCCCTCTATAAGTTACCGGATGTAGAGAGCTTATTTCCCTTATTATTTTATACATAGCCGACTTTTAAGAACCCCACACTAGCCCCGAATCAATTCTATCCCATTTATGAACCATCCTGACTTGATTTGAATAGCTTGGAGGGCTGCTTTTTATATGCATATTAAGCACTTTCAAAATGTATTCCACTTGTAGTTTCAAGGCTTTTACAAATAGTGGTGATATACCTTTTTCCATTATTATCATGGAGTTATGTTTAAAGGGAGATGAAAAATTCGTTTTATCTAAAATTTGAGCTGTTTTACTTATTATGAAAATATTATTTCCATCCCATATTAATGGCGGTTTTCGAATTTAACAACTTTTCGTTGAGATGCGTTTCCATGTTAAAATTCTGTGAGTATTTGTACTTGTACTGTTGTTAAAACACTATTGCTCGTTAGCGCTAGACTTGCCCTACCTTGTTGAATGCCGTTACCTTCGATTTATTCAAGTTAACAAGAAGGCTCCACCTCGTGCATTGTTGCGACAACTTGTTAATCATAAACTACATCGACGCCGAAGTGTTGAAGAACAGAAATATATCATCTGCGAAAAGCATAGCTTTGACAGTAACCCCAGCATAATTTACATCTCCTGATGTAAGCTTTGACTCTGTTCACAAACCTATTTGACTCCTATTTTCGTTGGAAACCACTTAAATATATTTTTTCCCAAACTCTGCTGCCCTGGTGTCCATGTTAAAATTCTGCATCGCCCTCCCAAACTTAAAAGATATTAACAATCCAAATAAATTATACATTGGTGCGACTCAGTCGATTGTATCGAAAGTCTTAGAAATCTTAGAAATTAATCTTCGATACTGCCTTTTTTGTGAAAAAAAAGATCAGGTCATTCCCAAACTGCTGTGGTATGATTCAATGTTTTAAAATGTGGTTCTAAGGTTTTTACGCAGTTCATCAGTAAGATATCTAAAAAACTCTCCTGGTATTCTATTCAAAATGTCGGTATTTCCATCTAATAATATTGCTTCTTGCCAACCAATGTTTCACAGCATTGGAACTTTTGCACGAGCTTTTTGCTAAATCTCTAAATTAAATCTGGTCTATAAATATTTGTATGAAGCTAAACAAATTAATTATGAAAATATGCAAACACATAACTAATGTTTTTTTAATTTGATAAATTTAATTCATAAATATTTTAAATTTCAAATTTATATCAGTGGAATGCAGAAATAATTGTACAAAATTATTAGTTTGCCTTAAAAACATTTTAGTGTAGTGTCTAACCATTACTTTCTCCACTTTGATCTAATTATTTGATTGAATTATTTCTATTATTGCTTTGGTGCCGTTGTTGCCTGCAACATATTCAATTAATATCATTAAATTCTTCCATATCCATTAGCCATCATCTTCTCATTATCGTTCGTTCGGTATATTGCATTTCAATAAATTGTAAAAGTTGGTGGTCTAGTATTTTAATATCCTATATAGATTAGGTATAAATATAACTTTTCATCAAATAAATTTCTACATCAGTCACACTCTCAACAACGATTATAATATATGTATGTAGACGGTGGGTAATTACAAAGCAATAAACCGGGCGTAACAGACAAAAAAGCGTTCAATTCGTGCACAAGGATCACACCCTCTCTCTATGTGTGTATTGTGTGTGCCCATAAATGACTTTCCAACTTTGTTGATGTTAACTTTTCGTCCTTCTCAAAACAAAACAAAAAATAACAAGACGGACAAAAAACAAATAAAAAAGGACGAAGGCACAAAAAAAAAAGAAAAACAAAAAATTCATAATTACATATCGCGTGTGGCGGTCGCTTTAGTTTGGGCGTTAGTTCCGTTTCATTGATAAGTCATACAATAGCTTCTATAGAAACTAGCAACCCTTCCTTCTCCGTGTGGACTACTTTTGATTCCTTTATTCCTTCCTGATGATGTTGATGGCAACAGAAACAGGGAGAGAGCAGCGGGTGGGCTTGACAATTATTGCATATAGACTCTGAGCGATGGGTAATGATTCACCTTGATGGATCTGGGTGAGGCTCCTTTTTCGATGCTTCCTTCCGGTTCTGCTGATGTTCTCGTTGCTCGCTGCTCCTGCTGTTGCCTCATAGTGCACACAGTGACTTCGTTATTTTTTTTTATTTTTAACTTACGTCATATTGCTCAATTTTCAGTCCGGAAGGACATCATAGATGGCGTTGTCTTTTTTTGTTGTTTTGTATTTGGTATTGGCACACGTTTTATCATCATGCATTTAGATTTCAGGGGGTGGCTGATGTTATGCCGCGTGTTGTGGCAACATTAACAAGTAAACCGAACGACAACTAAAGAACAACCATTGGAGAGATGTACCTTCGATAAGCAGATGGTGTATAAGCATTATATCAACTATTAAATTGCGTTACCGAAGTGTATTTCGTCCGGAAAGAATGAATGTGGAAATAGAAATGTAGACCAAGCGTAAAGGAGCAATTCGCGTGCAGAGAGATGACCTCGGATGATGACCATCAGCATTAGAGTTTTTATTTTTATTTTGGTGTGTGTCGTGTCCTGCTCGTGGTTGTCTATAGTCTAGAATTATTTGGACTAATTTCGTGTGATTTACGAGACAAATGTGTAGTTTTGGCTGATACGGTGCCTAATTAAACATTTTTGAGGCACGGTGTCAGTGTATTGTATTTTGTTGTGTAGTGAAATAAATTCGTAGAATGTTAATTGTTTTGCATTTTCATTTTTCGAAAGAAATAAAAACACACCATAGGGGTTCAGTATGAGAGTAAAAGGTGCCAACAGGACTTTTTTAGGTGGAATTTTATGGCAATAAATAAGTAAAACGTAAGAATCTGTCGTTACTTCAAGTGAAGTGAACTTTAAACTACAATGCCTTCCATTACTAAACTATCACCTGATGACGTCCAGCTCTTTGATTGTGAGAGGTTTAAGTTGAACTTTTTGAGTTCTTGAAGAAGATGTAGAAAATGAGCATAAATAACTTCTTTAAAGATGAATTCCGATAGGAAAATTATTTGAATTTAGTTTGATGGGCAATGGCTGAAAACCATTGACTGCGAAATGGAAGATACATAATGACGATAAATTCAACACAATTTGAAACAACCATGGCAAAATTTAGAATAAGAAACGATATATGCGTCTACAAGATTTGTAGACAAGAGTTACGAAAGTTTTACTTTTTTAAATGTGTATTGTAAGATCATTTGTTGTAGGTTAGTTCAGAATATAGAAAGAGCTTACAATAAACCTTGATTAACCTGTACACATCTTTGAAAGACTATCTAGTTGGCGACGGTAATAATAATATTGTGATAATGAGAAATAAATATTTCAATTTAAACACTGTCATAGTTGCCAGAAATTACAGCTGTCAAATATGACGTTTTTTTGTACATACATTTTTAAGAATCTGAAATATCGTTTTTACAAGTTAAAACTGGTCAGGATGCTTTAGCTGCGAAAAGATTCCAGATTGTTAAATTAAAAACGACGCACGTTAGTTGTCTTTTTCCTCCACAAGTATAAATAGGTTTTGAAACATGCTAGAAAGTTTTCCAACATTCCAAAATTGTCGTAAACTTTTTGCAAAGGCTTCTCTTCCGTCTTTAACGAAAAGAAAGTCGTTCACTGCTTACAAATTTAGCAAGAGCGTAATTTGTTGAGTATCGTCTTTTATCAACAAAGATATTATACATAGATGGTCTCATATAGCGAGACGGACGGAAATTTTGGATTTTTGGGATTTGATGCAATTTCATATTCGGAATTTTATATCTATAACAGAAGTAAATCATTGTACCTGCTTATAAAAGGTGAATTTTTAAAAGCTATAAGAAAATGTTTTAAAAAAATTGTAAATATTCGCTTAGTCTAATTTTGGCATACTTTTTCCAACATTTCGGCCGGTATCTCACAAATAAATGTTTGAATGTTGTTGGCTTCGTGTCTCTATAGACATTAGTTTTAACATAGCTCCACAAACAAGAGTCTAAAGGCGTTAAATTGCGCGATCTAGGTGCCCATTGACCGGTCCCGAACGTGAAATAAAATGTTCACCAAACTCGCCTTTCAGTAAGTCCATTATTGTACGTGCTGTGTGGTATGTGGCACCGTCTTGGTAAAACCACATGTCACGCAAGTCGAGTTCTTGCATTTTTGGCAAAAAAAAGTTGGATATCATCTCACGGTAGCGGTCATTATTTACAGTTGAAAAAGTACGGTCCAATGATGCCGCACCAAACTGTGACTTTTTCTGTAGCCCTTGCAATTCTTCTGGCTGATATTCTCTACAAAATCAACATTCGCTGAACACAATTTCTTGGTAAAAAAGTGGATCTTCAGCCAACTTTCCAAAAGCCCATTCACCAAAAACTGTACGTTGCAGTAGGTCTTTCGGCTTCAATTCTTGCACCAGCTTTATTTTGAAAGGCAAATATCTGGGCAGGTGCCCCTAAAACAAGTTTAAATATCTTGGATAAAATACAAAAAAGGGCTTTAAAAATGTTAGATGATAGAACTATAATCGAAACATTTACATCGCTAGAACACCGCCGCAATGTTTCATGCCTTTCGTTGACTTATCGATATTTTTACAAAAAAATGATTTGTTGAACTAGCCAGTTGCATTTCACCCCTTAAACGATTCAGCCGTAATACTCGAACTTCCAGGAATGCTCATCAGTTTACCCTTAAGCTCAATTTCGGGCGTACTGTCAAGTATAGAGATTCTTTCTTAAATCGCACATCGAGAATGTGGAATGCTTTAGCCAACTCTTGTGATGTTCAGAACTTTAAGATCAATGTGCAACGGTATCTTCTTTTTAATCCTTCCCTATTTTCCTAATGCTCGCACTGTCTTTAAATATAAACATATAAAGGGTACTAATAACCCCTTGAGTGTCTGCAAATTATAAAAAAATAAAAATATATACCTAAATCCTTCCGCATCCTACTCCCCGTTGTTAAGTAACAGAAGTTCAATTGCTGCGAACGGCGACGAATCGATAATTGATGGTTATCATTAACACTGGCCGATACAGGTGCAATATTTTCTTCAGTTCACACTCTACGTAAGCGTGTTGGTAGTTCAATGTCCAAAAATGTAAATTTGGTGCGAAATTTAGTCCGAAAAGCCGCTTAAGTGGGGACCATAAAATGGAAAAAGCGCTCGATGAACTTTCTTAACAGTGCTCGCATTTTGATAATAAAATTCTATAATTTGCAAGAGTTGTTCGTTTGTAAGACGAATTATGGTTGTAAACCAAACTGAAGATGTTTGACAGTGAAACAAAACATGAAACGTGCGTCAACACTTTAAAACATTGCTGCCAAAAAGATAATAGCTAAAAAAACACTCTTTATATGTACAGCCACAGATCTTACAAGGCATTTTTCAATTACTGAATAAAAACAAATATGTTAAGTCAAAAACCGCTAAAAAAACTTTTTTTAATGAAGTTTCATATTGGTTTTTAATCAAAAGAATAATGCTTGTGAGAGCGTTTCAAATTCCATCATGATAGATGACGATAATGCGAAAGGTTCTAACCTTCATCTTTTTCTATCAATATCGAGTTTATAGGTAATTTTGACTTATTCGTCATTTCTTCATCTTTCGTCGTCCAATTGTATTGATCTTATTTCTATAGCTCTATACTTTTAAAAAAATATGTATTCAAATATTTCGCCCTTCTTGGGAATAATGTGAGGGTGCCTGTTCATGACAGCATCATCGCTTTAAATGTGTATTCAATAAACTCCTCTTATTGTCAAATATAAAAAGTGAAAACAACATCTTCGACATACTAACTATTAAAAGAAAGAAGAAAGAAATATCGATAATTTCATTTACTTCTTGTTTCTCCGTTGAATTTGATGCTGTCTTCACTTGTATCCTCTGTAAATTGCATCAAGCCCAGCATCAGCATCTGCAATATTACATTGAAACTGCATTGAAAATAAGAATCACATAAAATTGGAATTACGTCTTTTTAACAGAGCTAAAAAGAAATTTCGAATTCGAATCAAATAAAATCATGTATATGTTGCATATTTTGAAGGTAGGTAAATTTAAAAGTTTATAACCAAGCTGAAAGATCTTTATCTTATATGGCATGCGGCTGCGGCCGGCGGCTCCGGCTTCGGCTTCTCGTCCTCATTGCGATTCATCTCATCGACCTATCATATTATCACGCAATCACCACCTCGGACTTCAAAGGGGTCTTGAAGAATAAATATGTCCCGTTAAATTGAATGGGAACTTCGACGAGTTGCCATGTTCCACATGGACAAGTGCATGCACCAGGCACAGTTTATGAATCTAGATACATACATATGTATAACTAAAGTTTAACTTGATGTTGCTCATCATCTTTTAATAGTCAAAACCATTGAAAGCTATATTACAAATTTATGCAGACACTTGTATGTATATAAATACAAACTGTGGACGTACTAAAAATATAAAATAGAACCCAAACTCATTAAGTATGGCCTAATCAAATCATAACAGCTTGCGTTTTGCCAATAAATAAAAGATAACAATGATGGAAGTAGTATAAACTTAACAAGTTATGATCCTTGCAGGGGTAGATAATAATAATAATATGCTTTAGCATTCTACCTGTGCATACCTACATAAGTTTGTATATAAAACTCATAAACCTTAAAAGTTATGAGCGAACAATTTATAAATTCGCTTGATAACAAGTCAGGATTTTGGCTTAGCAGCTCACGGAACGACCGACTACTACGAATACGACATCGATGACGGAACGACGCGACGGAACGCACGCAAAAGTGTTGAAAGTGTGATCACCCTACTGAATAATAATAATTACTAATTGGTAAGTTGCTCAAAAGAGGTCGTATAATCATAATTATTTCTCGCAGTTGGAATTTTTTTTATATGTATCCGCGAAGCAAGTGCGAATGTTAATTTTTTTGTTTTTGTATATTTATCTACACTTTAAAATACATTTATACAAAGTATCTTTAAGATTCAAAAACGTAAACTACTGAATACGATGGAATGTTAGACTAAGCAAATAATGTATCTTGATTAGCTACTTGAATAAAAATAAGAACAAAATGACAAACACAAATTGCTGTTTTGATATAATTCATCCACATTACCACATTTAAGTGGATTTTGTTTTTACAATCATATCTTTAAGTATTTTATGCATTTGGATTAGATTTTGAAGTTCAGTGAATTTAAGCAGTTAGCAAGATAAATATCAAACGATTAATATGCAAGTGAGCTTTTATGTATTATAGAGAGGAGTGTATTATAGGAAAGTATAGGAACGAGGCTGTTTTCTCTTCTTGTGTTGGCATATTTCTTTCATTTAATATCAAATGCATGTTTTTTTAATTAAAGTGTTAGATTGTAAATTTTAAAATGAAATTACATTGTTGGTTTCAGGTTAAGAAACAAGTATCACGAGTTTCTTAGGCTTCGAAACAGAAGTATCCCATATATATTTTTTTTTTTTGAAAAAAACAACATTTTAAAATCGAAGGTCTTAATTTTTTTTTAGTACTGGAGTTGTTTTGACGAAATTTTGATGTGATGATGATGGTTTGATTTATGTTTTGACTTTTAACAAAAAAGTATTTTAATACGTAAGATTTAAAAAAAAAACATTATTTTATCACGTATTTAGAATTTAGTACAGAAATGTTGGGACTTACAACTAAAGGGGTTTAAATTCATGGTATAAAATAAACAAATGAAACATATAATTTAGCATATTACATGATATGATATAAATTTTATAAATTCAATTTTTTCAACTTTTAACCGCCTTGTTTTTTATTTTGAACTTCTTGTACGTTTTTACGCTCGATTTTTCCAATTGAAAATTGTTTGGAGCCATTGGTTTTGGGGAAATGGATTGGGAAAAATGATTTGGGAAACTTAACCCCCTGCGATCATTTGCTTTGATAAACCTTTTATTAGTGCATAGATATAATCCTGAGTCTTTAATCCCTGCAATACACTTGAGGTGGCGATGCAAAACTTCAACTACATATTGTGTGCCAGGAAAATTATTTTTTAGACAATCGCCAACTGACTTTAACTCGGGTTCATGTTTTTTTGTTGACGCACCCAGAAAATGGGTTTTGAACCAGAAAGGGGATTTTGTTTTTGGAGATTTTGAACTTGGGCCTTATGTTGGTTTCCCACAATTAAATCTGTTCCGGCAAAAGCCTTTTTAGGGGCCATTTAAATCGATCCGGAAACATTTTTGAATCGATATTTGACGGTGTTTCTCTTTGATTAGAAATGAAAAATAAAAACTGATTGATCAGAAATTACACTAAGTATTTTTTTTAGGAATAAAAAATGTATTTGCGCATTTATTTTTTTCTAAAAATTTATTTTTCTATTTTATGGACGGAAATTAGTTTTCCTGAACAGCTGATACTTTTATGTCTAAAAGTGAAACGAACCGTTCCACTGAATTGTGTTCCAATTTCACACAATTCCAATGACAGATTTCTGTCAGTAAACATTTTTCGGTGGATTTCAATCAGGAAAACGACCTGTAAAAAAAATTCCAGTGTTTGTTTTCAATGGCGCTCTAGTCAGAAAATTCAATTTTTTTCAGAAATTATTAAGATCTATTTTATACACAAATACAGAAGTTGCGAATGACATTTTGTTCTTAGCTTATTATTAATCTTTATTATTTAAATGGGAAAAAATGATTCTTTAATTGACAACTATGTAGATATTTGTTAACTATTATGAATGTAGGTTCAGAAAATTAAAGAAATGCGTTGTTTAATTTGCCAATCTCAAAGAGGTTTCAAGTTTTTTTACACAAATTTCGATTTTGGAATACTTTATTAAACTGAAATTATTATTTTTGACAAGCAAGTGCTATGTTCCTAAGGATGGCACTTATAAGAACAAAATTTCAAGAACGTTTTATTAAATACAAATTTTTTTGAGAAACGTTCACAAAAAAGCAACATGGAAAATGGAAAAACTTGATTGGCAACTTCTAAAACTTAATACATACTTATTCCAACTTTAGTTTAACAAGTTCTAACTGAAAAGTCAGTTTCATTGAAGTTCGAAAAAATTTAAAGTTTTTAAATCAGTTCAAGACCCCATATCTTACTTATAATTGTACAACTTAAGGTGTGACTCAGCAACATTTTGCCACTTTTGATATGCGAGTATGTCAAGTTCAAATGAACTATATCGCGAAAAGTAAAATAAAGTCAATAAATTTACGCTTGTAAGAAATTTGTAATTTACCATTTCTGTTTAAACTTTAAAAAATGTTTTTTCCCACTCATCTTTTACTTGGTTATATTTTTGAAAAGAAAGTAATTTTTGGACTAACGTGGTCTATACTCAAAAATGGAAAAAAAATAATGGAAAACAACGTGAAAAAAATAGAATGGAAATGGCTTCTTCTTCTATAAGAAGGGAAAATGCATATTTAGTTTGCATGATTCTAGTTCTGAAATGTTTAGCAAAGACGCTGAGCCAAAAATGACATCAAGACAAAAAAGCCTTCAAAGATTTAACATTTTGAAAACTAGAAGTCGTTACATACTTTGAAATTGAAAGCTATAAACATATACAACAATTTCTCTCTCTTCTATCCATTCATCCTTTTACTTTCTTCCAAAAGCTAAAATATTATATTGAAAAGTCAAGCAATAAACCGAAATAACTTGAAATCCTTGGATCTCCTTATACATGTGAAACCTTAAAATCAAGCCACGTTATATGAAATAAAAGCTACAAATACACAAAATATATTCATACTGAACGTTATCCTATAAACAGATTTTTTGAGCACCCATTAAGCATAAGTATTCATATTCACTAAGACTCCTCATAAATTTACTTTCTGCCACACCACCGCCCTCCTTCCTCTTTTGACATCGTATATGTGCATATAAAATGTATAATTCAAGAAGAATGAACAACTAAAGATTTATAGTGATTCCGGTACTTCTGGTCCAGAATATTACTCTGCTGGAATGGGTAACAGGAATATCTATAGGTACATAGAAGGGCATACGATATACCTACATTAAGCAGGTCCTATTGTTAAATCCTTTAGATTTTTTAATACAAGAAAAAGGACATAAAACAATAACATTACACATAGCGACCATTTGAAAGTCATAAACCAAAGTGCAGAATATTCAAAGAGTGCTATGTATGTTACATTTACACCACATGCCCGATTGGTTAACAGCAAGTGCGGATTGTGTATATGGATTGTAACATGCCCGTGGGTTAAAAAAAGTACAGACATATATGAATCTACTTGTGTAAGAAACCACAGAGCAAAATACAAAATATAAGTATTGAAATATTTCACTTTGCGGTGCATTGTTTCTGTTATTTAACGAAAATCCATTAAAGTTAGAATTTTCCACCAATCGAGCCCCTATACGAATTTGACGTTTAAAATCATCATATAAATACAAATGTCATATTCGCACCCACCAACCAAAATGACGGTCGTTCCCGTTGACGCGGTATTGTATTTTTGTATACCTACGACCGTCACCGCAGTGCAGAGAACAAAATGTATAAAGCTACTTCAAAAAAGCACTCCTCTCCTTCCTTCCTCCCTGCTTCCATTTATCCGTATGGAATTTATAACAACGTGATGCATGCCTTTCCATTATATCCGCCATCGATATCCGCTCGATGAATATTTCCCTTTGACAGATGAAATAACAGAGTAAATGGGGTAGGTAAGGTAGTTCTATACCGACAGAAACAGCAACCAAACGAACAGAGAGCCATTTCACTGTCGTCATCCTCGAGGTTAAAGTTAAAATCATCTCACTTGATGTTTACTCATAAATTCAGATCCATTTTCCAACCTTAGACCCTACCCAGGTGCCCCCTTTCCTTTTCAACAACAAAGATTTTGTTCAAAATATTTATTTTCTTTTTTGTTTATGCAAAAAATGATAAAATATTGAAAATTTCAGAAGCTTTTTATTTATTTATAAATTTCGCTGCTTTAAGACCCCCCAGTGCACCTTATGATATATAGAGTAATTGCATTTATATATTTGATGCGGTTGTTTGTCACACTAACCACTGCGACGCCAAACACTTGCGGCATGCCTCAGCTTCAGCCTCACTTCCATATCCATATATGACGCTAAAAATGCTCGATTTAGATCAAAAATATTCAATGGCTGATGGTTTATAAACTATACAACACACTTTTATGTTAAATAATTCAACAGAATACATTTTTTTCTGGATTTCTATTATTGTGTGTTTTGAATGTTGAATGTTGAAATTCTCTAAAAACACCGCAACGCATAGTTCCTAAATTTAGATCCCAGCTAATGGAATTGAACTAAAATAGGTTGATGCGGCAGCACGATTTTGGTATGATGGGTGAGTTGATGCACTTTGTTTGGAATATATTGGAGTTGGGGGTGCTCATGCTGCTGCCCGACGACGACCGTGCCTATAAAAGAATGAGCATTTGGTGTTGATGTTGGATTTTTAAATAAATATTCTCAAATCACTAAACAACAATAAAAACATCAAAATCCTTTTGCCAACATTATAACAGCCCATTATTTCAGTCAGAGTTAGAGTCAGAAAGAGGAAATTATAATTGGAAGATTCCATTGGGAGTGATGAATTCGGAGGTCGACCAACTACTCCTATAGAAAAGTGTGAATGGTACTCGTATGGTTGACGCAGTGTCGCTAGCGCTTGCACTGACATTGATGACAGTTCTAATGGTGTGTTAGTCGATTTTGTTCTGATGGATAGAAAACCTTATGATATTGGATTGACGTTTCGATATTTATAATATACACAAATCATATAGAGAAGAATGTTTCACACTTAAGTGTTGATCCAATATTATTAGCATCCAATTCACATATTTTATTTAAATTATAGAAATGCAGTATAGAATAAAATATAACATTTTATGTATAGAGTTTGTTGTTAAATATGTGCAAGATTGGTAGGATTGAGAGACTTTTTTAAAAGGCGATCATCGGAAATTGCTATGCAAGGTCTTCAGTCAAGTCCTGATCATTTCATATATAAAATATTCTTTTAGGTTGATAACATTGTTCAAGTGTTTGTCTTCACTTTAAGAACTACGTCTTAGCAAGTTGATAGGATTTGCTTTATGTTTTCGGCAAACCTGAGCAATTTACATTGGTGGAATTCTTAAAACTTGTTTTTTATACATTTAGCGTTAATTTTTATAAACCAATATCATCTTCAAAAATTAATGTTATTTGATTAATTTGTTTCGTTATTTGGACATATTCATATCAATTGAAAAGAAATTTAAAGCCAAGTTAAATAATTAAGCATTAAGAAAGCACTAGCACCATTGGCTTATATTTGCCCGGAATTTATAATCGCAGATGATAAATAACGTTAAAGTAGCTAAACTTGGTAAATGGGAAACTTATTCGGTAGAAAAAAGGCATTTTCATTAAATCAATAGATAATGATCCATCTAATATATAAAATTCTCTCGTCACATTGTTAGTGGCCATACTCCTCCGAAACGGCTTAACTTATTTCAAAATTTTGCATATACATTCTGTAGGTAGGTCTGAAAATAGGTTTTTATCTATTTCTTATATTCCTAAGTGCTATAGTTCAATTGCATTAACACCGTACACTGTTCAACGATCTTACGATAGCATTCAGTGACGCTATGTACAATGAAGCATTGATTGATATTGAGGATCTTTGAATTATCACTGCCAACTTACCCCTCAGTTATTTTGGTATGCATTCGCCAAATCTAATTGAACCTTATTTAATAGACACTGAATTGAATCGTGAACTACAGTACAATTCTGTAGGCAGCGATTGTTGTTCGCAATGTCTCACTAATGAATGCAGAACAAAGAACCACTTATGACCGCTCATGTTCACAGTGGCTAAACATTGCTTATTCGCTAATTCTTGCTAAAAATGCGATCAAATAATATCGCATTGGTTGTTGCATCTTCTGGGAATACGGAAACTTTTTTGGATAGAGGCAGAACAGCTAATTCAATATTTAAACTTCCACTAAATATTCAAAATAACCAAGACGCAGTGTGCAATGTAAAAAACCAATCATCTATGGCTACTGTGCTGAAACAGTGTAAAATTATCATCAGGGATGAATGCACTATGGAACACAAACATTTGCTTGAGCCTTGAGCCGTTGAACAGGACATTGAAAGATATAAAAAACAACTATGGACTATTTGGTAACACTCAAGTGATTCCTTTCAAGTGATTTTAGACAAGGACTTCCCGGATGTCAACGAATTAAATCTCAAGATACAACATTTGTTACCAGAAGACTTGGTGTCATACAAATCTACTGATACAATTTGTGATGCTACCGAAGCTGTAAATTATTAAAATGAATTTTTGAACTTAATGCCACCGCATAATTTACAACTGAAGGTTGGATCTCCGGTAATTTGAACCCAGGCCGGTTGTGCAACGGCACGCGATTAGTTGTTAAAAAATTAACGAAGCCATAATTCTAAATGGCAAATTCCGAGGTGAAAATATATTATTACCGCAAATCATTATTATACCCACAGATGTGCCAAATCAGTTCAAACGCCTTCAATTGGCATTTGATGACTATCAATAAGTCTCAAGGCCAAATAAAATCTGTCTGCGGCTTAGATTTGAGCACTTCATGTTTTTCACACGGATAATTATACCTGATGTGCTCTAAAAATGGTTTGTTTGTATTGGCAAAAGATGGGTTCTCAAAAAATATTGTACACTCTGTTGCATTAAGGGATTGATATTGATATTGTTTTTTTTAGTATTTTCATAATTAGCGATAAAGGAATTGATTTTAATAAATTAAAAAAAATTGTTAGGTGATTTGTTGTTTTAATATTTTGTCACCATTTACAGTGCTCTATACCGCATCCTTACACACTTACAATAAGTTATTTATTTCTAGCAAAATAGTCTCTAGAAATTATTTATATCACAAAACAACGTTTGTCGGCTCAGCTAGTTAAGATATAAAAATAGCTTTTCCACCAGTTAAGCTACTTTAAGGTCCTTCAGCATCTGCAATTTAAAATTTCCAGCAACTTAGCTTAATAATTGTTGTTAAATTTATTCACAAATAAAATGTGGTTAAAAAGCAGTATAGTGGAATTGCATCGATGTCTTAATTTAAAATTACGAACAAATATTAGTGTCACTTATATTTAAGAAATTGTCACTTGAACATAAAACAAAATAATAAATGACAGTTCAAGAGCTGCTGAATCCGAAATGTTCTTTTAATTCCAATTGTTTAGAGGATCCTAATTAGTTTGAAAGATGATTTAAAACGATTTTAGTATTTTAAAAAGTCCGTACATTAATTTGGCTTAAATTAAAATCAAATAATTGCTACTTCAACTTTAAGAAGTTTTGTTAATATAAATGACATGACCATTGATCCATTTAGCTTTATTTTTCACGAACGTGTTTCTATTCAGCATTTCAATAAAAAGAAATAAGTATTTAGGTAACTATAGTTAGCAAAACGCATAAAGTTTTAAAACAGTTAGAACATAGCTAAACATTTATAAAATTGCTTAAAATTGTAAGCTCTTAAAAAAAATAATCAACTGCAAAAGTGGCAGTAAATTCTTTGGATAAATCACAGGTCACAAAACTTGAGGTTTTCTGCATAATTACTCTGTAAATATCAATCTCAATAGCAAATTTGACGCTTCTAAAAATAAAACACAGCAATTTATTTTTTTAATAAATTCCACAAAGTATCACAATATTACAATCTAGTATCGTAAGTGACATATAAAGTATAATACATGACATTTTCCACAGAAAATGGTCATTTTTCCATAACAAATTTGATGCAATGTTTTTTTTTAACTATAGGAATCCTAGAATAACTCCTACAAAATCGAATGAGTCCTTTTTCGTTAAATAGTTTATTGCCAGAATATTTCCAATTTGCTATTCGTGTGAATCTCTGCAGAGCACAATTGAGAAATTTTATCAAAATTGGTGCTGTAATTGTACGCTTTCCATTAGACCCGCAGAATGAGCTGATGCATATTATATTGCGAAACACCTGCACTAATAGTCTGAAGTTGCAGTGCCGTTGCAAAGAGCGTAATGATTTAAAGACTGCACCCTAATCTTCTTATCCCCATGAAAGAAACATTTTCTTTAGAGAAGTTAATTCAATTTTTCCTATGGTATTTAGATATTAACAATTTCTTAAGGCGGTTGTAAGTCAACTTATTTAACACCTTTGCGACCAAGCGAAACCAACCCGTATGAAACCAGTTACACCTGACGACCGACGGGGAAAAAGCAAATGACACAACACATATAAAAAAGTAGTTAGATGTTCATGTTAAGTTTTGAGGAACATCACGCCTTGCAACCGACGACGCAATGACGATTCACGGGCAGTGACACTGACAAGTGGACAGTGGACAGGTATGCAGGTTTTTGATATGGGAATGATTTTCAATGTCAAAGTGAGAGTCTTTTCAAAACAGGAAATAAATGGTGACAAAAAACAAACGGGAACTTTAAGTTCACTATACGGATGTGCCTTCTACGGGGTGTTCATTAGAATACGTATAAATTTTTTCATATCTTAATAATAACTGTTATCTAATGCTTTCAGATTTTAAAATTGCATTCTGAAATCAATAATTATTTTAAGGGTGCGTTCACAGTGAAAATTTAAATTGAGCCCCTATTGGAATTCAGGAACTCCTTAATTAAAAAAAAATTATTCACAATTAATTACAATTATAACTCTCAGCATTTTGAGTACGTCTTAAGAAAATTGAAAAGCTATAATGCATTAATATGTATAAGTGATTTTCCATTCTGAAAGTTCCGAAATGTAACTTCAATTTTTTTGATTGCGTTTCCCATGAGCGATACAGATCAACTTTTTATATAATTTAGCACTTTAGGCTCTTAAATGACACCTCTATTAAGACATTTTTCTCAGGTCCCGGTGGGAAAGTTCCCAAAGGAAATCTACAAGTGCCCCCATTGTGGTATTCTGGTGGTAGTGTCTTTACGTTTGTCGGCTCATCTTATGCTTGCAATTCCATTGTCGTGGCGCCGCCAACACTATTGACGACGCCACAACCGCCGCCGCCAGACTCAGCGAGACTTCCCATTCCTATTTAATAACTCAATTGCATTTCTTCCGCCACCTCCTCTATATCGTGTCGCAACTCTAAGTGCGTCAGCCACTTAAGAAATTATAAATCTTTCTTAGCTCGAGCAGTACGAGCATATAGGTACAGTTATTTGGTTTTGACTTGCATCCATATTTTATAAATAATATATGTTCGTACGTAAGTTCAAAAACATTAATTTTCTTATTTTACAAGATCAAATCTTTATCTGGAATACCGCCAGACTAGAAGAGCGGCGCAGCGGTGCGGCGGAGCGATATTACATCTGTCGAAATGCACTTAGAGAACAACCATCACATGGCGGCGCGGCGGGGCGGCGCGGTGGTGGTGATATGCACCAAAATTTACTTCCCGTGGCTGCAACAACGCGCAGCTAAATAAGTGAGCTAATTCCATGCCGATCCTCTTCAAATGATAATGCACTATGCATATCCCACATCCAGACCTATCGTCGGGCTTCTCAGGCATCGGGCTAATGTATTTATGAACAAAGTCGAGACACAAATGGATTGGCCACCTTTTTTGATATTCCCATTCCAAAGGAGTGGTGGGTGAGCACACAGTCGAGGGGTTGAGGAGCGATGCTTTTTATATTTATAGTGTCACTCATCATAGGGCATCACACATGTAACGTCATGAGTTCGCCCTGATGAGAGAAGGTCGTTCAAAACGCAGCCAGCAGCGCAGCGATAAAATCCTAAAATTATGAAAACCGTATTATGATGGTGCGCGGAGGTGTGAAAAGTGGAAGATTTTTTTTTCACTTTGTAGAAACATTGATCCTTGATGTTTTTAATAATTGATGTGAACATTTAAAGCCATGTTTTTGAATGACATGTTGTATGCATTTAGCAGAATGTGTTTAAAGTGATTGCCTTTGCCATCAGAGGGATAAAAGGGACTATATATCATGCGGCTTCATGAAGGAGCTGATGTTTTGATTTCATTTTTTTTATGAGCTTCTTAGATAGTGCCGGCGAAGGTATTTACCTTAAAGATTTTATAGCTTTTAAAAATTTTTAATGCCTGCAGTTTTTTATTGAATTTTATTTAATGAAGGCCAAGTTTATTAATACATTTTATGTGGTCTAGATTTTTATTGATAGGATAGATTTCTTTTAACGAAGTCTGCCAAGATGCCAGAAAGGAATTTTCAAAAAAAATGGTTTGTCTCAGTTTATTTGCTAATTTTTGCCTTGAATGCATATTTCAAATAATATCCATATTTTTTGACATTAAGTGATTCCTCTCTCTTGTGAAATTTTAAGAAACTAGAAAAGAAACTTGTTAAGAAGAAGCAATTAAGTTAACAATACTCCTACCATTGAAACAATTCAAAATACAAAATTTTAAAGAGATAACGATCTAAGTACCTTTTTATAATATAAATTCAAGGAAAGACGAAAAAGAAATTAATCAAATCTAATAAATAATTAAGTCTATGTTAAATCTCTGACTGTAACCTTAGTATTTCGTCATTGGCACTGCCTTTAGAGAATAACTGAACATTCCCCCAAGATAATGTAATCCTTGTCAATATAATAGTTACTTTCCAGATCATCCTCTATCCTTGATATTACTAGTACACGGGAACAATCACGAGTTGTAACGCCACTAAACCTTGTATTTCTATCAGTATTTTTTTAAATTAAATTAGAATGAAATACATTGTTTTGGCAAATAATTCCTCATTCTTATTGCGTGGTGGAAGAATTAAACTCTGTACTTGTCAGTTCGTCCAAAAGTCATCTCAAGGTTAAATTAATGGGAGAATTGCTGCGGAATCGTTAGAAGGGGATGCAACTGAATAATTCAATAAACCATTGCTTATGAAATTAAATATTTAAAACTTATTAACAAATTTAGACTCCTTGAATAATTTCCAAGGATTTGCAAAGATTTTCATAAATATATATAAGTTACATTTATTTATTTGTGAATTTAGGTGAATTATATTTCTCAAAATATGTTTTTGCACCTATCAATCCATAAGTTAAGTATGAAAGGTCTGGAAAATCCACAACGTTTTTCTCTGTTCATGTTGTTGATATTATTGTTTCCTGCTAAAAAAAAGAAAAAGCATCCTTATATCTATACTCAAACAAAATAGTCTTACCCTTAAGAACATCCTTTTGTAAGTGAGGGCGGCCATTACGCACTCGAATGGGGAACTGAATAATTCAATAAACCATTGCTTATGAAATTAAATATTTAAAGCTTATTAACAAATTTAGACTCCTTGAATAATTTCCAAGGATTTGCAAAGATTTTCATAAATATATATAAGTTACATTTATTTATTTGTGAATTTAGGTGAATTATATTTCTCAAAATATGTTTTTGCACCTATCAATCCATAAGTTAAGTATGAAAGGTCTGGAAAATCCACAACGTTTTTCTCTGTTCATGTTGTTGATATTATTGTTTCCTGCTAAAAAAAAGAAAAAGCATCCTTATATCTATACTCAAACAAAATAGTCTTACCCTTAAGAACATCCTTTTGTAAGTGAGGGCGGCCATTACGCACTCGAATGGGGAGTTTTTTTGGTTTTGTTTCTTTTTTTTCATTGAATTTTCTGTTCATTGAATTTTCCTTTTCTATGCGATATACCTACGAGGGTTGTTGCGAAAATTTTGCTGCACGAAGAGCGCAACTACAAAGGACGATATACTATATAAATACGTAAGTACATATATTTGAAGTACCCCATAAAAGGATTTTACAGACACAAAATATTACACATGGGCATTCATTTCAATCAAGATAAATATATGTATATGGTATAGTATGTGTGGGGGCGGGCGGGTGTGAAACGAGAGGAGTTTGTAAAAATTGGAGAGAACAAATGGCTGACGACGATGAAACGATGAGAATTGAGATTCGCATTTTCCAAAGTCAGTCTCCCCCTTTTTCACAGCCGAATCTGATTATATTGGGGGTGATTGCGTGCAACACAGTCATTGATTTCAAAAAAAGAAAGTGAGAAAAAGAATCGAGGCAAAATAAAGCTGAGGTATAGTCAACAGGAAGCCCAGATTTTCTGATAGAATAGGTTTAGCTCCCTTATAGATACGTACATTTTAAATATGTATATTTGTAGTTGTATATACATACATATATACTAATGGCAGATATTGAACTCAAAAAGATTTTTCTTTCTGCAACTTGTTCATGACGACACAAAATGGATGCTTAGTAATGTTATTTCAAGAAATTTTTGACGACGAAAATATATTTTTTTCATTAAAGAAGAGGTTTTGAAAATGAGAAAATGTTAAAACAATACTAATTAGAATACAGAAATTTAAATTTTTATTGACATTGATTATTTTAACTTTTGAAAAATTGTCGGTTATTTTTGCGTTTGATTTTCTACTTATAACCATAGTTATAAATTCCGAAAAACCATGTAAGAAGTTTAAACCAATTGAAAATTCCCTTTTAACTCGTATTAAAGAATTCGGTGAATGACCTAAAGTGACAATTTCAATTCTTTTCCAAACGAAAGCTATTACCAAATCCAAAGCAAGAAATCTAAACGAATGTCGGTAAAATGCTGCCCTTCACTACCGACATTTTGTAACCCTTTTGCACTCCATACAATTTCTATAATCTATCCAATTTTAAGACAAATCTAAAGTGAATTTTTATTTAAACTACAACAAAAGTAAATAACGAAAAGTTCAAAAATGTAATGTAGAAGTGTTTTAAGCAATTTTGTATCATGATGAAAATCAAAAAAGGTTTCGAAATGCACCTGGCCAATTGTAAATTATACAGAAATGTATAATATCTTTCTGGAGCTCCATTTTTAACAACATTATTCTTTCCGAATTCAGCACTTGCGCCCTCATTTTGGGTCGATCCTAATAAAAATTGCAAAAACGAAAAGACCCGTCTGATCCTAAGAATATTTGGGTTATTTATCTAAGCGAAATGAAATTTGTACAACAATATAATTTTGATAATTTAAATAAAATAGATAGTCCGTTGGGAACTAGGGCCTAGTGACCTTCAACTCTCAACTATTCCTGTGTGCGAGTAATGCTGTCAGAGATGTAGGGACCTACAGTTTAATGCTGAATCCGTAAGGCTAATTTGAGAAAACACTCTTTCTTGTCAAGAATTACTCTTTGAGAACTTGATCAATTGTCGCAAGAGCGAGTTACCATGAAAAAACATTAGATTACAGAGGCAGGATTTGAATCCAAGACATCTGGCATGACAGTCCATCCAACATGCCACGGGTACTATTCTGCTAATTTGGTGCTTCGAAACCGACACATTGACGCTTACATATCGTTAGTTTAGATGTAAAACCAACATAAATTAAAAGAGGCTGGCATAACTTCCCATCCCGTCTGTCAATTTGTCTTGCTAAAAAGTTTTTAGGTTTTCGTGTTGGGTTAAGAAAGTTGTTAGTTGAATTATTCTTACAAATTTTTAAATTACCAACAATATTTTTCATATAAGGAAATCGTTTAGTTCGAAAATCTAGTTTTGTTAAATAGAGTTTTAGTCGAAAACAAATTTTTACTATTTTTAGTAGCATTTCTTAAAATTTTACAAATTTGATGAATGCAATTAATTTAAGAGATATCAAAAACCGAACATCAATTTTTACCAAATTTGCGTACTATTTCTTGTAGATTTTATTTTTCTATGAAAAAACGGACTGTTGCATTTTTATAAAAAAAAAAAATGATTATTAAAAACAATATTTTTTTAATTTTTGTAAAGCTACATTTTTACCTAGTTTTAGTATTGTATTTTTTGTTATGTTTTAATTTTTCGTAAAAAAAAACTGTTAATTAGATTTTCCTCAAAATTTAACTGAATATTGACAACAATATTTTTTAAAAGAAAAAAGTAGTTTCAAGTCAATATCTCAAAGTTTTGAAATGATATTTGAATCGAAAATCAATTTTTAATAACTTTTATTCATTTTTCTCTTTAGGTTTTTATTTTTGATCAAAAAACTGTCAATTCAATTTTTCTCAAATTTTTTCAGAATGTTAAGAACAATATTTCTTGTAAGTTAAAATCAGCTGCAAGCCATAATCTTAAAGTTTTGAAAAGATATTTGAGTCATATTTGAGTCGAAAATCAATTTTTACCAACTTTGACTAATGGTTTTTTAGATTATTATTTTTTATAAAAAAAACCGTCAATTCTATTTTTCTCGAAATTTTACCAGATTTTAAAAACTTTATTTTTCGTTGCAAAAAATCATTTTTAATTCGTAAAATTTTCGACGTGACAATTTTATGGATCCAACACCCAAACAAATAAATTTTTTTTTCAGCTTTTTTGATTTATCAAAAAAACCATTAATTGGATTTTTTTCAAAAAAACTTGATTGGTATCACGTTACAACATATTATATAAAATTTAATTTAAGTCTCTACCGTTTTTGGTTCTTAAGATATTAATGGTTAACCAAAATTTGCACCTTTTTTTAAACTGCTATGGTAAAAAAAACCGCAATTTTCTTGAGAGCCCTTTTTGCATCTTTCTGCTTTATTATCTGTATAACAAAATTTATTTGAAGTCGATATCTCTTCTGGTTCTTGAGCTATAGACGACGAAAAAACGTTGTATTTCTAAAAATCATTACTTCGACTCTAGAGACCTTGAAACGTCGAGAAATGTCAAAATTTTCAGCTTAACAAATCGGATCCAATAACTTCCTATGGGAAGTTAAAAATTGGTCGTTTTGTAAATTGTCATTATGTAAAAAATCATTTCGGCAATAAAATCATTTTTAATTCGTAAAATTTTCGACGTGACAATTTTTTTGATCCAACACCCAAACACAAACATTTTTTTTCAGTTTTTTTGATTTATAAAAAAAACATTAATTGGATTTTTTTCAAAAAAACTTGAGTGGTATCACGTTGCAACATATTATATAAAATTTGATTTAAGTCTCTACCGTTTTTGGTTCTTAAGATATTAAGGGTTAACCAAAATTTGCACCTTTTTTTAAACTGCTATGGTAAAAAAACCGCAATTTTCTTGAGAGCCCTTTTTGCATTTTTCTGCTTTATTATCTGTATAACAAAATTTATTTGAAGTCGATATCTCTTCTGGTTCTTGAGCTAAAGACGACGAAAAAACGACGTCTTTCTAAAAATCATTACTTCGACTCTAGAGACCTTGAAACGTCGAGAAATGTCAAAATTTTCAGCTTAACAAATCGGATCCAATAACTTCCTATGGGAAGTTAAAAATTGGTCGTTTTGTAAATTATTGAGCATTGTAAGATATAATCTGCTTCTTTAAATATATTCTGATGAAAAAATAACGCACAAAAACCAATATTATTAAAAAAAACGTTGCATATGGATTTAAGATGCAATATTCAAACATATTTTATTAATACGTGTTGGCCTTTGTTCTTTCAACACAGAGAAGCTGTGTAACAATCATTAAATGCATTAACAATTTTGAACTCGAGATTTAAGAAGTCGAAAAAGTGGGTTTGTCGATTGAAACACCAACTGATGAGCTTATTGTTTTTATGGAAAAAATGTTAAATTGTTAATATGATATTGATGATCATTATCATTTTTAAGCATAAAAATGGTAACACAAAATTTTAAACATGTATGTATACAATATTTATTAAAAAAACACTCTTACAATTCTCTAATAAAATGCATTTTTATGCACATTTTTGAAAATAAACTTTGCTGGTACTTATATTTTTGAAGTGTCAAACATTTGATAAAATAAATGATAAAAAATCTCAAATGTGTCATTACGTTTATTTATAATTTAAAAATGTTTACTCCCGATAAGTTGCAGTATAAAATCTAAGTACCTACCATAATTTTAATTTACTTTATGTTTGCCCTGTTACCAAAAAACTGACCATCAAATAGAAGTGATATGGTTAGTAAAAATATACGTCCATATTTACATCGAAATTGAGGAAGAAAAGACAAAGCGACAAAATAGAAAAAAAGAATAATAAAGACTGTATTTACAAATAGAACTTAACTACCTTAAAATTTAAAAAATACAAAAATATTTGTTTGTATTGAAACAAGAAATGTTGAGGAAAAAAAATAAAATTTAATAAAAATCTATTGCTTTGTTTTTGAAAATATTCGAATTTTCGATTTTAACCAAACTAATTTTATGTGGAACTGTTATTTTTAGTCTTTGAAAAATTAAAAAACGCCTAATGCGAGTCAGTTTAAAACTTTAATTTTCTAATTTGAAGTCAATCTACACAATAGTTTGGGTTGAGGGGGCGAGGTTAGATGAAAGGAAACTTCCAAGATATTACATAATTCAAAATATTTTCAAATTGTAAATTACATTTAACTTAAACAATCGATTTTCAAGTAGTAGGAAATACCGAATAATAAATAATATTGGGCTCCTAAGCCTGTTTTATGTGAAGAAATACGTTCTTACTAATTTGAGAATCAACTCAATACACAAAGTTATTTTAAAACTATATTCAAACCTAAAAATTGTGTATTGAAGTACAGAAAAATAAAAATGTTAGCATTATCCAAATACGTTACAAAAAACGAAAATTAAAAAAAAAAACAGAATCTTAAAGTTTTGTTTTAAAAAATGTTTACAGGTATTCAAATTGAAATTTTTTCTTCGTAATGGTTTTCTATTTATTTACAATAAATCTACAAAAAAAAGTATTGAAAATACCACCGCAATGCCATAAATCCGTATTTTCTATTGTTATATGTATCGTAAAAATTGTATTCAAAATATTTTTAATCATAAATCAATCTTCCCAAATATTCGATAGCAAAAAAAGTATATATGCACACATATCTATAAAGCTTGAAAAATACTATCACCCTCTTCCAAATCTATGTTCTAATAAAATTTGCCTCTATTATTCTTTCTTTGATTCGTTCGGTTTGCTTTAGTTTGTCATGATGAGTGGTTTTGGGTCCGGAAGATAAATTAGTCGTTAGAAAAACTGTGATACTGGAAAACCCAAAATCGCACACACAAAATTCAACTCCAATGAAATCATCATTTTGTGCATGAATGATAATATTTTATTATACTCGCAAGCGGATGTTATACAAAATGCCAAATCGAAATGTATCCGTTCGAATTCACTGAAGTTTCGGTCACCAGAATAGATATTGAATTTATTACATCAACGAGGGATAGTTTATCTTTTTTTTGTTTGCTTCTAAATAAACTAAATAAGTGATTTGTGTACATTCTACGCGCGTGTATCTGGGAAAGTATATATACATTTTTGTATCTCTGAATATTTGTTTTTGAAAATTAATTGCTTTTTTGTTAGAGTTTTGTGGTGTTCTAATGCAATAAATTTTCTGCTTGGAATAGGATTGGATTGGATTTGAATTTCTGATGAATTTAGAAAAGTTGATTTGTAGAATTTAACGTGTGCCAACTTTAAGTTTTTACGAATTTTATATCCTATGAAATTTAAAAAAACGAATTTTAGTTAACATGAAACTTTGGATCCTGCGAATATTCACATCTTTTTAAAAGTTTCAATACCAACAAAGTTAAACATTTTAGTAAGAAATAGATTAGGGTACTTCTATCAAACGGGTTTGAGTAAAAACAACAACAAATGTGAGTAATCAAACATTACGTCTTGCATCTCCTTACGTAAGTTAGGTCCTTAATGCTTGAATGATCATTGCATAAGGTATGACATAACAATGCGACATAATATCCCTAAAACCATAACAAAAGGACTGAAAAAGAGACACACACAAAATTACAAAATTAGAATGACGCACAAACCATCATATACTCGTGCATACATAAATATAATAGACGTTAGTTTGTAAGATAATCTAAAGGACCTTAAAGGATAATCATCTATAGGAGCAGATCAAAAAAAGAGCACACAGGATTAACCTTTATTCGGTGTCATTATTCTCTCATCTGTTTGCAGCGCCAATAATAAATCTATCGCGATGATCTCTTCATTTCATTCTTATATCATTTTCCACACAGAATTTCTACCTATAGCAGCTCAGCTACATATAAAGGTTAAGGTATGTATATTCAAGTTCATCCACTAGAAATATTATATAAATACCTACCTACGTATAAGTCTTGTCTTGAATCTTGATACTATTTACCAGATTAGCCTAATTCCTTATGAACAACACCCTCCTGGTGTTATTTTTCGAAGGTGTTTTGACCATGCAGCTTCTCTTGATGAGACTTCAGACTTCAGACAGCGAAGCGTTGGAGTTGAATTTGGAGGCTCATCATCATCTTATCGGTTGATCTTTTTTCGTTCCTGTGGCCTTTTTTTTGAATCTGAAAACAAAAAACGTACAACATTTTTATGGATAACTTGCCGTATACCTTCCTAATCTGTTTCTTTTTCTTATTTTAGTATCTTTTTATCTTTATTCCTTGCTTTTTGGCTACGGGCAATGTGATGGATGTGCATCGCTTTTGTGTTTAACGCCACATTATGTCAATTTGGTGTGTCATTTGACAGGGTGAATTAACGTATGTGAGGGTCTTTTGTCTTGTCTTTGGTTTTAGTTTCATAGAATGATGATATGGAAATGTTTTGTTATGCTCATGATGGTGATGACGATGACCGGTGTTGCTTAGGCTGGTGCATTGTCTAGATTGTAAGATCTTTTCCGACAGCAACAAAGTCAAGCATATATTTTTGCTGAATATTAGCAGATCGGTAATAGTCTGTTATACATTAAAAAAAAAACTTATAGGAGTTGTTGTGGAAAGTTGAAATAAAGTCAAGCCGTATAGTTTTTCGTATAATTGAAACTTTAAAATTCAATTAAGATTTCTCTATTCGTCAAATGATCGATATCAAAAACATAAGGACATTATTGTATTTTATTAAAACCAAAATTTGTCAGGGTCAGTTGGAATATTAAACAATTCTAAGAAAAGAAGAACCTGTAACTTGTTGGTTTGACAATATTTTTTCTATATATGTATTTCCTAGGGATTGGTGTTTTTTTCCAAAGTTTACGTTTAAAACGCAAATATTTTAAAATATAAAAATACTTCCGCACACAATAATTACAAAAAGAAAGAAAGCCTTATACATTTTTTTCAATCTTTGTTGGTAATATCTCAAAAAACTCGCGTACATTTAAGCTCGTATTTAAAATTTAGAAGTCTAATTGTTATCTTTTGTTAACACGGTTGAAGATTGTCAAGTAAGTGCCACAAGAGAAATTGTGTACCACAACACAAGAGAAATTGTGTAAGAAGATGTACCTAGAAAAAAGGGTTTTGGAGATTTTTTGTGGGATATCGGCAATAAAAATTGATTATTAAAAAATTAAAATTGAAATCACTTTAAGTGAAATTAGAGCGGCTGTTATTTATCACATTAGTCAATAAACAGTTTATTTCATTACCATCATTTTTATTATTATATTTTTATTTGTTTTGTGTTAATAAAATGAACTTAGTGTTTTTATTTTGTTGCTCCACATGACGAAGTCGAAGTCTACTTTCTAAATGTGTCTTAAAAGTTTTTTTTTTTTAAAGTACGTTGTTTCCTTCGTGTTAAAAAAAATCATTGTCCGTTCCCTTAAATACAAAGAAAACCTGCAATTTCTCACGAAAAAGTTAAGGTTTATTTCTTTCTCATGTCAAATTCAAAATAAACTAACGTGAATATATTCGAAATCAAATCACTAAATTCGTAGAACACGTAAATTCACTTCGGTTTAAATTCAAAAATAAAATAAATCGATATCGATAAAAGTGAATTTTAGAACTCCAATTTATAATTTGAGCCGATTTTAATATCATTTTGAGTGCAAGAGAAATGTAGAACTTAGCTGATAGTTAAAATAAAACGCTTCATAAACCAAAAAATAAAGCAAATTTTATTGGAGTTATTGGTGAAACACAAATACGCTTCAGCTTCACCGGACGTTTAAGAGTTCAGCCAAAGGAATTCAATGCATGTTATCACAATGAAGCTTTGATCTCACGATTTATTTGACAATCGTAAGAAAATAACGGAATTTTACGTAATGTGACTCCAAACGGAAGCTCTAGCTCAAATTTGCTGAACACTTGCTTTGCTTAAGAGCTGTAAAAAAGTCAACAAACGACAAACATTTGCTTTTGGAGGGATTCCCATTGGAATCAGCGATAAATTTGATTTTTTCGATTTCAAAACTCTTATTTTTTTTTTATTTTGAGAAGAAATAACAGCAGCTAATGACAGAAGTGCCATTTTAGAAATGTCAAATTGGAAGTGTCATTCAAAGCAACCTCGAAGCAGGCCCAACTTAACCAGATGAAGCCGAAGCTGAAGCGTGTTTGTGTTTCAGCCATAATTGTGTTAACGAATTCCTCGAAAAACTAAGACAATTTAAAACCGTTTCTTGCCGAACGAATAATATAGTTATTCAAAATGTGTATACATACAAATTAATTACATAATATAGTAATACTAAGTACAATTTGTTAAAGGAAAAATCAGCAAATTGTCAAACCGTGAACGAATTAAAATTTACATATATCACTTTTCAATTGAAAAATGTATAACAACAAGTTTAAAATAGAAATGTTGAGATTCATTAAATAAATATGAAGGTAAACGTATAAACGTATCTTTTTGTTTACATATAAAATTTAAATTAGTTTTGTTTTAAACCTCGCTTATTATCTCAAAAATTGGCGCCTTCCTTAAAAGATACTCAAATAACCATTAAGTATCTTTTTAAATGATCCAAATGCTTCATCAGACAAATTACTCATAAACATCATATATCAGTCCCACTAGATATTGCCTCTATAGTTGCGGCTTCCTTCTTATTTCGAATGCATCACAATAAAAAAAGAACAATTTAAGAACTTCAATTTGCCTATAAACGGTCAGCGCAACAACTTATCTCTACACCCGGATCAGGTGTGTCTGACGTTGTGGTCAGCAGCAACCACAGATAGACACCTTTTTGGAGAAAAAAAATAAAAAACATTTAATCCATTGAACAACTCCATTTCAAAATGCAACAAACGCCCATCATTTGTCCGTCATTATGCACAATTGATCGACATTGCTGATAACTTATTTTTTGTTTGGTTTTATTTTTCAATTCGATTTGCTTCAGATTCGCCATGAATCAGCTTAATTTCCCGACGATTTCGAAAGAATTTCCGTCAATAGATTGTACGTTTGATGGATATATAGGTACGACCGACCAACGACGAGTAGCGAGGCTTTGCAAAGCGCCATCACTTTTCTTTGTATTTCAAAACAATCCAAGTCGTATATAAGTTCAGAGTGAAGCCGACACCGATGAACCGAGTCGACCGCATTTTGGACAGCCTTTGTAAACAACTCGATCACCAACCTGCGCTGCGTTACGTTGAGCGTCCTTAAGTGGTCAGAATTAAAGTCCAAAGTGGTTTTGTTCAATGATCATATCAGGCGCCGCCATCTCGACTCCTCGACTCGAGCGCAATGTTCTTGTTCTTGAAGCAAGTGTTTTGTTCAACTATTTAACAATCGAGCTCGGCTAATTCACTTCAAGATGTCGACCTAATTTTCACATTTCATCCACATTAAAATAATAGATCGGGGAGGATCCTCTCTATATCTTGGTTTTTTGATATCGCGTCCATACGATACACCTCATGTCCTTCATACACTGGATGTGGATGACTTTTGTATAGGTATATGTATAAATGTATCGCTGGCTATACATAAAGTATTATCTAGATGCATCAGGAACAAATTGAATACATATCTTTTTTGTATCTTATATTAAAAGATGTGTAAGAGGTGGTTTGCTGACATGACAGAACAGAGATCAAAGTAAGCGATGAATTTTGTGCCGAAGATGGAGTTTATTTTTAAAAACTGGCCTTAGGATCGCACTTCACAACACAACACTTCATGGATTGGACTTCAAGAAGTTTTGTTTAATTTCTTATTAGCCATATTGGAGTGAATGTGAATGACAGACAGAATAAAAGGAGAAAAGCATGCACATTGTAAAGATGAAGTTGAAGAGTAAATTTGCAAAACATTAGTTCATGTTCCGAGGATATAAGGATACATATATGTATATAATAAGCTTAAAAACAAGTAAAGTAAAACATAGAACAAATATTTAAAAACCAGAGTTAGATGTTTTTTTTTTTTAAATGAATGTTGAAAATATTTGGAAAAATAAAACAATTTTAAGGAAATAAGTTTAAGAACTCCTTTTACCTTGATTCAGTATGATTTTTGGAAACTTTTTAGTTTTTGTTATCACATAGGCTAAAAAATTTATATTTATATTAAATTATGAACAAATAAAAATAATAATACATTGTATTTCAAGCAGTTAATTCATTAAAAAAAAAAGTATTCGCCTCAGTGTCCCAATTTGTATTCTTATTAATAATGTCTTTTTTTTTATAATAAGTGCACACTCAAGGGGATATTAATACCCTTATTATGTAGGAGCACTAGGAAAGGTAGAGAGGGGTTGAAAGGAAGTGTCAGTGCACTTTGGTTTTGAATTCATGAATATTGCAATGGCTGGAAAAGACAGAGTGTTACAAGGCATTCCAGATTCGCGCAGTACGGCTAAAGAACGAATCTCTGTACTTGACAGTGGGACCGAAGTTGGGCTTGAGTGTATATTAATGAGTATTCCTAGAAGCGCGAGTATATTTTGTCATATTTTAACAAATCTCTAACTTTAAAAACGAATAAGATAAAAGAAGCTTGAATATAGCAAAGGATGAATTCATGGGGGTAGTATAGTTTGCGGCGTGAGGGTTAGTGTGTAGGACAGTCATGCGATAGGTCTTGGGTTCAATCCCTTCCTGTGCCACCTAAAAAGTTGTTTTTCAAGGGTACTGCCTTTGAAATTTCTTCCAAGGGTTATTGCTGCCATGAAAAGTGTTTTCTCAAAATAGACGGAAACAGGAATGGTTGAGATTTGTAAGTTACTAGGCCCTGGTTCTCTAAGGGCTATTGCGCCACCTAATTAACTTAACATAGGAAGTTTTTGTAATGGTTCCGATTTGTGGAATTGAAAATTTTGAAATTTCTCGACGTTTCAAGATCCCTAGGGTAAAAATAAAAGATTTTTAGATTTGGTTAACCCAAAATACCTTACCAACCAATAACGCTAGAGCCTTGAATTAAATTGTATATTATATATTGCAACGTGATACCAAAAAATAAACCGAACATTTTACGAATAAAAATGATTTTATCTCCAAAATAATTTTGTGAAACGAACAATAACGTTTTTAACATCGGGTAAAGTTTTGAGAAAAATCGAGTTGACAGTTTTTTTTTATAAAAAATAAAAACCTAAAAATATAAATAAAAGTTGGTAAAAATTGATTTTCGACCCAAATATCTTTTCAAAATATTGAGACATTTGCTTCAAATTAATTTTATCTCACAAGAAATATTGTTTTCAACATTTGGTAAAATTTTCAGAGAAATAAAATAGTGAGTTTTTTTTTACAAAAATAAAAACCTAAAAAAAATGAATAAAAGTTGTTTGCAACATTTTGGAAAATTTTAAGAAAAATCGAATAAACCAGTTTTTACAAAAAAATAAAAACCTAAAAAAACAATGCTAAAACGTGGTAAAAATTAGCTTTCTTTTCAAAAATTAAAAAAGAAATTGCTTCAAACTTATTAAATCCCAAAAAATATTGTTTTGATAATTTTGTTTAAATATATATGTATTTTATTATACAAGAAATAAAAACTTTTAAGAAATGTTACTAAAATTGGTGAAAATTGATTTTGACTAAAAATCTCGTTATCAAAAATAGATTTTAAAATAAAATTATTTCATTATATGGAAAATATTGTTGGTAATTTTAAAATTTTTAAGAATAATTCAAGTGAAAACTTTTTTAGCCCAATACGAAAACCTACAAACTTTTAAGCAATACAAATCGACAAACGGGATGGGAAGTTATCAATGTGGATCGCATCCCAGCCTCTTTTTTATGTATCATTTCATGGGTAGAAAATAAAAGAATAGATTTTTTCAATCTTCAATTAAACATTCTGTTTGACTAGTAGAAAAAATGGGACAATAATTCACTTTACAGAATTTTCTTCAAATTAAGTTTTGAATCCCATGTTCCCATTTTGTTTTCCAGGACATTTATAATCCATCGACATCGTAACTGTCCTTATACAGAATTTGACAGATTATGACTTGGAAAACTAACAATATTTTGACAGTATTACAAAGAAAGGATCCGAATACTACCCGATAATTAAATACTTAAACCTGGATAATTTTTCAAAAGTGTGTCTTGTTCAGTTTCACGAACCAAGACCGTGACAAGAGATATCCCAGAGTTTTCATCTTATGGCTAGAAAATTAATTTAAATTTGACTTTACTATACATGTCATTTCTCCCGACTACTTACAAACGTATTATACGAGTATAAATAGTATTTTTGAAACAAAAAAAAAAACAGTATTTGCACATAAACATTTCTGTTCTTCCCAAACAAATATCAATGTGCCTGCCATATTTTTTACCAACCATTTTTTAAGTTCTTTTTTGTTCTTTGTTTTTATTGAGATAATTTAAAGATCAAAAAGCGAAGTGGAACCTTGCCAAGAAGATTTTTAGTTTTCTGTATGTTTGACTTTGTAAGTTTCCTTATAAGAACAAAAAATTCTTTTTCTTAGATTTGAAAATGATATCTATCCAAATAATTGACGCGTGGCACATGGTACAAGCTTATTCCGAAATAAAATATCCATAAGCGGGAATACTAAATAACCCGTACCTACATCCATTGCTAAAGTTGAGGGTCCTTTAAGAATTTAGAAAAAAAGTATAATTTCAATACGGAATGTTCTGGACAAAAATGTATTTCAAAAAATACTTACTATTTTAAGCATACAATTTTAATATTTCGTAATGGTCAATTTTCTCACATCAAATTATTTGCATGAAAATGTTGGCTTTCCAGTCAAACAGTTCTAAACCACTTGTATTGTAAACTATTTTAAAAAGACGGTATTGTTAGTTCGATGTCTAAACTTTTATGTACACGAACTTGCAACTGGTGCGAGTATCCTAATTTTACAGGGCAAAAGTCGATTGGCTTTTAGCCAACAATTTACCCTTTTTTATACAAGCGTTTATAGAGAGCCAAAGCCAAGCCAAAGATATAACCTAGAGCTCCTGGCAACACACTAAGCTTTTCTATTTCTAGACGAAAGGAATTTGATACTGCTGCGATGGCTTATCCTTTTGCTGCCCAACACATCCATAACATCCACATCCCTTCTCTGCATGCGTTCGTCCTCATCGTCGTCGTCGTCAACTAAGTTTTTGTTTGATTAGAGACGTAGTGTCTGTCGTTCATCATTACCGCTAATTAAGAACTCTTTATCATCCTGGAGGTGTTTTTGTGTTATTCCTCCTGATGAGTAAGTCAAACATTTTTCCATTGGAACCATTATCAACATCAAGGACTCTCCCTCGATAAGGTACATAATATAGTGAAAGTATCGATTACGATGAACCAATAGAAAGGGCTGAAAGTGCTTTGCTTTGTTTTTTCTTGATTTTTTCGAAGAGGAGTTCGATGACTTTTCATCATCAAGGAGTTCAAGAAGCTCAAATGAGTACCATCCTTTTGTTGATGAAGTCTGGATTTACCAGGATGATGATATTGCTGTCAGTAGTGGTGGTAATGGTTGTTGTTTTGCAGAAAGTGATACATTACCAAAAATGCTCCTCTGCTTAGGTAAACTATCTTAACCCACTCTTGATCACGTGTCAAAAGGAGAGGATATAATTCAAGCCATTTGCGTTGGTTTTGATTTTCATCTCACCTCTTTTACTCATACATCATATACCTTGCCTACATACATATTCCAATGTAAGGAATAATGGTTTTTGGCATGTGGTTTCATTGCAAATTGGCTTTGGCAGTTTGATATATTCCACAGAAGGAACCAGACCAGAGATTCAGATCTAAGATTTTAGTTTATTTATATGAAAAGTGACACTAAAGGGTTCAGAGGTTATCTATATATACATGTGGTATGATGTGGTATGTGCACTGTGTACAGTGTTTATTACCTGATGTTTCACTCTTCATTAATTTTGTTAATACGCTTTGAAATGAATCTATTACTAGCTATCTATTGAGAATTGAGATAGACTGACATCAGACAGAGCCTAGGCAAGTTTCTTTAGCACATTTAAAAAAAAAGTCTATACCCCAATCTATTCGTGGGTTAGACATACTTGCTTTTTAAATGGCAAATTTGAATGTTTGGCAATTAATTTTAATTAAGAAAGAGATTTATTGAATACCATAATTGACAGTTCATATCATTCAGATAAATTTTTGGACTGCCATTGTTGTTGTTGTTGGCCATTGAATATTATCTAAATATGCATTTACGGATTTTGATTTATTAAAACATACTTAAATTCTTCTAAGTTGATTACCTACACATATATTCCTGAGATATTGCTCAAAAAGTTTCTTTTCGATGATATTTTTAGTTACAGCTTAACAACTAAGTCGAAATTAGTGTGGAATTGTTGAAAAACCAAAGAATTTGTATCTATTTATAATTTGCATGAATATTTTTGGATGATCACAGAAAAAACATAGAAAATTTGATGCATCACAAATTAGTTCTTACCTGCATTAAAAAAGGGTATAAGAAGCATATAGTTTGAATAAAGATGAGTACTAAAAAAAATATCACAAAACTTATGGCATCTAAAATTAATCAATCAAGAAGCAACCTTAAGAAATATAATTATACCTAATATTTTAAAAATAATCGGATTTAGTCTTCATTACGAATAAAAATGAAAGACGGAACAAGATACATATATACGAGTACGTCAAAGCTTACAGTCTTATTTAATAGAATTCGCTAAACAGATGCATAGTTATTCGGTGTAAAAGGATTTATGTAGGCTCTATATAGCGTTGCGAAAATTCCCTTTTATAAAAAATTCTGCTATACATTTTAGTTATACAATTCTTATGTCAAAAAAGTACCAAAATGGAGCAATCTATTCCATTTATCTATTGATCAAATCAGCTGTTTGTCACAACAAATAAAATATAAAAATTTGTGTAGGGGTGAAAGTACATCCTGGAAATCAATTTCCAAGTTTTGAAGAACTGCTAAGCCTAAAATAGTTGTTTTAGCATTTTCTACGGAGCACCCCATACCTGATATCAAATTGGGGAATCTTTTATTCCAGACGCTAAAGCATCTTTGTACCGTGTTACGAGTAGCTGTTTAATTCTGCTTTCCCTAAACATTTGTGAGTCATGAGTGCTGCCTCTCCAGCGGCAAACAATTTCATTAATTTTTAGTAATGCGTCGCATACTACTTGGGTATTCATCGAGTAGTACCCTGATGGGCCACCTACTTTTGGGATATTTGGGGTACAGTCAATGACCCCAACCACCTTTGGAAACTCCCGTATTTGAGAGAAATTGTTATTAGTTCTTAGCTGGTCCGACAAAAAAAATCATCTTTTCAGACGAAGCTCATTTTGATCTTGGCGAGTACGTAAACAAGCAAAATTGGCACATAAAACCCGCAACGCATACATTGAAAACCCGATACACCCAAAACGAGTCACTCGTTGGCGCGAATCTCGATCCAGAGGCATAATTGGACCATTCTTCTTCTTTTGTTCACTTGAAGAGAAGGATATTGGCAACATTTGGTTTCAACAGAGCGGCCGCGCGGCGCTACGTGCCACACAGTCGAAGCTACACTCGATGTTTTGCGCCCGTTTTCAAAAAAAAAAAAGAAGATGCTCGTCAGAGCTTTATAAAAACTTAGTGATCACAATAATGTACGGGTAAATATTGATAAATAATATATTGAAAGAAATGTTTACCTGCGGTGTTTGAAAGCCCAAATAAGAACATCATTACAAATATAGTAAAGTCATGGGAAAACATAGAATAACCAAACGTCAAATCGTCACGACATTTTAATAGTTAAATTATCAGCTTTAGGTTTTCATATGACTTTTTTTGTTATGATTGTAATGTTATCTGGTAGGTCGAATCCAATAGTCAGCATAAATTCGCCAGTACGCTTCAAATATCTGTGATCTCTGTCGTTCGCCAAGGAACCACCACCTTGGATTTGTACTTTTTCTTCTTTTTGTTGATGATATTCCTCTCATCATTAAATCTTCTCCTTGCCTTATGTTTTCTGAAGGCATTAAATTGCTAAAGCTGGTATTCGCACCAGTTACTTCTTAATATTTCTAAATGGGATTGTATAATCTTTCGTCGAAACTTTAAATTATCAAACTTCACTTATTCATAATAAATGGTGCCAATCTCCAAATGGTCATCTTTGATTCGAAACTAACTTTTTCTTTCCACTTCGACTTGTAGCGAAAGCTTACTCCTTACTTGGTTGTATGTCTCGTAATTCCAAAGAATTTTCTGTATCAGTAATACTTAAGTATTGCTGTTTGCTGTGTCATATGGAACCCGTACAGTCTGCATTCTAATCGACTTGAAACCTCTTCTAGATGTTCAACAATTAAAAACTCGAAGACGATATTTTGACGATTTCGTGATGTTTTTGTCACTCTCAATTTACCACTTATTAAAGGAAAAAAGTTACATGGTGTCGTTAAGTAATGTTTAAAAGCATAGAAAAATCATGGCATGCACTTGTAGATAACATAGCACTAGAAATTTCAATATGTTAAAATTATTTATTGACAAACTATTAACCAATTCATGCGCATATTTTTGGAGGAATGCTCTTAGCCGTCTAAAACCGTTCATTTTTTGTTTAAGTTAAAAAAAAATTAATCTCTCTAGTTTTTGGCCTATTTTACGCCTTGTAGCACATTTTTAATCAATTTCACTTAAAAATAAACATCAACAGCTAACGAAATCTTTATTCCAAACAATCATTGAAAAACAATAAATTAATTTCTTACATAATATTCATATCAATAAAACTCTTAATCTGAACATGTTATGAATATTTTATTTGCCTTAAATTCATCCCCTCTCTGCATAACTAAAGGGGAAGAATATAATAATAACTATAACCATCGACTGCAAAAAGCGCATTCAACCAACCAACCATATACGAAATACGCAAACATCAATAACGTACACACACAAACATTATTTGAAGTGCGCAACACTTTTTTCTTTCGCAAGTAAAACCCATAAAAATAAGAAAGGACTACAAGTGAGCGTACACATAAATACTACATATTTCATACTGATCCTGGTATCTCTCTCTACTTTAATCCTGCCAGAAGAACAAAAAAAAAAAGAAATCCTACTTCAGTCAGCCAGCAGCGTGGCCGAAAACATTACAGGATGTAATCGCATATGAATAAATTATATGGATAAGGATATAGAAATACAAAGAGAATGCGGGACGAAGGAAAACATTCTGGCCATATGGTTCACTTTTATCCTCTTCGCATCTACTACGTGCATACAAAAATGTAGGAAGGACTCTTGTTTGGCTTACAAGTAAAAGTTTCAAAAATTGTTGCTCTTATACGAAAATGTTCGTTACGGAGGATGTGTTTTTCAAACTCCCTCACACTTTATGCTTTTCTACTTAGTCATCTTGAAGAATCTAAACTACGTCATGGTTATGTATGGTAGTTTTGTGTATGCAACTAATAAGGATTGATTGAATTTATTTTTCTTTCGGGGGTGAAGTTAAAAGGACGTTGCATACTAACTACAACATACACCCCCGCCCTTTCACCAGGGATGGATTTTATTTAGACTTCTTTTTCCAGTTTTTCTCTTTAGTGTTTTCTATGTTTTTGTTGTTGCTTTACTAACTTAATATTTATAAAATAAAAATAATGGTCACACATTGTTTTCAATTAATTAACATTATTTTTAATATTAATTTAATTCGTCGTGAATCGTGAATGCTATGTTTTCTATGTTTTTTTCATGCTGCCTTTTTAACTTAGCTAAATGATCATGAGGAAATTTGCTTTTTTTAAGTTTATTGCTTACTTATATGCCGTTACATGAACGAGAATTAGGTGTAACAGTTGTAAATTTGATTTGCAATGTATTCTATGTTTTTGGTTAAAACTTCAATTTATCTGTTGTTTTATAACTTCCAGTTAATAATCTACTTACTGTTTTTGTTATACTAAATTCAGTCTTCCTTCGTTTTCTATTTTTTTGTCGGTGGAAGTCCTCTCGGGTCTAATTTGGTGGATTCATATTCATGGAAATATAGAAAAGTTATCGAAAAACATAGAAAATATGGCATCTAAAATTAAGAACAAAATATTTTCTCTTTGGGGGAAGTGGGGGAGGGATGTGTTATGCACCTCAACCTGTCCTTTCGATTACATTGACACAAAAAACATAGAATCTGTGTTTGTTTTTACAAGAAAATCAGATCAAAATGCTAAAAGTCGATCACAAGCAGTAATAAGGCGTAAATCCATCGAAATCCGGCTTTTTACTGAAAATGCATTCAATTCACTTAAATCCTTCAGCCTTCCGGGTGGTAAGTTGATGCTTTAGTTTTTTTCTGCTTTCGCAACATGTGTTGTTTATTCAATCGCCACCGATACGCACCACGGTGCTGCATCGTAAAAAGGGGATAAAATTGTTTGTGTTATTCCGATGATGACGATGCACCCCTCTTAAAAATAAAAGAAACACTCATTTTATTATCAAAAAAAAGTACAATTTATACATCGAATATAAGTTTGAAGCAGAAAGGACGTTATTAGTTGATTACAGGACACATTATCATGATTATCGGGTGTTCGAATCTATCAGATTTTTTGTTTTTCTGTTTGATCTCAATTGTTGGGGTAAATAAATTTATTGCCCAAAGTATAGGACTACTCGTAAAATGGAAAAAGGGGTTGCTTTGTCGCTATGAAGGAAGATGGAACGTGACTCTGACTCCTGTTAATAGTTTGATTAATAGCCTGTCGCACAGATATACTAAAGCTACTCACAGTAGTTGCCCCGACCCGATGATGATGAGGATGATGCGATGTGGGTGTTTGCGAAAGGAATACAATTTACGAAACCTATAATCATCGGTTTGGATTTGATTTACTAAGAGAAATTATTATCCGTCTTAGGTATTGAGATTATTTTTATTGGCGATGTACATATACACGTGGTCATATTGGGCGGAACTCATGGCAACTGTTCTATATTATGATCCTGATGGATTAAGATTGAGATTCTTCCTATAGGTGGTATACGTATGGGAGGCTTGTTTATCTGTCTATAAATGGTCAAGGATGGAAAAACATAATTTATACTCTTTTGTCCTTGTGTAGTGTATATGTAGTTTGATTGATCCTTGTTTACTTTTTGGTTAATGGTTATGTTTATAACAGTGCGTGGTCAGTGAAAACAACGCTTAAGGGGTAAATACCAAAAGTTGACATGATGACATCAATAGGATCTAAAGAAAAAGAATAATTCAAGGAAAAACATTTTGGCAATTGAAACTACGTCATTTTGGAAAAAGTATTATTTTCCATTGTTACTTTAAGACTCTAAAATTTGAAAATTCTGAAAATTTTTAGGAAAAACTTTAGATGGCACAGGTAGGAACTTAACCCAAGTCCTCTGGCATGACAGTCCTACGCACTAACTATCGAGTCACGGATACTATTATGGTAAGTATTGCTTTCGTTAAAATTGCTTTCCAACTCGAGATTTTAATCAAACGTGAAATTACGATGGTAGAGAAGTCGAAAAATGTGGGTCTCCCGATTTGGTCGATTGACAGTACATTTGGAAATCAAGGTTTTTAGCCGATTCGCGTTATGCGTTTTTCAGTTTAGTTAAGGACTTTGTCTACCTAGGCACCGCTATAATCATAGACAATGACAACCAGCGCTGAAATAAACCGAAGAATAAGGCAACTGAGCAGTAAAGTCATCTCTCGAGCATCTAAAATCACCATCTATAAAACACTCATCATCCCGGTTCTCATTTATGGCGCTGAAGCCTAAACCCCGTCAAAGAAAAATGAGAATGTCTTAGGATGATTCGAGAGAAAAATTCTTCGGGTTGTTTTTGGTCCCGTATGCACAGATGGAGAATGGAGTAGAAGATATAACGACGAACTGTATGGGCTGTACAGCGGCACTGACTTAGTTAACAGAATTAAAGTCCAACGGCTTAGATAGCTAGGCTGGCTGGAGACGCATGTTGGTTGAGGCCCAGCTCCACCCCGGACTGTAGTGCCACCTTAAGTAAGTTAGTAAGTATAGGAAAATCGGAAGAACATATTTTTACAAAATGAAAAGATTTTTGAACAAATTTCAATACAAATTATAACATTTTATAAGTTTCTTTAGTGTTTTAAATGTTTGGGAATATATAAAAAAAATAAGGAACGTTCAAAGTAAAAAACCAACGTTCCGAAGTTTAATTCAATTAATTAAGAGCCAAGTATACACGAAAGAACTCAGTAAGACTAACGTACCATTTAATTTTTAAACGGGACATTTTCTCTTGTGAGAAATTGCCAAATCATCCAAGAGTAATTCAAGAGACTATTTTGTTGGACATAAAATTGTGGGTTCCTCCATTCGTACCATTACTGCCAAACAAGATCTTAGATTGAGTTAACTTTTGTGGTTAAACATGAAATTTAAACTTTATCAGCATTTTTACAATTCCAATGAAATTGAAAACACCGCAAGTCATCAGCTGTCTTATTTCTACAATCTCTTTATCACTCCTCTGTGAAATGAAACTAGAAGTAGAAATAAATCCAAATCTAAGGGCGTTATCAACAAATTTTTCGGTGATCCTTCCTATTTCCTAATTGCTTTCATGTTAAAAGATCACCAAAATAACAGAAGCAATTTCATATCCCTGCCTTCCTGAAGAATTCATTCACTCCAAACTATGCGTATTCCAAAAATCCAATAAATGAAAATAGAAAACTGATTTGTTTTCAATTTTCAAAAACATAAACAAGAACATTTACTCTGTCAACCCACTGATTGTGATGAGACTGTGACTGATACATATACGAGTAGAATATGTTTGTAATTTGAGAATAAAAGATTCAATCTTAAAGGTCATCTGTTTGGAATATATTTCAAATGAAAAGGACTCTCAAATTGCAAGTGACAAAAACAAGGATCCGCGAACCAAAATATAATTTTTCAAGTGGTTGACCCACCTTCCGCAGACATAAGAGAGACGTGATGCGGATGCAGACGATAGGACGAATGGACAGAAAGACGCATCAGGACATTTGCCAAACTGCCTTGTCAACGAAATTTGAGCCTATTATATTATAGTTAGCGCCAGCTGGACGGCTTCTCTTAACCAATATCATAGGAAGCGTGTCGTCAGTCGTCCATCGTCCATTCTATCGTCGTCGTCGTCGCCTTGGTTAGGTTCGGTTTTCGTATCCGTGGTCGACGATGCTTGAATTTGGTTTTGAATTGAAGTTGAGTTGAAGTGCTGTCCTTGTGGTAAGGAAAAATACATAAACTCTTGAGTATCTATACTATACACTCAACCTACTTATAGAACAAGAAATAAAATTGTATTTTTATTAGGTACTCTAAAGTACTCTCTCTTATATTGATCCCGATCTCAACGGAATGATTTTATTCAAAGGGGTTGTTCTTCTATAAGTTCTTCCTATATGCATCAGTTTGTTGCAGATGTAGATACTCGACTCTTATAACCCTGAATTAAAGTCCAAAATGCAGCTGGCTTTTTGGGATCCATTCTTAGTGCCTTGTGCGTAGTCGTCCTCGGCATTATTATTTTTATTTTTAATGTTTTCTTTATCACTAAAAGATACATATACAAAATGTACTCGTACACATTTATCTGGCGTATACTAATTTCGTGAAGAAATGAAGATTCGGTTATCGCAAACAAATTCGTAAATGAAAAATTTGTTCTGGCAAATGTAAATCCTATCTTCAATTGAATTAATGTTCTGATAACGAATACGATCGTTTGAGGAAATAACTTGGCTCTTGTTTCTTGTCGCTGCAGATGTGAGTGCAGAAAGATCGAGTTGCATTCCCAATGAGGTTAAAATAATTCTTAGATTTATTTCCTAGAATAATTCCTTTGAAGACATAAATGGCAATCTTTGATATCGACGACGTCTTGAGGTGATTTCAAGCTATTGAGATGTGAACTTTAATTTCTCGCAATTCTTTATTTGTGTGCTTAAAAGTTCAAGAGTCTATAAAAGTTCGAGTCCTTAAAGGACATATTCAACACGTGACTGGATTCTAGAAATCGAAAGTTAAAGTCATCCGGGGTGTTCTCTCCCGGTGGTGGACTGTTGAATAATGATACCTTCCCCCAGGCGAAAATGACACAGATTCTCAAGAAGAAATAGATACGTACATTGAGTTTTCAAGCAAGATACACCCTTTTTCGACTTTCAACTGCAAGCTGTAGCTCTGCATGTAACCAATTCATCTTTTTGACTTCTGATGATGTGAAGTCGATCGTTGACCGAGCGACGTACGTTTGTTTATTCTACCAATTTGTGTCCGGAACGTGCGTGTGATGGGGAAACAGCGCTACCGCTGCTGAAGTCTATCAAACTGCCTTTGGAACGGAAGGACACTATTTATTAGTTATTGTATTTCAAAAGCCATTCCCCCGCTATGCAAGCGTTTGCGCATCTCTCTCCCCCAGGGGGATATTGTGGCTATGATGCACACATTCAGTCTTTTCCTCTTCGTCATCGCGCTTCGTGGAAAAAGGAAGTCTTCGGGAATCTAACCAAATTGTTTCAATTGTTTGGTCACGTGTTGGCCACATATTGACGTAGATGAAGTCACGTGCCTGCGATTTTCATGGGCAAATTATGGAAGTTTTTCAATTTCCCATTAAGTGTGGTGCGGTGCGGCGGTCGGTTGATGATGGTCGCTTTGGTATCTATGTTGTATTGGGAGTTGAAAAGCGAGAGTGTGACTTTTTTAAGGTCTCACCGAGCGGGAAACCACCAAATCGACACTTTTTTTTGCTGCCTGATGTTTCTTATGCGAATCGTCACGGTAGCTGGATGATGATGTTATGCTTTCTCAGCTGCTGCTGCTTCTATTCCTGTTTTTTAGCGGGGTGTTTTGCTTTGACATAACCAAGTCAGTGGCTTTTTTTATTGGGTAATGTATTGGTTAATGTTTCCTTTTGCCAGCTGGGATAAGAAGAAGGCTCTTATATAAAAATGCACAGTATGTGAGAAAAAAAAGATTAACTTCTTCATTCACACCCTCAGGGGATATCTATGGTAGGAATCCGAAGGGTGTAATTTTAAGACTTAATATACAGGTTGACTTTGAGGACTTGCAAGCGTAATTATTAACTATAATAATTTTTGAATGGGGTTATCGAAACAAGTGAATATCGTGGGAATAAGGTACTTTTATGGGAGTTTGTTATGAAACTTTGTAGTGGATTTTGTATTACTTGATTTTGAAGAAATACTACAACGAAAGAGCGTGGAAAACCTTCAGACCAGTTCATAAGACCAGTATTATAAGAACTATTCCCCAGTTGCCAAACTGTCCCATACTACAAACTTAATTAGAAGCAAAATAATGCAAATCTTTCATTTCTCATAGAATACAGAGTTTTCAGAAATGTACAACTACAACTGCTAGCGTTGTGAAATTTTTGTCTTTTGCGCTGTTGGTGCTTGACAACAACAAAGTTCGAGGCTATTTCTAGTGATTTTAACAAAGACCTTGATAAAATATCCCATAGACTTATACAATTAAGAATTTCTAGTCTTGGGCTCTAATCTCTTTTGTTTAATTTGATTTATTTTGTTAGATGAGCTCTCATCTACTCTTTTCTTGTAACTTTCTTATTCATTCATTCAAACCAAGAACAAAAAAGTCCTTTCTTAATTCGAACTCAAAATGGGGTGTTTAACTTTCAGCGTACCTCAATTTATACACTTAGCCCCTCTTCTTTTAATTCTTCTTCCAACTATATGGAATTGATTAGATTACAAAATTCTTCCATATTCCACTTTAAGCTGGCACCAAAATTTGAAGATTATTACGTCGAAATTTTACCATTATTGGTTATAAAACCAACTCAGAACTCGGTTTTAAAAACTTTGGCGAAGGAATTTTTAAACCCTTACGTTGCCAGATCTCTTTACATCACATTTGTCCATCCACTCCTTAACTATGACTTTCAAGAACGGTCCCCATATGAAGGCATACATAATTACAATTCGAAACCTATATCTTGGCATGACTCCCTGATCCTTCTTCCATATCAAGGTCACCTTTTATAAGGTAATAAGTCTCCAGAATTTGAAAGAAAGACAGATTTTTCACAACTTGTTTATCCACAGCCTCCTTTATGTGTGCATCAATTGTGCAAATCTTTAGAGTTCTATCTTTTTAAACGCTTATACTCGCAATTTAGGAAATGCTCATCTCTTTCATATTCCCATCTCATATTCTTGGTAAGCAGGATGTAGTCCTAAGTCACAGTATAAAATTCACTACTTCTGATTCCCTTGAAATTTGTCTAATGTACTAAGAATAATTAGCGAATCAGCCTTAAAAGTTAGTAGTAAACGTGACATAATGGTTAGTGGGTTGGACTGTCATGTAACTGTTTTTGGAACAACAATTTTTTCTTTTAACATGGGTCTCGCAACCTAGAAGTAGGCTACCACAAAGAGCTTCGGAAACTGAAAATTATAAACACAAATTATCAAGCTTATCACTTTTTGATTTGTGTTAATTACTCGAACAATTGAGTATAGTTATCCTCGTGTGGTTAAACTGATTGCACGAACATGACAAGGCGTTTTCAATTCGCTCTCTCACTCCTGCCGTTTTTGATGTTTTGAAGTTTGCTTGCTAACGCGTCATTTCATTAAAATATAACCTTTGGCCACGCACTCAATCAAAAAAATCAAATGGGGTGGCGCAACAATCCGTTGTGAACCAGGGCCTAGTGACTTACAACTCTTAACCATTCCTGTGTGCGAGTACTGTTGTCAGGAATGGAAGGGACCTACTATTTTAGGCCGAATCCGAACGGCTAGTTTGAAAAAGCACTTTTTCATGACAAGAGTTACTCTTGAAGGATTTGTCAATTCCTCGAAAGAGGCAGTACCCGCGAAAATTATTTTTTTTAAATTAAGATGGCACAGGCAGGGATTGAACCCAAGACCCCTTGCATGACAGTCCAACGCACTGACTATCATGCCACGGGTACTACTCCACGTACTCATTAGGGAACGAGTAATTCTCCCTGTATCTATGGTCATAAACCGAAACAAAGCATCCAAGAAGGATCATCATTCCATGCGACCCACCGACTTCATTGTCGTCGTCTACGTCGAGCCTCTTTTTGGTTTCTCATTTTGTACCTATCTTGAATTTTATTCGCTTATGAGTCAGTCGTCGTCGTCTTCGTGGTTGTCGTCGTCGTCCGTCTGCATCTGAACTGATAACGCCACATTCCAGGTTCCTGTGGCATTTGTTGTTTTTTTTCTCGGTTAGGTTCGTCCAATGTTTGTCCACATTATGACTTCGATAAAAGATTCAATGGTTATAGAAGGTACCTTCTTCTCGTCGTCATCGCCGTCGTCTTCGATTTGTCGTTTGGAAGAATCAGGTACCTAAAGCAATGTGGTCATTAGTGGCAGAGAGAATTGATTTTTCGACTGACATAAATTGTTGACAAGCTTTTTCTGATCTTTTTCTTCCTTAAAGAATTTCAAAAAAAAATCAGAAATTCTCAAGTCAACATCATATAGTGTTTGATTGGATTACGACAAACGGTGGGTGCTTCTGTGTTCTGTGTCGCTGTCGCCGAACATTCTGATTGTTATTTATTTTTATTTTTGAGTTATCGGCGCGCCATTGACAGGTAGCATATTATACTTGCTGAAGGAAGATATGCACATACTTGTACCTAAGTCAATTCAAACCGTAATGATTATATACTTGTGGTGACTTAAATAATTGACGCCTTGCAGCGTCTTTTTCATAAAGATTTATGGTTTCTACAAAATATTGCTTCGGGCCACGAACTAAACAAAAATATTTCAAAACACAAAACTGTGTATTTGCACGTTTATTTATAAAAAAAATGCTTATCTACCATCAAAATTTAAGAAACGGTTTCAATAAACTTTCAAGTGCTCAACTGATTTTCGTATCCATTTTAAGGCTAGAAGTTTGCTAAGTTAATGACCATTATAAAACCGTGCAATTGAACATAGAAAAAGGGATTCAACATTTACCTTTAGCGATCTTAAATGGTTTATTTTTTCATACTCCTGACTTGCAACATGTCGTATATTGTACCATTACCAAATTTTAACTTCAAATAAAGCCTTGAGTTAATCCACGAACTTCACTATGATAAAAATTTTGTATTCACTAGATATTTTGAAATTTGCAGTTTGATCATTGGTCTTAGAGTACATACATTCACAGTGGAAGTAGGTATGAAGTTCAAATAAAAAACCTTTTTCATCTTAGATTTTAATTTTAAAAAAACATATAAGTATAGTAGTTTTCAAGATTAAATTATTACCTAAAGCAATGTGCCCATTAGTGGCAGAGAGAATTGACTTTTCGACTGACATAAATTGTTGACAAGCTTTTTCTGATCTTTTTCTTCCTTAAAGAATTTAAAAAAAAAATCAGAAATTCTCAAGTCAACATCATATAGTGTTTGATTGGATTACGACAAACGGTGGGTGCTTCTGTGTTCTGTGTCGCTGTCGCCGAACATTCTGATTGTTATTTATTTTTATTTTTGAGTTATCGGCGCGCCATTGACAGGTAGCATATTATACTTGCTGAAGGAAGATATGCACATACTTGTACCTAAGTCAATTCAAACGGTAATGATTATATACTTGTGGTGACTTAAATAATTGACGCCTTGCAGCGTCTTTTTCATAAAGATTTATGGTTTCTACAAAATATTGCTTTGGGCCACGAACTAAACAAAAATATTTCAAAACACAAAACTGTGTATTTGCACGTTTATTTATAAAAAAAAACGCTTATCTACCATCAAAATTTAAGAAACGGTTTCAATAAACTTTCAAATGCTCAACTGATTTTCATATCCCTTTTAAGGCTAGAAGTTTGCTAAGTTAATGACCATTATAAAACCGTGCAATTGAACATAGAAAAAGGGATTCAACATTTACCTTTAGCGATCTTAAATGGTTTATTTTTTCATACTCCTGACTTGCAACATATCGTATATTGTACCATTACCAAATTTTAACTTCAAATAAAGCCTTGAGTTAATCCACGAACTTCACTATGATAAAAATTTTGTATTCACTAGATATTTTGAAATTTGCAGTTTGATCATTGGTCTTAGAGTACATACATTCACAGTGGAAGTAGGTATAAAGTTCAAATAAAAAACCTTTTTCATCTTAGATTTTAATTTTAAAAAACATATAAGTATAGTAGTTTTCAAGATTAAATTATTCTGGATTTGAAGATTTTTAGGTTATCCGACGTACAGACCAACTTTTCTGCGTTCTCTTTATTATCATAATGTTCAATGAACTCAAAACTTTGAGCTCGACATTCCGTCAGAATCAAGAACTTCGTCGTTCTTAATTAACAAGTCTATTTCATTTTAAAGGAGTGAAAACTTAAATTTAATTTTCCTCATTCATCGATAAACTCTAAAGATTTGCATAGAATTCAATTATTGTTTAATATTAAATTAATCAACCAACAATCGACCATTATAAGCACTTAATACCTAAATTGAAGTGTGTACACTGTGTATACAAACACTCACAGCAGTAGCAGCAGCCGTTGGCAAAATATTCGTAATCCTTACAAAAATTTAATAAAACAAAATTAACTTAAAGCAAGTGTCACTTTTGTTCGTGTTCATATGTATGTACTCGTACATATACAAAAAAAAATGTTGAACAAAAGACAGAATCAGTTGCATTGCATTATTGCTTTAATGCATTAAAAGCATCAACATATTGCAAATCGAGTACACGCGTCGCCAATTACGATCTTATTCATTCATTCAAACCAAGAACAAAATTAATACAAAAAAAGTCCTTCCTTAATTCGACCTCAAAATGGGGTGTTTCCTTCAAATAGTATAGAATAAATGTACTTACTGCTGAAGCTGATGTTCGGTGGAGCGTAATTTATCAAAAGGATCGACCGACCAACCCAACGAACAAGCTGGACGTCCCATTATGCCGAACAGATGATATGATGACGATTATACATTTAAGGACGCGCGTTGTTCCATCAAGAATACGCGTCTTCGCCTCCAATTTACACTTCAACGGTTCAACTACATATACATATAATTTGGGCACATTTTTGCTGACCGATTAGGCACGAATCATAACATACTTGGCATGCTTTGCCACTTCCTCCTATTTTCTACATTTTAGCGAACTCAATTTGACCTCATCCAAGGATAAAACACATTATTCTTTTTTTTATTTTATTACTTTTTATTGTTCCCTATAAAACATACCGTTCCAGTGTCAACTTAGTTGAACAACAAAAAGAGGACGGGACTGCTGCGGCGCACGGTGCAAAGATTAGTGTTAAGAAGTCACATCTTCCAGTTGATTTGGTGCATGTACTTACATATGTACATATATATAGGAGGGTAAAATTAGAAGGATGCATCAATATTTTCTACGATAAGAACAAGCCTGAAATCATTTATTCCACTTGGATAGACTTTGTTTCTTTTAACTCTTACAAAATATGGCACAAGAGAATATTTTTGTGTTAAGCTTCAACATATAAAGAGTTTAATAGGTTAAAAAGGTGCACATAAAGTAAGCATCATCCACTTCTAAACGTTACGTTAAATATTCCAGTCAATTGAACAAGGATTTATGACGCTATCGATATTATTTTATTTACAGAACATCATTTAAGTAGCTTAGAACTTTTATGGATATAGATTATCAACCCTAAATGATATTAATTAATCCATATGGCTCTATATTAGAGAACTTGACTGTATACGAAAAAACTCAGTGCTATGAAATATATTACAACAAATAATGTAAATAAATGATTTCTTCAGAAACTCAAATAATTGCCTACAAAATTAAATACATTTAAATTGCAAGTATTTACTATAATTATTTAAAATGACGTAACGGAAAATAATTTTTCCCCAGAATATGTTAATAACTTTCAGAAATCAAATCTTAAGCCTTAAAAACAAAATTAACTTAAATGTATGCCTATAACGTGTGAATTATAATAATTAGAGTCTTACATAAAGCACACAATTTTCTTCAAACAAAAGAGCTGGCATTCGAACTTCACATAGGTGGAAATTATTTAGATAAATATTCAATAAAATTGTTGTATATTCCCGCATATTTACCAAGTTATTTATGAGTATTTTTCACGCCTCTTAACTCAAACCCTACTCGTATTTAAACCTTCATGTAATCAGAATTACCTTTCAAATTTATCTCATCCAAAGTTTGTATCCAATAAAAATTAAGAACTAGTAATTAAGATTGGCTATGTCAGACCATCAGCGTTAGATTTTTTTTTACATATCATAGAAATCAATTTCTTTTTTATCAAAAAAATTCGTTAGCATGAAACCGAAACAAATATGTGACTCTTAATTTTATATTTTTTTTTATTATTTTAACAAAATCCCAAAAACTAAATTACGACCAAATTTCTTATCAACAAATGAATACAAATGAGCCACGAATAAAATAACCATAACAGAGGAGAAAATATAAAAATCGAACTACATATATAACAAAATAATAAAAAAAAAAAACAATGAGAATCTTGGGGAAGAAACCACCACCCGGCCGACCAGTGACGGCGGCTATGATGACAACTACGAACGAAAAAAATGTCAACCAAAAGACGATTACATTGGCGCCAGTTTTATCTAATTTGGGGGACATTATGCATGGCATTCTTCCAGAAAGCCTGTATAGCGTACCTGCACGCTGCTGGCTGATGCTGTTGTGCCTACCGCCTGCATGTGTCAGAATGAGATAGAGTTGTGTGTAACGTGTTACCCTTTGGTAGTGCAGTCTAAATGTGTATAAAAACCACGCCACACGGTCATCGTCTCGTCGTCTTCGTCTTCATCGGTATCTATATACACATCGTCCCCGAGAATTCCACATCAGCCGCAGACAATGAGAAACTTTATTGCATTCATTGGCTCCGTGTAAAAGATTCATGTGAGGCATCTTGACAAAACGAAGCCATCTTATCTCCACTGCTGCCGCTTCTCCGCCGGCCGTCTCACCGCAACGCCAACCACAAGCTACGACACGGACGATTCGATGGCGGTAGGTGGAGTAGGAGGCGAATGTGCTGTTTGTATTTTGGATCATTACCCAAAAATTAATCCTTGCGTGAGTTCCAAAATAACAAAACCACTAGCAGATTTCTTATACTCGTACTAAGAGGGTCATGGTCGTCAATTTTTGTTGCTTGCCATTTTTTGCCATATTGCTTTACAAAAAGGCTATGGATTGCTCATGGACGTCATTTAAAGAAATCCTCAAGATTAACTTTAATTGAACTTTTTTTTGGGGTGGGTGACGATGCGATGGGGATGGCAGTTGTAAGAAGGTAGGCAGGTAGGTAGGTAGAAATCTGAACGATGGACTTGTAAATTAATGGCAACCAAAAGAAAATCGTGACGCAAGTGCTCAAAAGATGACCATTTACGATCGTATATTGTTCTTTTTTTGTTTTTGATCAAAATGTATCTTAAGGCACTGCCATTAAATAAAAAACAAAGTAAAGATGTACATATATTGGTTTGGTATTATATTAAGAAGAGGGTGGAGCAGTGACTCTTTGTGGACCATCAAGAGTAATCTCTCATATGGATATCCCAAGTTTTAAGCGATCACTTATATTTTATTGTGAAATTGGGCCATTAACATGACATCGCAAAAAATAATCTTAATAAATTAATTAACACGAAGAAGAACCGAGGTGGCGTGGCGGAGCGTCCCGATGACTGTTTCTTGTTTTATATTTATTATATTTTTTTGCAAAAGAAATATAAATTTGCATGGATATATGATTAATATAAAAAGGATTGTAATTAATGCAAAACTGTTGAAACTTATCTTGATGATGGAATTTGTGAATAACAATTAATGTTTTTTAAATATACACAAAGAATTAAAAAAAAAAACATGAAGACCTTAAACAAGTTTCTTTGTTTATTTAGTTTATAAGGAAATGTGTCTTTTTTGGTCGATGTTTATTTTTAAAAAACGAAATTTGAAATCATAAATATACAATAAGGTAATTATTATTTATGGTTGTTCAAAGAAAAGAATAAAAATTTAAATTTTAACTTAAAATCAATTTAAATGCAAAATGTGCATAACTGATTGATCATTTGGTCATGCTTTTATCTTTAAAGAGTAAAAAATTTACACAATTTTATAATTAAATTTATTTTAAGAATTGCATTAAAAATAATTTTGAGCTTTTATCCAAATTATTTTAAGTCTTTTAGAAAGTAGGTATTTATTATACCACTATTACCATTATTTTCATGGGAGGTTGGATATGAGGAGTTTTCAAAACAAATTATCACTAAAGCTAGAAATTTGGTATAAATAAAGGGTGACCATAGAAAACGATGATAGTTTTTCCAATTGTTATGTGTGTGTTAGCAACTGATGATATAAAGTTACAAATGACACCGGGAGATCTGAATTTTGACGAAATTTTATTCTTAGCAAATCAAATTGTTGGTTCTACCAACTTGTCAAAAAATAACAATGAAGTCTTTGGAGTGAAACAGTCAACAAGCGTTCAAACAAGCATCAATGCATATGGATATGTTAACTTACAAGGTAATTTTGTTTAGTCATTTTTTAGATGATTTTGAAAACTTATGTTCAGTATTTTAAAAATTCAGTTATTGTCTCTTATGCTTACAACATCCTTAATTTAAAGAAAAGTAGCAGACAAAAGCTTTTGAAAGTAATTTTTAAGACTTTGTTTTGTAATGAGACCGATAATGTATTTTATTTAATTTATGGCAACCATTGAAACGTGTGACTTAATTTTTTTAAACTATGTGCAAGATCAAACAAAATATATTTGGGATTCGGATTTTTGGAAATTAAACATTTTTTATTAACTTGACTTGACTTGCGTTTCGCAAATTCGAAAAAAATACAAAAATGGGATATTTCATTAAATACAAACAAAAATTAAATAGTTCATACATAGTGGCCATTCTACTGTACTTTTCTGACTTCTTCATTTTTGTTTTCTTCTATTTGGTTGAAACCTCTAATTTTTGAGCGATAAAATACTGCTGCCCTATACAAAAAGAGAGATTGGGGCATTGTAAAACTTTTAATAATATCTTATAAGTGTCAAAACTAAATTATTTGTCACTATAAAAAGCTCAAAAGAATTATTGAAACTATAAACACGAATTTTCTTTTCGTGACCAACTTTTTATCTGTTTCTGTTAAATATCTACAGTTTATATTTTTTAGATAAATAACTTTACTGATAACAACTTTACTTTTTATTTTTTTTTTAACTTTAAATGGTAATACAATTTAATTTTTCGTTTCTTTCAAAACAAATAAAACTTAAGTTTAAAAATTATGTTTGAAGTTTTTTCATTAATACAAATAATTTCGACGTATTTTATTAAATTCATATGAATTCCGCATAAAACATTCCAATAGGAACATGGCAAAATACTTTTTATTTCTAACGTCTATTTATTTATAAGGGGTTTTGCTGGAACCACATGTCGTCTAGGTCCATTTGGTTCAATTTGGGCCATAAGAGATTATTTATCGTTGTTATGTAGCGCTCGCTGTTCACGGTCAGCGCCTCATTAACGTGTTTCGTTTTTAAAAAAGTACGGACCAATTACGCCGCCGGCCCTAAATCAACACCAAACGGTAACTTTTTGAGGATGTATTATCACCTCATGAACCTCGCATGGTTTGGTGTCGTCCCATATACTACAATATTGCTTGTTAACACAGCAATTCATTCAAAAATGCGCCTCGTCACTAAAGATTTTTTTCGGCCAAAATTAGGGTCTTGTTCGAAGCCCAGCCAGCGAACAAACGGCGGATTGTTGGATCTTGTACGGATGTAGGCCCAAATTGAAGTGAAAGTTCAGTTATACCAACAAATAATATCGGTTTTATTTTAAAGGAACAAAAAGAGTTATACTTCTATTCAAAAGCTAAAAATCTGGAGAAACACCCTTTTAGTTAAAGACGGTAGAATACTCGCCTAATTGAACAATTTTACAAAAAAACATTATGCACATTAGACCTCACTTTGAATATCTATGCGTGTTCTAATATTGTTTAATTCTTTATATCAATGTTTCAATAATAGAAATAAGGGTAACGTATTCAAAAATCAAAAGCACCGTAAAATGTAATAGGTCACCCGCCTCCGAACCATGAACCTACATTTACAGGATACTCGTTAAAACAAAAAAGTTAGCACTAACATTCAACTTGTCATATTTTATAGACAGAATATAGTGTTGAAAACTAAAGAGAGAATTTTTATTAAAAACAAAAATTTGATTATTCAAGTTATATTATCAAACCGTCTGTCGATTTGTCTTGCTTAAAAGTTTGTAGGTTTTCGTGTTGCGTTAAAAAAGTTGTCAGTTGAACTATTCTTAAAAATTTTTAAATTACCAATAATATTTTTCACATCAAGAAATAGTTTAGTTTGAAAATCTAGTTTTGTTAAATAGATTTTTAGTCGAAAACAATTGTTTACGAATTTTAGTAGCATTTCCTTAATTTTTACAAATGATGAATGAAATTAATTTAAGAGATATCAAGAACCGAACATCAATTTTTACCAAATTTGCCTACTACTATTTTTTGAAGATTTTTTTTTGTATAAAAAAACGGGTTGTTGGATTTTTATAAAAAAAAACTACTGAATATCGAAAACAATGTTTTCTGTGAAATAAAAAAAGTTTGAAGACAATATTTTTTAGTTTTGAAAAGCTTATTTAGTTTTAGTATTGTTTTTTATTTAGGTTTTTAATTTAAAAAAAAACTATTGATCAGATTTTTCTCAAAGTTTTTCTTAATGTTGACAATAATATTTTTTTCAAGATAAAAGTCGTTAAAAGCCAATACCTAAAAGTTTTGAAAAGATATTTAAGTCGAAAATTAATTTTTACCAACTTTTATTAATGTTTTTTTTTTAGGTTTTTAATTTTTTATAAAAAAAAAACTGTCAACTCGATTTTTCTCAAAATTTTACTAAATGTTAACAATAATATTTTTTAAGAGATAAAAGTAGTTAAAAGCCAATATCCCAATGTCTTGAAAAGATATTTGAGTCAAAAATCAATTTTTACCAACTTTTGTTAAATTTCTTTTAGGTTTTTAGTTTTTTGTAAAAGAACTGTCAATTTGGTTTTTCAAAATTTTACTGAATGTTGGCAACAATATTGTTCAAAAGATAAAAGTAGTTTAAAGGCAATATCTCAAAATTTTAAAAAGATATCTCAAAGTTTTGACAAGATATTTGAGTGTAACATCAATTTTTACCAACTTGTATTCAGTTTTTTGTTTAGGTTTTTATTTTTTGTAAAAAAAAACTGTTGATTCGATTTTTCTCAAAATTTTACCAGATGTTGAAAACGTTAATTTTTGTTGAACAAAACTATTTTATCATTAAATATAAAATTGAATTCAGGTCCCTATCGTTATTGGTTCGTGAGATATTTAGGGTTAACCAAAATATTCACCTTTTTTAAACTGCTATGGTAAAAATAAGACACCCACGCAATTTTCTTGAGAGCCTTTTCTGCATCTTTCTGCACTAATATCTGTATAACAAAATGTACTTGTAGTCGATATCTCTTCTGGTTCTTGAGCTATGGACGACGAAAAAACGTCGCGAACGTACGTACACACGAACGCACAGACTTCTTTCTAAAAATCTTTTATTTCGACTCTAGGGGCCTTGATATGAATTCTATAATCTTCAGATTTAAAATGGTCTGAAGACTTAATTTGAAACTAGAAGTTTTTACCCGATAGTATGGAAAATAAAACAATTTTGACAGGAAGAAAACATTTACAGGAAACTTAATACAAAATTTAATTTAAGAACCTTGGAAATCAACAGATTGTCAACTAATTAACTTTCGTTTAACTAAAAATTCATCCTTAAGATTAAATTGATGCTAAGATTCCTTTCAGTAGCTATAATCATCAGGTTGCATCGAAAACTCTAAGTTAATGACAAAAGAAAAAAAAAAAAAACAAAATGATTAAGCTTAAATTTTGCTGTCAGTATTGTAACAGTCTCAAAGAAATAGATTCACCTAATTTATGGTTCTGTATCAAAATATACGTAAAGCTTGCGGTGTTCTTTGTTGTATATGACTTGGAGCCTTACCCCAAATTATAATCTGCAGACGGCACCACAGTTGTAGGTATTATAAAATGTCTTTCCCTATATAATATGTATGTTGCGCACTGCGCGCGGCAATAACCGAAAACCAAAAGCAAAAGGGTTAAACTTCACAGCCCTAGAAAAAGAATTACAATTGTTTCAAAAAGAAAAAGGATTATACCTCTCTTCCATTCAAAGGACATTAAGTCGGTGAAACGACTATGATTATAACAATATACCATAATATATCTACATATACCTATACCGACAAAAGCTCGTATTCGTATCCCAGGACTTTATCCCCATCATATTAAATCGTATTCGTGTATGTTCGAATAAATATATGTGTATCCACCCGCAGGAGCAAAAGAAAGTCCTATTCTGGATTACTGCATACTCTGTGTCATTTATTGCATCATTGTATGCGTGTATCTATGTCAATTTACAAACGTTCATACATACATATATACATGCATATATTTGCTATAAATGAAAGGTATACTCTCTATACTCTAGGACGAATAAAAACAGAAAAAAAACAACAACAAAAAAGGATCGATATCCATTAGGAAAATTAAAATGTGGCAGGACACGGACTCTCGTGTTCCCTTTTCAACTCATTGGGGACACGTGTTTACCTGGGGTCCATGAAAGTGTACTATGGTAGCAAAGAACAACAGAGCTATGTATATTGTTGGTCGGTTGGTTGGTCGGTCGACCATGAGGATGAGGAAGTTTGCATAGGAATAAGGTAGGAAGGTAAAGGAATACCTTCATCAACCTACAACAACTATCTGTTCCTTTCCATCTTTAAAGCGGCAACCAGCCGACATGCGGCATGTCTTTCAATCCCAGCCAAAATAAAAGTTAAAATAGTCCCAGAGACAGAGGAGTATCTAAACATATGTATGCCTATAGGTACCTATATACCGTTGTACACAATTTCTTTGGATGAGGACATTATTGTAGCCAAAAGGCTGTTTTGATGGTTCAGAACTAACAACCAAAATAATGGCTGCAACACAGGATAATGAAAGTTGGTTTTTCTTTCAGTTCAATTTGTATTGAGAACACAGCCTTTATACCTTACAGAACAATAACAATAAGGTGTGAGTCCTATATATAGATACTTGGATAGACATTTGTATATAAGCTATGTGTAGGCATATTATTATCCGCCTCCACTCTTACTCTGCCTGCAAAACAGTTTATTTTAAGTCACGAAATTTTTGTTCTCCGATATGGTTACCCATTATGGCTGAATAGATAATAGCTGCTGCTCAGTGCTCTGGCTCAGGATCTAGCTCTAGTTGCTGAAACATTTTTGGTATAATAAAAGAAACATTATCAGCCTAATGGATGCATTGTAGTTCTATAATTTTATGTACGATGATAATGATGATGGTAACAACTAACAACAGGCTTGCAAGTTGCAATTTCCTTTTGTGGGATGTATAGTTTTGGTTGTTAAATATATAATTGCTATAACGTATATAGCCAACTATTTACAAATATTGATGGTGTCTATAATTCTACTAAAAACAAAATTTGTCCAACAATACCAAAGTTTCATACAGAAAGGATTATCGTGTTTTCTTGAAATTAATATCTATACAATTCTAAATATATGGAATGAAAATCGGTTATACTTTATATATACAAACAAAGGTACTAAATTATTTAATAACAAGATAATAACAAAAAGTTATTCTATATTTAAAGAAAACGTCATTCCCATAGTTACCAGAAGTTTTAAGGTTAATTGCATTTTCAGAATTTTTTAGAAATTAGTTTTTTAGTACTTTTTTCGTTTGATGCTCAATCTTTTACTTATAAAAAAAAACTAAAAGACTTAAATTTTTTTACGATTTTTCTTCTTTTATAACAAATTGACTTTGTGTAGGAGCGATCACCTGAATTGCTTTACTGTTATTTACGTCGAGTAAAGATATCAAAGTGATCAGCGAAGGATAGTGGATAGTTTTTAAAATTTTTGAACTATACTGAATATCAGTTTTTGGTTCTTAAAAATTCTTTCTTTCCTTGAAAATTAAATTAATTTTGTTATATTATTCTCGCACTAAAGGGGTTATGAATACCCTTATAGTGATTAAACACAGTGCGAGCAATTGGGAAAGAAGAAATCGATGCACATTGGCTTTGAATGTCTGCACATTGTAATGAGTGGGAAATATTGAGTCAGGTAAAACATTCCACATTCGTGTAGTGTGGCTAAAGAGAGAATATCTGTACTTAACAGTACGTCCGAAATTGGGCTCTAGGGTAAACTGATGTGCATTCCTAGCAGTACGGGTATTACGGTTGAATTGTTTAAGGGGAGGAACGCAACTGTCTATCATTGTTTATAAAAGTAACTATAAAACAAGGACAGGCTAGAGACCTTTCGGCACGGCCGGAGGTGTTCCAGAGAAGCAAATGTCTCGGTAAGAGAACGATCTCCAATTATTTTAGAGCTCTTTTTTCAATTCTATACAGAAGACTCAAGTACGTTATTGAAAGCTTTTGTGACAGTAGAAAGAATTAAGTTTTCGAAGTATTAAATTCTGCATGGTTTTTGAATCCCCATTGAACAGTGCTGTCAAGATCAGAATTTTATGAGTTTATCATACGCTGCCGAAGAACAAGGATGAGAATCTAAAAACGAATGTGAAAAGCAGGGTGTACTGTCATCAGCGAAACAATGTATTGGGTTAGAAGTTTCAGACAAAAGATCATTTCATCATTTATAAGATAGAGAGTTGGCGACAAAACGGAGCCCTGGGCACACCAGCGTTTATATTGTAGACATCATATTTGAACCCGTCCAACACTAATTGAATTGAACGGTCCGAAAGGTAATTTCTAACCCAACAAAGAAGAGATTCATCAATACCAAAAGCACGCATTTTCGATAAAGAGAGTTTGATGCCAAACTCTATCAAATGCCTTTGGAATATCAAGTGCAATAATCTTACCGTTCGGTGAGATAAACTATGAGATCACCAGTTGACCTATTCAACGAAAGCCATACTGCCGGTGGTCATTAGATAAGAAGCTTCCGTTCTTCAAGATATTTCTTAAGTTGAAAATTGATCAGCGTTTCTATGACCTTAAAAAGAAGGGACGTTAGAGCTATTGGACGATAGTTGGAGGGAGAGGAGGATTAGCCTTTTTCAGGGATAGGCTGGATGAATGCAGTTTTTCATCCACTCGGAAAGAGACCAGTAGAATAGGACAGATGGAAAAGCTTACGCATTGGTTTTGCCAGCGTTGAAGAACACATCTTCAGAACATTAGCGGGGATACTATTCGGGCCAGCGGATTTGTTAATATAAACATCTTTTAGTACTCTAGCAACTTAACGAGTCCGAAAGAAGATTCGTCGCATGGAATAGTTTACGCTTTCAAGTGCTGGAGGATTCATGTCACTCATTGGCATTAATTAAAATGACTATTAAATATACAAAAGAAAGTATGTCAAAAAGAGTTAAAAATTAAGTACACCATGATTCCAAAAAAAAGTCTTAAAGGTGTTAAATCACAAGATCTTGATTTTAAAGCGTTGTTGAAGCATAATATTGTTCCAGTCTAAGAACGGCGCGCGTTGTTCTTACTTGTAAAATTTCGCAATAGCGGGCTTTTTAAAATGAAATCTTTTATTGAAAAACAAACATTCACAACAGACATTTTACTAATTACATTCGTTATTGTAACTCATTTTAACAAAATAAAACTATGGATTGAAATAGATCTGTTGCCTTTTTCACGTATCCATTTAACCAGGGCCTTTTTCACCAAAACACTTTTCACTTTGCAACTATGCAAAAAATAATATCGTGCAAAGTAAAAGTGCACGTGGTTTACAAAAATTTGCAAAATGAACAGATATTTCGATGAACTACATTGTAGAAGGTTTCTTTTCTTTTTTCGTGAATAGAAATTGATACGACTACGTGACATTGGGCTCCATTCCGTGTCAATGTAGTAAAGGATGGCTACGATGTCTATATGGCTAAAAAGAACCTCTACAAAATCAGACATTTTTGAAATTGAGATGAATCAACGCTTTAACCTTAAATGTATGTTCCTTGGTAAATTCGTCATTATTTTTAATTCCTTGTTAATTTATATTTACTTCCTCATTTGAAAAAACGGTTCATGTATTTTTTTATTACTTTTCGCCAACTTTTTATAACAAGCTTTTATTTCAAAATGAAAATTTCGTTTAGCATATAATTGAAAAGGTTTTCAAAAATCTAAATATAATTTGCAAAGTCCATTGTTTGGTGAAACAAAAAGAACAAATACATTGCAAAATAACAAAACTATCACTTCTCAGAAAAGACATCACACTTTGCAAATTTGAATTTAATGAAACGTATTTTATAAGGAGGACAACTTTTCATTTCAATAATTTCGTCTTTGCAAATCTGCGTTTGGTGAAATAATTTGCAAAACAGAAGTAGAAAGTTGCGAAATGAAAAGTGTTTAATGAAACTAGGCCAAGAAATGAGATAAAAACTATTTTTCGATAAGAAATTTCGAAAACTTTTTAAGAGCCCATCCACCGAAAATTGGGCTTTGTGGTAGACCTTGTGGTCTAGCACCAGATGTATTTTGAAAGGCTTAAGATCTAAATTCTTCTTCCAATATTTTCACGTAGTGGAGTTGCAGAGACCCAATTGGTGAAAACAACACTTAATCGATAATTCACACTTTCACAGTCATCTCATCACTAACACAGCTGCGATGATTGCCTCATGGCTGAAACACAAACACGCTTCAGCTTCGACTTAGCCTGACGTTTACAGTTCAGCCATAGGAATCCAATGCTTGCTATCACAATGAAGGTTCGACCTCACGTTTCATTTGATAATCGTAAGGAAAAGAACGTAATATGTCTCCAAACGGAAGCTCTAGTTTAAATTCGTTGAACATTTGCTTTGTCTGGCAGCTCAACAGCTGTAAAAAAGTCAAAAAATAAATTACATTTGCTTTTAGAGCGATTCCTATTGGTTATTATAAGCTGTGTAAACTACTTCCGCGAAATTTAATTGTTTAGGTTTCAAAACTCATATTTTTTTATTTTGAGAAAAAATATCAACTGCAAATGACAGAAGTGGCATTTTATAAATTTCACTTCTGTCATTAGTCTAACGTAACGCAGACGAAGCCGAAGCGTGTTTGTGTTTCAGCCATTAGTTTTACACGTAAGCGTGTTGTTGGTTGGTTGGTTTATTATCGAGCAAAGTAAAATTAGTATGAAATTAAGTCACAATAGCCCTTATATTATAGGTCAACTAAACTGGCCAAAAATGGAAACATTACGCTTTGAACCTCCTTAACAGAGCACGCATTTTGATAATAAAATTCAAAACATTGTTCGTTTGTTATACAATTGAAGATGTTCAAAAATGAGACACAGAAAAACACTAAACGTACCTAAGTGAGCTGTCAAAACCATAGTGTTGCCAAAAAGAAAATATCCAAAATATCACCCATTGCATTCAGAAAATGCAATTTTATTATTTAGCCTGAATTATTATTAAGTCTGAATGAAATTCGATTAACAAAAACCAACGAACTGTAGTCAGAAACAAAAATTAAGAACAAAATGTTTAAAATAGTTGCATCAATTTCATTTATAAATATAAATTAATCACCCAATAAAATATTTTAAATTCATAAAAGTAAAAAATTAACAAATTTCGGGGACATTAAAATAGATATACACATACTTAAAAAAAATAAATTTAATGCAAAGCTATTCTGGATTTAAAAATTATTTTAATATCTGGTAGCATGGCCCGTAGCTTTAATTACTGTGTGACATCCGTTGGACATTGAGTCAAATAATCGGAGGCATCTGTCAATTGAACTATTATACCACGCATGTTGAACCATCCTCCACAGTTTGGTTTAATTTGTTGTTAAATATTTCCAATCGCTCATTTTAAAACTCGCCTAAAATGTTCTATGGGATTAAATAAGTCTGGCAGTTGGGATGGACACTCCAATACGCTGATTTTTTGGCCCTTAAAATACTTTTGAGCAGATTTGGATGTGTGGCTTAGGTTCGTTGTCCTGCTGTAGAACAACTTTTAGAGGCATGCTTTATGATATTCATCTTCATATTTTGATCCATTTTACTCTCTTAATCCAATGTATTGGTTCAACGCTATAACCAAGAAAATTAACCCCAAAGTATGATACTGCCTCCACCATTCTTGACCGTTTTCTGGTTGTATTTGGGATCTAGTTCTTTCAATTTAAGCATTCTAACGGTTTGTCTGCCGTCACTTCCAAACAAATTTATCCTTGTTTCGTCCATCCACAAAACATTTCTCCACTTTTTTCCTCCTTCTGGCCTACTCTAATCAAAATGATCGTGATGGGAGAATTTAAACCTTATATTTTGTTTTCCTTAGAAAGGGCACCATTCTTACGATCCTTTTGAGGAAGTTTGCTTCAACAAGTCTTCTACGAACAGTTCTGGAAGTTATTGGAAGCTGTAGTTCGTTTTTTATTTCCTTTGAAGACTTGTAGGATCTTTTTTCTTGAGGTGCAAATGATCGTTCAGTGTTCTCTTTTGGTTGTTTTGCTTGATTTTCCCAGCTGTTTTTTTAGCTCTCAGTGGTCAAATTGCTTTTGAAATCAACTTGAGAGATCTACTTATTATTCTAGCTATTTCCCTGAAAGATTTTCCCTCACTTCGTAGAACTAAAATTACAGCTTTCTCTTCTATGGAACAATGCTTCCCGCGACCCTATTTAATAAGAATTAATTGTAATATTAATAATATAATTTAAATTTACTTCCTAAAGTGAACTTATTGTTTAAAAAAAGTAAAGAAAAAATATTAAGAACTAATATTTTCGATTCTAATTAAATAGGTATTAAGGTTTCTGTTCTATTCTAAGGTGTTTCTATTGTAATGTCCACCAAAAACACAGTCTTACCTAAGGAACGGTTCATCTCCAAACAATCAACAAGCAAAAAAAAAACCATGTTATTTTGCACAACAGAGTCTTTTTTTTTTGATAACGGTTAAAACTACTTCTAATGTAGGTATGTTGTTGTTTTAATTCGGTTTGATTTTTAGCAACTGTCTCTGTGCCTATTTTAATGTCCATATCTGTATGTGCATAGCTTTGACATCTCTCTTATATGCTTTGCGTTATGAGGTTCGAAACAGAGCTTTAAAAGCAAATACCTAGGCATATATTTGACAAAAAATATTTCACAAAATTTGGGTCCTATAGTTTAGCATTTATATAGTCTTCCGAACTTAACTACCTCGAAATGCACCAAATTGTTTAAAGCAAATTGTAGGTACACTGTTCTTGCTTAAAGTTTAATATGTTTTTAAATTTAAAATGTCTGGACTTTGGCTGGGTAAAAGTAAAACGAAGGTATCCATCTATTTAGTATAGACATCAATATATGGATCCCTTACTCCCTATACACAAGCCACTCAATAGATATATATATATGCGTTCAATTTACATCCCTACCATATATCTGTACGTAAGTCAAGAACAACACGATTTTCATATAAATACATATATGTATATGTAGTTGGCAAGGGTAGTAGGTAGGGTACATATACGTTTCCATAAACATTCAACCACTTCCCTATCGCCAAAATAAAAAAAAAGACAGTCGATTTCCATTGCAAGACAATAAATATTTTCATTGCATCACAACCTCTTGAGCGATCGAGTGTATACCCTGCCCTACACCCCCCACTCCGCCAAAAGTATACCTACAGATACCCACCTACTCAATTTATCAACATTTAAACCTACAACCATACTCGAATATTCGCATCACCTCGAAGCTCGAAATCGCCGTAAAACCTTTGATCACCCTTCAAAAACTATACACCTTACACATTCTCTCTCTTCTGACTTTTATATAGGCAGAGCAGAGGCAGCTCAGCTCAGCGCCAACGAACTTCTCGCACTCCCGCCCCAAACAAAAGTAGGTAGGTATATGGACGGTCGTCATAGTCGTCGTTGCCGTCGTCGTCAGTTTGGTATCCATCCGTTCGGGTATACGTTCCCGTTTATGGCCAAAAAAAGAGCATTCAAGCAAACAGTGCCAACGTCAACCATTTTGTTTGGGAGAGATTTTCGAATCTTTCAAAGTGTACTTGTTCTCAATTCGCACTTCAAAAAGAAACAGGATTTTTTCCAATCTTCGAAAAGGGAACCGCAACCAGTTCCCATGTCCTCCCGTCTATCGTGTACCGTATGCCGTGTCCCATCACACAAAATGCACAATCCCGAACAAAAGAAGGGGTAACTCTCAAACTCTGCCATCACACCACCACCGCACCGAAATACCATGTCTTTCCGTCCTCTTCGACCGACCGCGACGTACACATCGTCATCGTTGTCTAACTACATCAAATTCCTCCGCCCAATCAGACATACCTTGCACAGGGGATTTCTGACGCATGCGGACTTCCCTCACCCGATTGGCTACGAAACAGATACGCCAATGTCAAGGGAAACGAAAGGGACAACTATATAGGTAAGGAAGACCTGTGACTATCAGAAGAAGAACCGGTTCGGTTCGATATCAATGGGTGGCATTCGACTATGTCTTGCTCCTTCTGTCACAAGGGAATGCTCATGAATACATAAAATCGAAAATGACAGCCAGACCACTCACACTGGTGCACCTATCATATGGCATTTACACCGTTGGAAAGGGGTGGCCTCTGCTATAGAAAATCAACGGGCCGTCAAAAGTTGGTGTGGCCGTAGCACCTTTTTGCTTGTATACCGGTTTAGTCGTTCGAGAAACGCTGTTGTCGTATGTTGCTCTTCGAGCTGCTGCTGGATAGTTGCACAAAAATTCAATTTGATGTGACAGTTCGGATCGTTCACATTTTTTTTCTTTCAAATATCTAAATATTATCATTTCGGTCGGCCGTGCATAAATAATTAATAATAATAATCAAGGGGTCAAATTCCTCTGAAAAAAAAAGTTTTAAACTGGCGAAAAATTCCAGGTGACATAATTTTAAACCATTTTTGTTTCCAATTCGGTCGACCCTTTGACGTATCTGTGAGAGTGCCTTAGGAATACATATATACACAAAATCATACATGTATAAATACCAATGCAAATAAGGATACAACCATATACACCTATTTATTTATATTTTTTAAATCATAAATAAGTGAGAATTAATTTAAACCGATCGATTTATTTTTTCGCGTGGGAATTCAGGATTACATTTTGTGTGAGAGAAGAGGAAGAAGAAAAACCTGTGCCGTATTTAAGATTACACTTAAAAAAAAAAAAACCTACAAGAAGTGTTCCGTGAAAACGTTAAAAATTTACGCAAACAAAAAAAAGAGCTACCAAAGAATATAAATTCATTAGTTTTGGTAACACTGCAAAAATAAACATAATATATGGTAATGGCAGAGATTGGTGGCCATTTGGCTCACCAGCTACCCTTGCATAATCATCAAAGTGGATTACAACCATCGCTGGTGATGAACCATCACCTGGATTTGGATTGTCATGGTCATGAAGTTTTAACAAGTGAGTTTTTTAATTGTACTTATTCCTAAACTATACCAAATGATAAACTCCATTTGATACACAAAAATCAATGAATCGAACATACCTTAAAACAATTGACGTTTAATAACACGAACTACCTACCTACGAGCCTATAATTTGACAGCCACCGTCGGAACATCATTGTTTTGAGAACCGGGCCTATAGGTAGGCAAATATGGAAACATAAAGTATTTTATTAGAAAGCAACAGCTGTTGTGTTTTGGGGAGTTGTCAATTAGCTTAAATAAGTTATTTGTAAATAAGTTAATTGTAATTTAATAGTAGTTGGTAGGTTCGTTTGTTTTCTTGTTTTTCATCCTTCCTCAAATATTATATTTCCAGTAGGTTAATAAAAGAAGTAGAATCTGTTTGATTTCAATATTTTTAAATACCTGCTTCTATTACGTCAAATGACACCTTTCAAAGAAAAAGTGTGTTCAAAAGAATGTTTATTACCTACATAATGTTTAAATTCCTCTCAAGTTTTAAAACTGGCAGTATACAGTTCAAGGTAAAGTAACTTTGCTATGTGTTTTTGCGACGGTATTACAATATTTTCATTTAATTTTTCCAGTAAGAGAATATAGCAAGTCTTGTGTATTTTGTGTGCAATTTTAAAGCTGACTTCTAACGAAACTCAAACAATCATCACCGCATGCATTTTAAATGGACAGTGTCAGTTTGTATTAGGTTCGGGATATCTAATCACTGCAATGATTATAACATTCAGATTCGTTGTGAAGCTTTTTTTCACTACCAACCTATATTGTATCTAAATAATTACCTTTATATTAAACAATTTTAAAATTTACACATTACCGAAGTAAGTTGACCAAAGTATGTAGATTTATGTTCCGATATTATTAAGTCTCATCCACCACAACTAACTCAGTGCTATACAACTCCTTACTCAATTCGCTGACGGTTTAAATTATGTATGTCCAGTCCAGAGCTTTTATATATATCTTTCCAAAAAGCAGTTTTATTTGTTAATACATATATAAAGAAACCTGGTAATAACGGTTCTATAAGTCAACAGGGAATCAAATTCTTCGGCCTTAGGTAAAAAGGTCTTAAGAGAAAAATTGCAATTTTTAGGTTATTTATTTAGTGTTTTTTTTCTTTTTCGTATAATACTAACAACTTAAATTTAGACCAACTGCTAAATATCGTTTTAATTTAGTCTTTAGGCAATAAGACAGAAAAAACAACATTAACGTCTTAAGATCTTTGAGTTTGTTTGACCAATTTCTGACTGAAGTCCTTTTTGCCTAACGCCAAAGAATTAATGCTGAATAATAATTAATGCTGAATAAACCATCTCTACTTTTTTTTTAAATGTGTCTTATTGACAAAAAGTTTTCAGTTAAAACTTAATTTGAATAAAGTCTCATAATGTATGTATGTAAAATAATCCCGCCTTAAACTTAAATCTTGGTTAAATGTCAGGTGATCTGGATAAATGGGATCAATTTATATAATCAGGTTCAATAAGTGTATGTTGACGTAAATACGGATGCGTACTTTAAGATGCATTTTTGTTCGAGATGAAAACTTAAACGTTTAAACCTATAAAATAAATTTTTTCCTACGTCAAACATCTACAAAAGTTATTACTTATTTATAATCTTAGAAATCGCCGAAAAATAAAAGGTTTATAAAAATAAATATTTAAGAAGCTTTAAAAAACTAAAAATAAAAGCGAACGCAAAATTGATTTTAAGAAACTAAAGAACAGAACCCTGCAGGTGTTAATAATTGTTCCCCTAGGTATGCTTTATTTTAATACTCTAAGTGTATGTCAAAATCAAAATTTCAAAATTGTATTATAATTCAAAAATGTATTCCTGTAAAAATATTTGTAGCGCTTATTGTTAAATTCAATGTCTACGATCTTGACAAATTGAACTGAACATATGAATAGTTCAAATATTCGATTAGTTTTAGAAGAAATTATCCTTTTAAAACAAATGACATAAAAACTAAACTTTACAAGATGTTTAAGTAAAGTTCAGAGAGAATTTACACTTGGTTTCCAAAAATTCTCTTTAAAAGGATTTTTAAGGGTTTTTCGAAATCGCACACAAAAATCGAGATTTTATTAGACGATTTTATAATTGAATAAATAATCGATAGTGACTAAATATCGGATCAATTAAAAAACAAAATTTTCAAGGAAGGTGATTATTCTGAACTTCAATCCCAGTGTTAGTAAAAAAAGAAATTAAAATAAAAAATAATGCATCTGGTAATACTGGTTTTCGTAAGCTTCTGAGAACTTAATTTTTAAACTGATCTATATCCATTAAAACTGATTCCTTGTTAGATCCAAATTGCATTATTTTTCCCAAAAATGCAAGTTTTTTTAAATTCTACCTTGGAAAATATGAAGTTTTAAATTCAATACTTAAAAATAGTTAGCTCCAAATGTACATATATTGATCGAAACGTAAACTTAATCAAAATTAGTTGATATTTTTTAAATAATGATTTTCACTTTGTGTTCAAAATTACTTAAGAAAAATATTCAATACTTTATATTCAAAAAATGAGAATGATTTTGTTTCGAGAGAAAAAAAATGAGGGATTCGAAATGCTTTGTTTTTTAAAAAACGTACACAACAAAAACAACTCTTTCAGAATGATAGTTTTTGTTCTTGAAAATTGTCTTAAATGTTTACTTTTTTAAAGTAATCACTTTGAAGAAATGTTTTTGTAAAAAAGATAACGTTTAAACCACGAAATTGTCTTGACTTTACCCCCTAACTTAATGTTTACAAGTTAGGTTCGAGACTAAGACATACATAATATAGTATACCTTCTTCCAAATGTCATCAATTTTGTCAAAATTCTTTTAAATTGAATGTTTGTCATTTGACTTGTTAAAAAACAAATTCTTGAAGGATGTGATTTTTGTAAAATTTGTAACGCATTACGTAGATTTATCAGGAAAATAATAAAGATCGATTTAATAGTATTAATTTGTGACTGTATTTGTTGGTATTGATCATTACTGAAAATATTTTTTGAATCTCTTTAAATATTCAAATTTCAAAAATATGATGAAATATAAATTTGAAAAGCGATCAACTTTCACCAGTTACCAGAAGCAATAAAATAAAAATCACGATCTCTTTAAGAGTACAACCTTTTTGCAAATATATAAACTATGACAAAAGCTCAAAAAACAAGCTTATATGATAGTAATTTGTCTTAATAGATGTTTACTTTAAAAAAAAAACATATAGTGTAGATACAAGTTTCTTAGCGCATGCGCAACAACATATAAGACAAAGCTAAAGCACCTACCACACTTAGCAATAGCAATAGCAATACATCATCGTATTCATCATCATAATTATCATCACACATAACATCACATCATGATGCACATCAATTGCCGCGTATTGAATGTTTGTTATAGTAGCCAGCAGCGAGCCTTCCTCGTGTGAACACTATCACTTATCTTGACAGATGACAGTTGGCTATTATACAGTGCGGTTGTGTAAAAATATAAACTGGACTTAGACTTATTTAGAAACATCATAATATAGTTATTAATAATCTTTAGCATTACCAGTGCTAAAGTTATTACTGTTCTATAAAGTGATTTACAATAAATCATAACTGAAAGAGTTTCAATTACTGTATTAAGTTTCAACTAACTTTTATTTAAAATTAATACTCAATAATTTTGTTATTGAAATTCTGGATAGTCAAAGTGTAAAACTATTGAATGGTAAGACTTTGTTTTGAATTTGAATTGAGTTTTTTTCTGTAAACTTGGTCTTTTAATTTAACTTTATTTTCGTGAAATATTTTGAACAATTTTACATACTTTTGCATTTTTGGTACTTTCAAAACCCATAGAAGAAAAACTTTTGAAAATTTTATATTTTCAAAAGAAGCTTGCATTTATTTTAATTCATTGCGGTTCCTTCTTCTACGATCTGATGAACTTGTTTTTTTTTTTTTATTTTAAAAATACATAGAAAACTGTACTACGCATGTAATTTCTTAATACAATATTAATTTCGATCAAACCTTTGATTAATATTTTTCCCGTATTTTTTAAAAATAGAAGTATTAACAATTATCATAGTACATATAAAATTGTCTCCTAATAAATTTACGTCGGGCTAGTAGCAAAATGGATTCATACAATCTTTGGGTAATTGAGTCGAATATTTTAAGAAGAGACACTGGTGAACATTGGTCTTAAAGTTCAGAATATCAAAATGGGAGGGAAAAATAAAGTTGGCCAAAGCATTCCACATTCTCGATGTGCGGTTTTAAATAGATATTTGTATTCTTTTTAAAACCTCAGTGTAACTCTTTGCACATTCCGAAAACTAATATATTCTTAATTTAGTGCTATCAAAAAATATATCAACGAAATCGACTAATTAGAATATTAGTCGATTTCCTTGATATATGAAAATGTCTAAAAGAATTGTGAAAATTGTTTCTTTCTCTTCAAAAACAATCAAAAACAAAAAAAAAGTGACACTCTGGCGTATACTTGTTTTTTTTTTGTCAAATCGAATTTTAATATAATTTCCTATTTCTTTGTTAGTTTTTGAGGTGCCATTATTAACTTCCGATAGAAAGTTATTGTAATGGATCCGATTTGTCAAATTGAAAATTTTGACATTTCTCGATTTTTCAAGGTCCCTAGAGTCGAAATAAAAGATTTTTAGAAAAATGTCTGTGAGTGACGTTCTTTTCGTTGTCCATAGCCCAAAAACCAGAAGAGATATCGACTTCAAATAAATTTGTCATGCAGATAATTGTGCAGAGAGGGCTCTCAAGAAAACTGCGTGGGTGTTTTTTTTTACCACAGCAGTTTAAAAAAATTTTTGGTAAACTATAAATATCTCACGAACCAAAGACCCTAGAGAATTTAATTTAATTTTATATTACATATTGTAACGTGATACTGAACCAGTATATTTAAAAAAAATGCAATTAACGGTTTTTTTATAACTCTAAAAACTTCAAACAAAACTTTGTCACATCGAAAATTTTACGAATAAAAAATGATGTTATCTCCAAAACAATTTAGTTCAACGCATTTTTTGGATAAAAATCAAATTGACAGTTTTTTTGTATAAAAAATGAAAACCCAAAAAATACATTACTCAAAGTTGGTAAAAATTGAATTTCGACTCAAATATCTTTTCAAAAATTTAATATAATGGCATTAATTTAATTCTATCTTATAAGAAATATTGTTTTCAAGATTCGGTACAATTTTGAGAAAAATCAAATTTTTACAAAAAATAAAAACTTAAAAGAAAGTTTAACAAAAGTTGGTAAACATTTTTCAAAAATTTGAGATTATTGCCTCCAATGGCCTAATCGAATAAATCGAAAGATTTAAAGTTTTTTTTACAAAATATAAAAACCTTGACAAAAAAAATAAATAAAAGTTGGTAAAAATGATTTTCGACTCAAATATCTCTTCAAAACTTTGAGATATTTGCTTTAAACTACTTTTATCTTTTGAAAAATATTGTTGTCAACATTTAGTAAAATTTTGAGAAAAATCTAATTGACAGTTTTTTTTACAAAAAAAAAAACTTAAAAGAAAATTAACCAAAAGTTGGTAAAAATTGTCTTCAAACTTTTATATTTCACAGAAAATATTGTTTTCGATATGCAGTAGTTTTTTTTATAAAAATCCAACAGTCCTTTTTTTCATAAAAAAATAAATTCTACGCATTTTTTGGTAAAAATCAAATTTCGGTTCTTGATATCACTTAAATTAATTTTATTGATCCAATTTGTAAAAATTTAAGAAATTCTACTAAAATTGGTAAAAATTTGTTTTCGACTAAAAATCTATTTAAAAAACCTAGATTTTCAAACTGAACTATTTCTTTATATATAATTTCTTTAAGAATAATTCAACTGACAACTTTTTTAACCCAACACGAAAACCTCCAATTTTTTTAGCAAGACAAATCGACAGACGGGATGGGTATTTATTAGGGTGGGTCGCATCCCAGCCTCTCTTTTAATGAATGAAATACAAAGCATTTGGTTGTACCAAAAATAATTAACAATAATTTACACAAAAAGTAACCATATTGATTTTTTAAGAGAATTTTTATATAGGTAGCCATTGGTTTTTAAAATTTGTTCAACTTTCAAACATCCGTCGGTATTTTCGTCTTGTTGGTCTTTGTATTTTAAATGAGTAAAAAATAACCTTACATTCTAGATGAATTATTTTTCTTGAAAGCATATACGAATAAATCGTGTCTTTAATTTAAATTCATGTAAAACAATTGTATTCAATCAAGGAATCAAATTTTTAATTTTAATTTTAATAATTCAATTATATTCATTTTTTTATCACATTATTTCTATGAAATAATAAAACATTGAATTTAAAATATTCTGAAATATGTTCACTTTTTCTTCTTAAATTAATTTCTAGTTAAAATAATTTCTATAAACTATGAAAAATGAGTTCAACTTAACCAATAACGAAGTAAGAACACGTTTACACATTTATTCATACAACAATGCATTAAAAAAACTTCTAAAGAATTGATTTATTATATGACGTGAAAATGTATGAATCATTATTCTTGATGCAATGTATAAATAATATTAAATCACTGAAGTATTCGAAGTTTTATTTAACATGGCAAAGTTATAAAATAGCCAAAAAAAACCATAATATTAACATATTTCAAGTGGAATAAAATAAGAATCCACAAAAGAAACCGCAAGTTAACATTCAAACGCTAAAACTTCTGACGTCGGTCATTTGTCGCGTCGTCGTTGTCGCAAAATGCTCTCTAGACCAAAACGACTCAGATGGTTTTTATTTATTTAATTTGTGTTTTTTTTTCTTTTTGTTATTTGAAATGATATAAAGTCAACAATATAAAACATGAGCAAGTAATTTATTATATGTCATAACTTTTACGATTTACTATCATATCAAATCATTTTTTAATGTCAAATATGTATTTTTGCACAGGTGCAATGACTTTTGTGCACACACAACATCACACCACAAAAATTTTAGATTTTAAGATATAAGTTCACTAATTAAATATTTAAAGTGTACAACAGTTAAAGTGTCAAGTTTAATGAAGTTAATATAAGTTCAAGGACAATCAAGTGCAATAATCTAGTTTATTGTCATTTAATTAGAATTTCGCTTTCCACACAAATGTGCATAGATATGATGGCGGGTGTTGAGTTAGTGAGTCAAATGGTATTTTATGATTTAGTTTCACTTCAGTTATTTCTTGAATTTAAAACGACCGACGACGTGACGGCGAACATTGAGACAATGACATAATGTTTTATAATTTTGGACTTTGAAGTCTTGTAACGATGTAAGTTTTAGTTTACGATTCAACAATTATAAACTTAGATGAATCATGTGATACCTGTTTCCTCACTTCTCTCAAAAGTAACAAAAATGGTTAAACTATTGTGAGTTTTTTTATTTACTGTACCCACATAAATTTTGTTCTATTTTGTAAAATTAGAACCTTGTTAATTGTAAAGTGTGTTTTTAATAGCTATATAAATTTGAAATGAAATAATGAAAAACAATAATAATTTAAATAGGATTTCTGGCACATAACCGCCAAGACTGGTTTAAACGTAGATTGATCTGTTTTTCCAATCGTCGATTACATTTTCAACAATTACACAATTTGTAGTCTTATATCGATAGTAACGCTGCCAATGTTGTCCTTGAAGTTGTCAATCGTTTCGGGCTTATCGGCATACACTATAAAAACTTCACATATTCCTACTGCGTTTAATAGCACGATCTTGGAGGCCAATTAGGTTACTAAATGTCTCCTTCAATAAATCAGTTGTGACACGAGCTGTGTGACATGTTTTGCCCCGCCGCGTGCCGTCTTGTTTAAACCACAGCTTCTGCAAATTAGAGTTGTTCAATTGATAAACCAAAGTCAGGAATCACAGGTTAAAGTAACGTTCTGGTTAGCATTGTTTTAAGGAAATACGGAGCAATTATTCCACTAACTAAAAGTAAGTTTCATCGCTACTAAATTCGAAATTTAATGCATTATTCAAGCGTCAGTCTATTTATTTCAAAATGATATACAAAAATTAAAAAATAAATCATTTAACAGCTGAAGAAATGATCGCTATTTCAATTGGTGTTGCCATCTCTAAGTTCTAGATTAAATTAGAATAAGATTAGATTGGTTTTTATTTTGATGACGTTCATTAAAAGTTTTTTTTTTATAAAGTTTTCAAACAAAAAACTAAAAGCATGGATTTACTACCGTCTGCCTAGTTGACAAATCATACAAAAGATAACATAGCTAAATAATATATTAAAAAAAAACTTTCATAATTCTACTTCTATAGCGAAGAACAAGCCTGCAGAATTGATATAATTTTTTAACTTCCATGTTTTTAAGCAAGAGTATAACTTGATTTTGCGTCAATATTTCGCTACCAAAATTATTCCTTCCTTATCTCTTTAAAAACTGGACACCTTTAAACAAAGTGTAAAACATCTTCTCTTTCCTTTAAATTGTACAATGAGCATGTAATTGGTAAGTCATCTCTATGAGGTATAAAATTCAGCTGCATAACTTCACCTCTCAATTTAACCATTATTTAAATTTCAACAGTGCTATTATGTGCCTAAAATAATTCCTCTCTTCCAAGTTGTGATTTAGTTGACATTAGAGCTGCCTGCATATAGATCCTGTGGCGTCATTCAAGTATTTCTCTCGTTGTTTTATGTCCACTTCGGAAATGAGCTGGTATAAATCATCGTGATTATTGCACATTACTTGACGCGTTGCTATCTTCGGAAGCCTGTTATTGCTCATCTTCATAACTCTTAAGATGTAATCGACTTGCATTTTTAGGGTTTGTGCCACGTAAAACAAGACAGACTCAGATATCGCTTCAAATATCTTGAACTTGCTGCTATGTGCTATACTTTTGTTAGAAAAACATCTTTTCCAAGTTGCACTAATTGCACCTTTAGCCTTAACTAGTTTATCTCTTAGATGAATTTCCATGCTCAAATTTTTCGCCAAGTGGAATCCAAGGAATTTGAATTCCGTGACAACTTCAATGACCTCTCCATTATAGAACCATTTTTCTTTCGCTTCATTGCGGCCTCCTCCTCGTTTAAAAATCAAGATTTTGGACTTATTAAGATTAGCCATGAAACCCCAAAGCTGACAATATTGATACGGGTTTATCATTAACTGCAATGATTCAGGTGATGCTGCCAAAAGAACAATGTCGTCCGCAAACAGCAATGCCTTTATTATTTGCCCGGCAAAGTCTGTGCCACCTAGTAAGAAGTCTGTCAGATCTTCAATAAACAAGGAGAACAGAATCGGACTTAACGTACAGCCTTGTCTGACTCCCGATTATGTTTTAAACCCTCTCGACAACTCAGGAATGTTTCTGCGATACTTTTAACAGCTTGTTGTCTTCTATTAATTTATTGAAACGTTTTTGCAAAACTAGAGTGAATATTTTATATGAAGCATTTAGAAAGGATACTCCATTATATTAAGACACGTCGGTCAAGCTCCCTTTCTTATGAATCTGGAAAATGATTGTCTCCTTGAATGCTAGTGGTATGCTCTGCTGTACCATACTTATAAAATTCTGCTGGTATGCCATTCGATCCGTTTGCTTTCTCATCTTTAAGTTGCATTACAGCTGAAATCACTTCTTGGCGTCTTATTGCAGCATCAAAAGTTTCATTTTTAAGTTCTACAGCTATGAAAAAAAGTTAGAACCGTGTTACTTATACAAGTAACAACTTTTAAACATTAACAATTCAAAAAGATCTTATCGCCTCCATAAGATACAAATTTAATAGATAAGTGCCTAAAATACTAAAAAAGTTTTTACTTCATAGTATAATTGTAGTGTAAAAAAGTAATTTTCCAGTAAAATTAACGAACACGCCTATTTTGAAATTTATTTGACATATCAGTGAAAACTTTCTGCCAGTAAAAGTTAAAAAATTATCTGAATTCAAACAATTTTTAATTTCTATTCAGCCATTTATTTTTTTTATAGAAAGAGACTTCAATAACAAAAATTGACATCTATTGTTTAATTGAAACTGACAGATGTCAAACGCACTACGTACCTTTCTAGAATTAAACGGTTTTTGAACGAAATAAAGTGTTTTTTTGACCTAAATGCTGACAGCGAAACACTTAACCATGACAAGAAAAGTCTTGGCAAAGTTATCCTGACCTTAAAAATGGATCAGAGAATTTTGACGAATATAGAAATTACACTATTATTTCTTATAAAATTGACATTAAAAAATTGTTGATGGCGCTAGAGGTGGCGACTGTCACTATCCAAATGTCAATAGAAAAATATTATCCTCCGCAAAACAAAACACACCTTAACATTATTATTTTATTTTTTCAAGACAGGTAGTAAGACGCTTTATCGGATGCTGCCAATATCTTAGCTCGATCTTCCAACACTCTGATTTTGTTTCTGACTTTTGTGTTAGGTATAGTTTTTCTTGTTTTACCTGATGGTCCGCCTGCACTAATGCACAGCAGGGATATTCATTCATGAAAATATCCCTATGCAACGATATCCGTCAATATTATAGGAAGTGCATTTTAACCGTGTCCAAATTCTTAGCCTGCAATCAATATAGGTTTATGAACACATAACTTATAGAAACCGTCTGGACGCCCGCCGCGCCAGTCGAGCACACTTTTATCCACACAAAAGGATTTTGTTTGTGTTGATTTTTTATTTTCTTTCCTTTTTTTGTTTATAAAACGAGACTCGGATCAGATAATTAGACAGACAAGTGGCGACATCCGGAAATCGACATTGAATGTCAAACTAAATATGTCATTAAATGCTCGACGACAAGGTATTTATACCTCTCTCTCTACCGTGCAATGCATATAGTCAAGTCCGTCACATGTCTACTCTACCTGTGCTCTGTAATGTTGTGGTAATAAATTAAAGGCTGGTGAAGCTAATCGTTAAAGGACTGACTACATATCACATATAATATAATGTATATATAGGTTTATGTCTATCTTTAACTTTATAGAAAGTAGGATGGTCTGAGGTAAGATTATTTTGGTTAGATGTTGTAACCATAATGATTTACGACCGATGACAGTGATTTAGAAGAAAAATAAAAACAATTGGAAAACAATATGGATTTGTCTGTCTGGTTTTGAAAAATTCTACAAGATTTATTGAAAAGAATTAAGCACTGTGTAATAGACACGAGCGATGTCGATGATTGTGTCTGGATTGAATAGTTTTCAAAAAAAAAAAGGGTAAGATTTTTAGAGTCCAACAATGTTGTTCATTAGTTGGTTACTGATAGGTATTTATTATGGCTGTAAAACTATAATAAAATCGTTCAAAACCTTTAATATTTGAAAGCTCTCATTTTAACCAAAAAAAAAAACAGTTCAAAAGTGCAAATAATCAAAAACGTCATTGATTTCGTACTAAATTTCAAGCCCTAACAACACTTTGGCATTCGTGTATGCGTCAAAAAGTTACTTTAAAGTTTCAAAATGAATTATTTGTCAAGAAGGTGATTGACAAGTCACAATATCGCAGTACAAATGTCAAATTAATTCAAGAAGAACACAAATTTAATCTTGAGAGTAAGATAGTAAGTTGTTTGCTATTATGTGCGGCAAACAAAACTACTCGATAATAAAATGTCAAAATATTCAAAATCTCCACTTTGATAAAATTTTGCATTCGTAGTTCTCTTAAACAAAAAATACTGCAAAAACCACTTCTTATAAATCGGAATTAGAACAAAGCTCGTTATAAAATAAAAAATGTCTTCTAAGTTCATAAAAGTAAAGTAATGGCGCATGAATTTGACACTTTATTAAAACTTTCTTTTTTATCTTCACTCTGAAAAATAATTAAGAGAGAAAGAAGTTATGCACTGACAGACGTGCAGGTAAGGCCGTTACATTATATTTATGCCAATGTTTTAAGAAAAATTTAAAAAATGGCAAAGTCTTACAACATGTGTAAAATAAGAGACCGCAGTTTAAAATCACTTCATATAGGTATAAAGATAACACATTAAATATTAAGGTAATTTACATAGCACTTTGATTGCTATATTTAAAAAAAAAATTAAAAAAAACGTCAAAATGTTCACTTTGATGAAATTGACATTTGTTTCATAATTTTCTTAAAGGAAAATACTAGTTTTTTGAAGAGATATTTTTTATACAAATTATTTTTCGACTTAAACAACATTTTAAATCGTAACTAAAACCAAAACTCATAGAAATTTTATAATAATTCATCAAAGTAAAGTGATCGTTGTTACTGTCAATTTAAAAGTTAAAAGATTTGCCACAAAAATTTGTCATTAAAGTGAAGTACGATATATATATAGGGATTTTTAAATAAAAATGGTGACAAAACGTCAAAATATGCTTGAAGTAAACAGTTACTATTCAAAAATATTTAAATTTATGTGAATCTTTTATTTATGTATGAAATCGTTTGATTTTGCCAAATCAACTATAAACCCCTTAGCACTAAATCACTAAAAAAAAGCTAAGCTTCAAAACCTAAATCAAAAAAAGTGTTTTATAGTGTGATATATTATTATTCTTCATCGATTTTGCTATATTCATACAAAGTTATACGATTGTGAATATCTCAAGAGTCACAAATCACTGATAAGCTCTTCTTTTTTTATTAAGGTTCGTACACACCAAACCATTCGATAAATACAAATTTGCATTTTATCAGTTCAAGAAAAAAAAACATATATGTACCTATCTATAAATTGTATTCTTTATACAAACAAAATAAAATCAACAAAGAAATATCCTTGTCCGAAACCTTTTTGGGCTCACATTCCTTTTGTCTTAAAACCTATAATATATATATAAAACTTCACCGCAGTGTTCAATAAAATTCCAATCAAAATGAAAAAGAAAACAAAAAATTAAGATAAATAAATAAAAATTCTCTGTTACCGCATGCAAATTAGAAATTCGTTTTGTTAATTAATTTATATTATACTTTAATTTGAACTAAGTATCGAGAGGTATATTTTTTGTATGGGGAAAAATGGCTCTTTGTGTGATATCCGCTTCTGCATTGCCTACTGACTGCAACACATATTGACAGTTTTGGCGGCGGCTGATGGCTGAGCGGTGAACTCGCCGCCGCGCCGGCCGCGCCACTTGCGTGTTTGGTTTTGGAATTGAAGTTTTTTTTTGTTTTTTATTTATTTCTTATTTTTATTCGACAAATTTATATTTAATGAGATCCATAAAATTTGAATTTAAGAGAGAAAATGCCGCCAACCGAATCAGGTTCTTTCTTATTTCTGAATATTCTTTCTAAAGAGCCTCGCTCGATCTGGCTAATGGCTTGCTATGGCAGCATTCGGCTTGTTTCTCTATGGTGATGGCGCTGCTGGTAGTATAAGCGGACTCTTTTATAGCACAAGCGAACTGCCAAGTGGTCCACCTTAGACTTAGGTAGGTAAGGTATAGGTAGATTTGGAGACTGGACTGAACATTTGATGGCATATAAAAGCATAAAAATAGTCCTTAAGTTGCAACTCTTGGATCAAGTTTGGGATCATTATGGATGCGCACGGCATTGCGGCTAATTTTGCTTTTATCATTCGAGAGAGGTGACCGCGTCTTCTTAGGCTATTTTATTTGTTCTTTTCTTTCACTGGATGATGATTTTTTAAGCAAAAAATTCTGTGGTATTGAGACGTCTCTCATTCAAATCACTATTGGGTGAGAACGTGGAGGGAACTTATACGGCAGCCAGGTAGGAGATTTGTGGGGATCGTAGATCGTTGATACCGTCAACAAGTCGACGAAAGGACACTTCATGGGTGTTCTATGGCAGTGATAAAATTAGCAGGCAATACTTTACGTTTTGCAGTCTCAGTATGTGAATATTGTATTGCTGTAGAAGAAATGATGTGATGATAATGATGACGATGAAGATGAAGATGACTATGAGATGTGCGAGGTTCTCATTAGAATGGCATTTCGATTGGGTTTTATAGATTTATTGCCAGATTTTTTGAGACAGGTCTTAAATAACTTTGTTTGTATCTTTTTGATATAAATTTATATTTACCCTGTTTCGGATGTTGGAAGAAACTCGTTGAAAATTATAGGTAGGTTGTTGTGTTTAATTCTATTTAGCTGATGGCAGATATTTCAATTTGAATCAGAATTCTTTTTATGGTTGAAGATTAAGTGAGTACTCAGCTTTAAAACAAAGTCGGTCAGGCAGTATACGTTGTTTTGTTGATGAGAAAACTCAGGAAAGCTGTTCTTGAAATTGTTTAAACTTCTCTTAAAGACGTATGTGATTAAAATAGAAATTGCATCCAACAAATATTGCAATTATTAAAATATTTGTGGTGCGATAATTCGTAGATGGTAGCAATAATATAAAAGTATTCTCTTAGCACATTGACACTTAAAGTAAAAAAAAAAACGAATCTTCTTACAACTAATAGATAGTGTTGATATTAAAGTCACATAAGAAACCTCAATTAGACATCTTATATCAAAACGTAATTCTTTTCTTTCTTCACTGTTATCTTATATACATATCTGGATATCAAGTCAGAGTGAGATAAAACGATTTAGTGCCAAAAACCGTTGCCTGAACTGGGAATAATAGCGATTTGACGTTTCATCGTTGTAATTTGATTTAAAATTTTAAAATGTCAGCTCTGTTATTTCTTTTTTTAACTATACATCAAGGGGACGGGAAAAGTGATGTTAATTATTTATTGTGCTTGATATAAGCTGCACTTTGTTTGTTTATAAACGTCAAACTCATGACTTCACATCGTTTTTTGATGCTATATATATATGTCTGTATATTAAAGGCTGTTTACATTTCACTCTTTTTAGGTAACCCATTTTGACATTTCATCATTTCTGCTTCACTTGCCTTTCTCTTTTTTTGTAAGCACTAAGTTCGAGCGAGGAGAAATGGTTAAACGTCAAACTCAAATGTAAACATCATCTTATTACTACAAATATGTCATTTTCTTGACAGTTGGTGACATTTCTCCATTGGTCGTACGCAAAATTGTAAAATCATACACATTTTATATCTTTTCCCCACAACTATTGAAATATGTCGACACATATTGAAGAAATGTATGTTGTGTAATACATTCTTCGTGACAGGATAATATTTCAAAATTATTATGACACATCATCAAGACAAGTCATTTGTCTGCTACTGTTCAGTTCGGAGGCAAGGATTTCATCTTTTTCTCGTTTTTCTTACCGACAAATTAATTTGGTTCACAAATAAATTAACACTCATTAAAGTTCCATGACAACATCAGGGATTCATGATGTCTTTTATGGAAAAAAGGACAGGATAAAAATTAAAAAGATGCTGATCAATTGCCTAAAGAGCCACGCCTGCGCCTCTCTGAGTTCTGTTCAAAGAACCACGGATGGATTGAACAGTGGCGTCCTCGGCCACTGCCATAACTGCCTACAATCTTCTTTTCAAGATCTTTTCTGTCCTCTCATGCATAAATACTGGTATATGTAAGAATGTACCACATAAATATGGAATACCCGTTGAGTTGATGATACGATCACCCGCTGTGATCTTACACCTCACATGCTTAATATGTGGGATACGGAGATATATCAAAACACAACATACATTCAACAAATATAAAAATGGCAGCAATGTCCTTACTCCTACTTACCTACCTTTTCTTTGATTCTCTTAACTCGTTATGTTTTTTTTTTGGGACACTTTGTCACAAGAAGTATAAGAAATATGAAAGACTGACCAACGTTATGTTGTGTTTCGTCATGGTATCACCAAGAACATACATCATCCGGTTCTTTATTTTTGTACACAAGTCAGCGCTTGAAGCGGGCGTCCAAACTGAAGGTAAGGTAGGTAAAGGTAAGGTAGACCTAACATTTATCCGAGATATACATATACCAAAGATACATACCCCCATGAATCACATCTCGGCAACTTGACTGAGCTGCTGTTAGCTGCACCTTCTTTTAGTTATGTTTTTTTTTAATTTTATTTTCATGCTTCGTCTGATGGCGCCTTAACCTGGTTGTGAGTCCTTATCTTTTCACTGGCGCGACACTTAATTCTTTTCGTTCGTTTTTCTTCCGACTTCTTTTTTAGTTGTTGTTGTCGACGTTGCCGTCGTCGTCCAGTCCATATCCATATCCATATTCACGTCTATCTATGACCCTCAAAGTCTCTGGTTGATGATGGTGACGACAACGACGACGGTGATGGTGATGGCTGAAGCTGATGACAACGGTGTTATAAAGCCAACAAAAACGGACCATAAAGGAACTTGTCTTTTTTGTTCAACGTTATTTTTCTGGAGGCATAGATTCGATTTTATAGCGCTAAACCAAACGTTTCTTTTAAGACACTTATAGTCACGACGATGTAAAATAAAGTAAAGGTCTCATATAGGTTAACATCGTAAGCAATGAAGCTTGTACATGAATAAAATAAAGGGGCTTCTATATTACTAGAACACAAAAGCATTATGATAACTTCAATTACCTATAATAGAAGTCTTTTGTTTAAGCCCGTACAATAGGATAATGGTTTTTAGTTTGTTAACTTTTAAGTCAAAATCAGAAGCATTGAATTAGAAGATAAAAAGATACGACTTTCATTAAGCTAAGTTTTTATATATTAATATGGCACTGTCGAAACCTCCGAATTTTGGTGCAAATTAAGCTCCAACCAAAGCTGAAAAATGTACATGTACCAGTATTTACTCAAAACTAACATTCTTGCTTATTTCTGACCAATATTTTTCGAGTGCTTCGTTAAAAATTGAATATTTGGAAGCAAAGTCCTTAAGTAGAACTTTAAAAGTTTAAGTATTTTTCTGAAAACCTTAATAAAAATCCTTTATAAATGGACATTAAAATTAAAAGAAATGAATTCATGTAGAATGTACCTACTTTGAAATATTGCTCAAATACTCAAAAGCTTGGTTCTTTTCTCTTTCCATTACAAAAGACATGTACTTTCCCTTTTTCTGAAGTTCTCAAATATTTTAAAATCTTTACAGATGTAATGTATAATGTTTAATAAAAGTCAGCTAGTGATTTGACAAGCAGTGTAATAGTGTTTAATTTTTTTTTACTCGATGCTGTCAAATTTGAATTGATAAAGAATGATTCAAATATTAATAAGAATAGTACTTAGCTTTAAGAATTAAAATTGTGGCTATCGCTGACAGTTAATTATAATTGCAGTTTGACATAGTTAAATGTCAAAACCGATTTTGATATATGTAAGCACTAAGCATCAATTTAAACTTATAATCTCTGACTTATAATTAAAAAAAAGTATCTTATCTAAGTACTAATTGCATCTGACAAACGGTAAATTGACGTTAACAAATGTCAAACCAAGTTATAGAACTGTCAATTCACTTTAGACATGATCAGGTGCAAATGAGAAATGCACTCAAATACTTAGATGAAGAGTTATGTATTTTTTTCAAAACGTGGATACAAAAAGTTAGTTAACCTTAATTTTGTATTGTCTGCTGTTTAGTTGAAGTTTTTCAGTGTCATTTAATTAGTACATTAGTGCTAAATCTCTTCCACATCATATTATTTCTCCAGACTTACGGGTTATTTAAACTTTCACATAAAGCTAAAGCTGTTCTCAAAATATTTTATAGCAATTAAATTGCATAATTTATAGAAACAAAAAAACCACACGCATAGTTGATGAAGTGACGACAAACCTTATTAATAAAATATAAATGCACCACATTCAGGTATAAGATTTGTTTATAGTTCTTTTTTATAGTAGATCGTGTTCATAACTAAATGGAATAATTAAACAGGTCGATGAATTATGGTTGCACACACAACATGTTGATAGATCCAATTAAAAACAACAACAACAATAACGAAAATGAGATCAAATCAAAAACAAATTATCATTCTTAAGCGGAAAACTAGTAGTTGATTTTAAAAGAAAAAAAAAGTGAATGTAAATTTAGATTGGAATGTTTTGCTATGTAAATAAACGTATGTATCAAACATTAAAGTGTGCATATTTATTACCTATAAATATCGCATGACTTTATAGTGGAGGAGTTATAATTTTTATTTTTGTTTAATATCTAGAAAATCTAGAAATCCGATTTTCAATTTTAAATTTATGAAAATACTAAAGAAATTCAAGATCAAAAGTTTATTAGAGAAAATAACTTAAGTTATGTCTTAGTTAGCATAGTTAATTGAAAAGTAGATTTGCATGAATTGATAAAGTTGAAATTTTACTAAAATGTTTCAATAGGCCCTATATATGCCTACCGCAGGCTATAAATTTCGTTCACATTCACTTTTCTCCAAATTGTGATCTAGTTTTAATTCGACATTTTGTTAATTTATTAATTTATGCTAGACATATTTAAAAAAGTCAATACGAAGATAAGCGGAATATTAGATAATTTATACCTTAATAGGTTTTGAATTTTTTCAAGCTTTGTTTCTGTCTGATGACTTTTTGAAGGACTGCAACTATGCGCGTGACAAAAAATACCAAACAAATAACCTTCAATGAAATTTTACTATACTGGACAGATGCATTGAAATAGTTCATTATTCTTTATATTTTAAGCAAGAGCACCTTTAAGTCAGGATGTCACAATCAAGTTCATAAACGTCAGTGTCACTTTTCGATTCGAATATAGGTATACTTTTCTTATTGACAGTGCTTACATAAGATTGTTTTGAGATGACTCGCATATTTTTGACGTTTCATCATTTTTTCTCTCTTTATGTGAAAGCAAGAAAAACTGATGTTTCTACTTGTAATTTTAAGAGTGATCTGATCACATTTTTGCAAATGACGGCAAATGTCAATTTCAATTTGACATTTCGTACACGAAATACACGCTTCATCAAAATATGAAACACTATGATCGCTGTGCCCTATAGTGAAATATGTAAATACTAAAACACAACTTGTTTACTCCGATACAAAAAGTATGTCAAATGCCAACCCTGGTGTTTTGTACCAACTCCTTTGTTAGGGAATTAAGTTAAAGTAGGTGCATACCTTAAATTGAAATTTTGTAATTAACTTAAAATTGAATCTGGCAATTTAAAAAGATACGATGTCTTTAAGCATTCCGAAAGATGTCAACCACATGCTCGCGGTATCACACCATATAAACTGTCAAACATATTTGAACACCATTTTGCTTTTTTTTGACACTTCTTTTTTGGTGTTGTTTAATTCTCACTTTAACGCTTTCGTATAGTGAACTACATAATGTCGTCCTCTCACATTGTGTTTGTACAATCATTTTATTTTGTGTTTTTTTTTGCAAATGAAAATAAACGAAAAAATAAAAGTATAGGTATATTCATTCCCGCCAACCAAACCAAACATGTGCGCGTTGCGCGTATAAGAAAAATGTCCATCTGGCCATATGGTATAACATCAAAGCCAAAGAACCTTTTGAACCTCGCTGGCTCTGCTGGTGTTTGCACAATTGCAAATATACGAGTGAAGAAAAATAAAATGGGAAGAGACTTGTGTTTTTGCCGCGCTCTAACAATTCCCAAACATGGATTCCACGAAGTTGGAGCACGTGAATTTTTCACTCACTCGCTGTTCGCTGGCTGTTTGCGTTGAGCTAACACAACACTTTCTGCACATTGCACGCATTGACGAAAAGGAATGTTGCAATAACCATCATCAACGAACGCGACGACGAGAGTGTCTTAACTATATGTACCGCGAAATACCGCTAAAGCAGAAAACTGTTCAAAAGTAGTAAGTGAGTGGTGCTGTGCGGACCGGACAGCATAGGAAGAAAAGCGACAAACACAAAAAAATGGTTTTCTATCTTCGGGCAATGTACCTTTATAGATCACTCAAGCCTCACACGAACTCAAGATCACAAAACGACTAAGCGCACGCGCAAACGCACATGCAAAACACTCATACAATTCAATACACCTACCTTACCTACATAGCTGTCATAATGTGACAGCATGCAACAATCTGACTGACATGTGAAATGCAAATATTAGCTTTAACGTCAGACGTCAAATATTATTGTTGGCGGATTTTCTTTATATCGCTCTTTTGTTGCATTGCTGACATTTGCACAGACATAACACCTCTGGACAATCGACTTTGATTGAATACATAAATAATAACCAACAAAAAAATCCTGAACTTGGAGCGCGTTCTTTTTTTTATTACCTACATTTTGTTTGATAATGTATTTTACTAGGTACTGTTACATCATAACATCGAGTATAAACTGCTGTCATAATCTCTTGAGATCTTTAATCTCCTAAAAACTTTTATTGCCCTAGGTTGTGACCCGATAGAGAATGGTCAGTCTCAGTCTCAGTCTCAGTCTCAGAAATGTTTGTTTTCTTAAAAAGTGCGGCTTACCACACACCATACAGCTGCTGCACAACGCCTTGCCCATCCAGAACGCACCACACTCTTTAAATGGATTTAAGCTTTCGTTTGAAGAAACGCGCCGTGAAATTGTTGCGGCTGCCGCTGCTGTGTGATGTTTATGACATGTATATAGAGGTCGCCTTCATCCGCCGCCACCCGTCATGGTCGGCCGGTCGCGTCGCGTTGTCGATACAGACGTTGTCATTATATTGAAGGTTTGCGCGATCACAATATTCGTAAGCCGATTGTAGATTTAAGGTGATTAGCACTGCCAGTTGACTGACATACATATTCTCTATGCCTGAATGTACGTCATTTGAATGACCATACTCACTGTTACTGTTGATCGAAAGGAATGTAGATATTAGGGGGCTTATAAAAGTTTTGTTGTCTTCTTTTATTTTTTGATTTTGTTGTCTTTTTGAATGATCGATGCAATCAGGTTGAAGAGACATCAAATGTTGTGGGTAGCGTCTGTCAAGTGGAGAAAAGGTGTGTTGTTGTGTCAAAAAGGAATTCATTCAAATCAGTAGAGGAAAGAATACATTGGTTTTGAAGATTCTTGCTATAGATATTTTTTTTTGAAGATTATATATTTTGTGCATATGTACGTCATTGTGAAGTCAATATATTGATGGATTGGAGAAAAGAGGACAAAAACAATTCATATTTATGTAGGACGTCTTAAAAGTAGCAGATTCTATTCTGACATTTTGGATTTACATTTGACATTTGTTTACTACTATTTCTGGTAAAAAGTTTTTGGGGACACTTAAAATAAAAGATAGGTCAAAAAGCTGCCAGGGATGTGATTTTGTGATCTTCCAAAAACTGAAGGTTTCCTCATTTAATGTATTCTCCATAGCATATTTTTCCAAATTACAAATTGCAGTTTTATGAATGAAGATGATAACAGTTGTATTGAAAACTTTTAAATCCAGGTTTGTTGTCACTTCATCCGAAATATTCGCTCGATAACATCATTTTGTTGAAACTTAATTTCAAAGGAGTTAATTCCTTATAATTGACAGTTGACAGTTTTGTGGATAAACATATATCAAAGTTAAAAACTACATTGACATAAAATGATGAAACGTAAAAATAAGTCTCCGAAAATATGAACAACGCCCTTAAAAGTCACAAAATGGCTAAATATCAATTCCTCAAATTAGCAATGTTGAGGTTTGTAAACATTAACGATGCAAAATCTATACTGCTATTTAGAAGAATCAATTAAAACAATTTCAATACAATATTTCTTCTCCTAAATGCATCTCAACAAACTTCAGTGTCATCAAAGTAAAACTAAAATTTTGAGGTTTGTGAATGATGGAAGAAAGAATATTTGGCGAAAGGTAATTTTTAAATGACCGGATGTTTGGCATCAATCAATTGAAAATTGTATGTAATTTTTTTGTTGTTTATCAAAATAAAAAACAAATGATGCATAAATCACAAGATGCGTCATTTAAAAAGTTTTCTTGCTTCGATTTCAAGGTAAAGTTTGCAAAAAAAATGTATTTGATGTCAATAACTTTTGGACTTAGGTCATTCGTGAAGTGATACTAAAATTTTATAGCCATCTCTCTGAGACAAATAAATTAAATTTCCGTTGAAATGTTTCTCACCACAAAATCATCAATTATATAGCCTGTTCTGTCCACACACCAAAATGTCCACATCATCATTCATTCGAAGTGCATCATAAAATGTCACATTGCTCACTGACTCGTCATTGAAGATCATAAAATTTAAATGTGGGGTTTTGATGAAATATATTTAAAGATTTATTTTTATAGACGAAATGAAATCCTCGTCAGAGTGTATAAGAAAAAAGTATAGTGCATCATTAATGGGATACTAGAAGGCGCCTCGCTCACCGCCTTTAAACCATCATAACATTCAGGCCTTGTTTCTGTTTGAAGCTCGCTTGACAATATTGTCATAGAGCTCAAAGTTGACCCTTTTTGTTTTTTTTCTGTTTGAGATGTCGTTGTCTTATTTTAATCGCTTTCTAAACATATAGTTCCCTGGCTTTTGATGTTTTTCAAAGAGCGACAATGTCGACAATGGACCGGACGACCGACGGTTCGGATAAAATTCTTTTAATCCGCCCTGATGGAAGCGAGTTGACAAATTTCTATACCACAATCATTACCACCATCATCAGTGCATCATTATCACCTAAGATCACCTCATTTTCGAGCTTGGGTCGTCGCGTCGTCGGAATCGTTGGTCCAAAATCTTTCTTATGTCTCATCAGCATATCTGAAGAGACGCGATAAAAAGAAAACAGACAAAAAACAAGGATCTGAGGGAAAGAACAAACAGACAAAAAAAAAGGAAAAACAATCATCAATGACCTATGGTCACACATCGTCAAAGGGAATCGCCTGCGGTTCCTTTGAGTTTGGTCTGATGTAATTAATTAAAGAATTTTATTCCTGTGCGCGTTTTCAGCCTCCTTCTATCTTCCTGACACTTGTGCTTCGATGGCTTGCCTGGACACTCTGTATAGTTTTTTTTTTTGTTTCTCGAATTTTATAGCCCCTTTGCTAAGTCTACATAGGATAGAACATCCACGCAGACCTTAAAAACACGTCCGACAGTCTTCGATTTATTTTTCTGGTGCTGATTTTTTTTTTTTAATTTAGCTCTGGTTAACGCGCGCGACTGTTAATAGAGGGCTCCTTTGGCAGTGCAAAAACTTGCTTGCGTATACGCGTCAATTAAAAACATAAAACAAAACAAGTTAAGCAATATCGTATAAGAAAAACCCCTCGACGCGACGTCAGCATCCAGCATTCTCCTTGCTTGTGATTTTACCTGCACGCTGTGCGGTGAGTTATAAGCAGCAATTATCCCAACATCGAATGTCCTATCTGATCTATATATCTGCGCGCAAGCGCTAGCGTTACATGCAAAATGTCACATGGTCACGAAGAAGAAGTCGTTGTTTTTAAAGCTGTCGGAAATTTTTCTTTAACTCTCTATAGCTATCTCTATCTTTCTCATAATAGGGTATATTGTTGAAGAAAAAGAATTATGATGCTTCGAAGCCGGTTAATAGGCTCAAACGCCATCGCATTATTGCCATCGACGACGCAACCGTCGCTGTCGACGCTGCTGTACGATTCGCAATACGGCAAAAGACAGAGCCTGCGCAGATATTGCCGTTTTGTACTTAAGAAATATCTCATTATGTCAAATTGAAATGTTGCGGCAAATATATGCACTTGTTGCCCGAATAGTGACAGTACGACATTTCTTTCTTTTCTCGCATTTGTCGTCGTCGTGCGTCGTAGTCGTTGTATCGTTGGAACGCGGAAAACGACAAACGTTTTGTTTTGCGTTAATGTGTTGTCATTTGTTTTTTTTTTGGTTTGACTGTTATTTGCTGTTGGCTTTATTAAGGCGAGGCTATTAGCCATTATCTATAAGTGACAATAATGACAATTGGAAGATATTTATTTAAAAAATGGCTGATACGAAAAAAGAGTTTTAAATGGCCTTACTATCTCAAAAACTTCAAAAACTGTCGTAAATTATAACATTGTTACATATTACAATCAAATATATTAATTTTAGAAGTTCACTTCATCTTTTTAAAGTTGAAAATATCCCACGTTGGGCGCCATAACTTTTAAAAGGTTTTTTAGTTAGCAGTCATTTTGATACAACTTTGCACATGTAGTTGAACTCTACATCCATTTAAGGTGATTTGTCAAAACAGTCTTAATACATACATAACAGTAAATTTGACAGATGTATGTTCAACAATATGGCTGCTATCAACTGTCAAACTCTCTTTTTTAAGCAAGATGGTAATTTTATTGGACTAAACGTCATATTGTTAAAAATACTAGAACCACAGAAAACTACTTAGCCAAATGTTTACACCAGCTTTATACATTATGCAATATAAACAAATTTTATAAATTAAAAAAGAAGTCCATTAAGTAGAAAAAAAACGAAAAGAGTAATTTATTGTTTAACACTTTTAACAAATTAGACATCTGCCACACCCTGAAGTAATTTGAAAGTTATTCATCATAATTCCAATAATAGTAGGAATCATTTTTGTTTTCTTTCTTTATTTCACAAACCATGTTTAGTACAAAAAGGTACATTTATTCGAACACAACCCATTATTTCTGAAAAAAATAAATTTTGACAGCATCGTATATGGCATAGAGATCATATATACATCATCGATCGAAAAATTAAACAATGAAAATATTGCTTCTGAAGGAGCGGCTTAAATTGAGTAGAAAAAAAATCAATTGTTTTAAAAATCTTAACATCCATCAATCAATGTGTTTTTTAAAAATAGAAGCTAACATGCAAAATAGTGCTTGAAATAACAAAACAATACAAAATCTCCCCTTAGGCGCCACCACTACCACCCGTCTACCTATAGGTACCTACCTACGACTGACAACTAATCTGCCTGCCATTTTATTTTAAATAACTGTCATTTAAAGAAGAACATACAAAAATAAATTTAACTTCCCACAACACCTTCCCATCTATATACAAAAATATTTCTATGAAATTAATAACCTCATTAAGGTTAACACACATGGCTCTTGTCTATTTTTTTTAAATACATTTTTTTATTAATTAAATTTATGTGTAAATTTTGGTTTCGTATATCTAGACAACATGAATAATTTTACTTCTATAGCTAGCCAAAAAAACCATGTTAATCATTTTTTAACAATTTGAATAAAAAACAAAAGTGACCAACAAAAACTTTTGTAGCTGTCAACGTCTCGTATTAAAACATTTTATGAACTATACAATATATTGAAAATAATTTGCTTCTGTTCCCAGAAATCATTAACAGGTGATTTATTGAAATAAACCATAAGCTTTATGTATACCTATTTATATTAAAAATAATAAAATGTAGTTGGCACGAAGAAAGAAGGATTTTTGTGTGTACCATTTTTCTGTTGATTTTATGGCAAATTTACCGACACTGATACCGACGGTAAATTATAGACACGAGTAAAGAATTAAATTGTTATATTTTTTATAGCAAGTCTTAAAAAATTTTGATATGCCAAAATGGAAGATCGTAAATTATTATTCCTGCAGCACGTTTTTTTTTTAAATGGCCTTGAAGTTGCTTATTTTTATAACTTTTTTCGTTTACCCCAGAAAAAGAACTAAAATGAATAATAGTTTGATCTTAAAAATGAATTTGACAAGTGAATGCCATGACGTTTACACTATGCATTATGTCAGTCTGTATTATTGCAGTCTGCTAATATTTTGACTTAGAACTTTATAGCTTGGTTCTAAAACGAATAAGAAATTCTTGAGGTTTCACTTTTTTCTGTTGAAAAATTTAAATATTAGATCGAGGAATTCTGTATACATACGACAAATATTTGTAATTTTTAGGATTTATGTATTTTTTTGGTACGAGCATTTAAAGAGCTTTGGTGAGATTATTCTACTAAATACGATACAATAAGATATTGAAGGTTGAACTATTTCGACTTCTATATCACTCTAAAAATATTCCTTCCGCACTGCCTTATCACTTTTAAATAATCAAATGTCAAGTGAGACATTTAAATTATCATGGAGTAATTTGTGTTATGTTTACTGTAGCCATAATGTAGCGTTCAAGGTGAGGTTTTAAATTTTGTTTCTTATTTGTCAAAAGTTAACAACGGTAGTTAAAATGAAAAAAAAATTGACGAAATTAAAATTTTTGACATGACACTGACAGCTTTGTGAAAGAATTTGACATCAGAGACAAAATGGTCCTTAATAGAGAAGAAATTTGAAATTTTTAGAGACGGTTAGACAAATTTTGACATTTATTTTTGAATTGTTTTGAAGTCTCAAAATAAAATATGCGTTGACATGTGTACGCAGCCTAAAAGTTACAATGACTGTTTGGCAGGTGAATGTTGAATTGCTGGAAAATAATAAACCAAACAAGCTCTTTGAGCCGCCAACATTTCGCATATCTATAGCTCATTTTGATTTTTTTAAAGTTTTATGAAAATGTGTCTATATTATATAAACTAGTATAAATCATCATCTATATATTATGAACTTAACATTAATATTACCAAATATGAACTCTTCTATACTATTCATCTAACATTTTTGAATAGTACAAAAAGATAAAGCATTTCTCTTTATTCCTATAACACTCCCAAAACTGTTTGAAAAATGTAAGTCAATTTTTTGTCCATACAGCCATTATAGGTAGGTAAGGTAGGTAGACCTACTATTAACTATATATGTCTATAACAAAGTTGGTATATATGGTTATACCAGTTATAGCAACCTACCTCCAACAAAGCCTTATCTATGTGGAACGACTCCAAGACTAATATGCATATCCGTTTGGATAAACTTACGTCGCCCGTTACACGTTTGTAATCCTGCATTTTCAGATAAATTATCTTCGGCATACACAAACAGCAGCAGCAGCAGCATCAGCATCAACAGCAGCAATGGTAATTTCCTAAATCAAAGAACCCAAACCAAGAAGAAGGACCATTGAATCTAACTTGAATAAGACTCCAACTATATCTTCGAGTATAGGTACAACCATAACCATAATACACCATCCAGGACAGAACAGAGCATCAGAGCTGAGTAAAACCTCACCTCTTTCCGCCATTAGTCAAAGGCAGAGTCAGATTTAAAGGAGGTGGTGGTTGGAGCAGTAGTTGGGTGGTTAGTTAAACTCTTTGCCAAGTTCCTATCTAAAATAGCTACAAATCCCAACATCAAAATGAGAAACACCAACTCCAGAAGAAACAACATGAAGCTAAGAGATCATCGTCGTCGTTCGTCGTTGTAGTCGTCGTCGTTGAGTTGTGTCCTTCCTCTGCTGCACCGCGAACGTCCAAACCGAACGGGCAGAACACCTATCCCCGCACAGTAGTTATTCGGGAATCGCACATGACTGTGCCTTGTGCTTAATGTATCTTATCGAATTCTGCATTTGGCAAACAGGACGATGCCACAGCAACAGCAGCATCCGAGGGGGGCTGGTGAACAAACTGTACCACCTCCTTGGAGGTGCATCACAACACTCTACCACCACACCACATCATACAGTACTACTCAACACACCAGCATTAGCCATCATTCTTCCAACGCCCCAGCAGCGCATCGCAGTGCAGCGCAGAGCAGCGAATGGGGGACAGAGCGAAGTGAACAAAGCGAACTCTTTGATAGATCTCCGACGAGATAAGGACGTCATGTCGTGATGATGATGCTGAAGATGATGCTGCAGATGGTGGACCGAAACAAGAAAAATTAAAACTTTGAGCAGGTTTGGCTTTGCATTTGGAATCTCTACACTGTGCGATGGATGCAGCGCAGAGGTTGTTTCAATTTTTGTTTCTCTGTTTGCATGTAAGTTGCGCGCACCTTCCACGGATACTTGTGGCGATACTTATACGTTATACCTACCTTTCCTATATCTTAAAGTTTTATTGTAGCACGACTTTTTTGGGCGCCTTTAAGATGTCTACTGTATATATGTATGAACGGAAGGTATATGGTGGGTAATGGGCTGAAGTAGGATGTGATGTGATGTGATGGTGATGCTCTGCCTTTGCCTCTGCATCTACTTTGGAAGAATGACGCACTACATGCTCTTTTGTGGCCATTTTGGAGAGAATTTTATTGTTATTGCCGTTGTTTTGAATTCCATTGTGGATAAGAATTCAACAGCAAACAAAAAAAAAAAGAAAAAGTTTTTCTTTTCCGTGATATTTAAAAAATTGTGTAAATGTTAGCAAATTTATTTTTGTTTTTTTTACTCACTACAAAAAAATAATGATCATTTCCTTTTTGTGAATTCAAAAATAATCCACAAATTTTAATCAAATTTATTATGACAAATCAAAAAACATACATAGTATAATTTTAAATGTCAAATGGTTTCTTAATGAGTTTGATTGTCATTTTTAGAAGAATTTTTATAGTCGAAATAACTGTCGTGTTGCCAGATCACAAAAAAAAAACAACACCCACTCTTAGGTTTTTTTGCACACACAAAAAAAATATAAAAACAATAAAAACTTAAATTTATGTCCATAAATTATATATTATGTAACAGTATATGGCAAATTTTAACAAAGAAATGTTAATATTTTCATTTAAAAATAACTTTAATAGCTTTAAAATTTATAAGCTATATATAATGTCAAAATAAATTATAAAACCACGACGAATTTTTTAAGGAAAAATGCAAAAACGTCAAATTTAATATGTGTTACGAAAGCAAAATGACAGAAATAACAGCTATTTAAATTCAGATTGAAGATTGACATTTGATAAGAAAGTTTTTGTTTTTTTCTTTTCCTTCTTTTATTTGTATTTTATTTTGCAGAAAATGTAAAAATAGAAACATTTGCGATTTAAATGCAAATTTAATTTTAATTTGTTATTTTATACGCAAAAATTGACATTCCTTGCGAAATATTTGGATTTTAGAGACCCACTCACCTATGCGTATTTGAAAAGTAGGTGATAAAAAGCATTTCCTTCTCGTTATCGAAATAATAGCGTATGGAATCTGATTTTAGTGTTTTTAAATCGAAGTAAACAGTTAATATAGTTAGCACAATTTTTATGAAATATTATACAATACTAACATTTCTAAGACAATTCACCGTTCATATAACAATCTTTAACATTTTGAAAACTTCTCTTGTTTTTTTTTGACAGTTGATTGACAATTCGTGCACTAAACATAAAAGAGATTTATATGTTAATCAGCTACATTACCCACGCAAATACCATAAATAGTTTGTATATGGCAACTCCTTTATTTTTGCTTGCTAAATTTAGTTTATTTCAATGAAAAAATACCTTACCCGTGATTTTTACAATATATTGTTCTTGAAAACAGGAGCTTGAAAACTTTGAGCTAAATTTATGAACGCAACCTTCACTTATCATAGAACTGTCACTTTTTATTCTTTCAATAAACTCAACATTTTCCGAATGGTAAGGTACATGAACGAGTTACGCAACAACTGTTTTATGTAAATCCGGAATCGTAATTTTTTTTTCTAGTAAACAGGGCGATTTGAGTCTACATATCCATTGTGTGTTGTTGTCGGGTCAGTGGGGCAACGGGTTGGTAGAAGTGTCGAAAATGTCGGTGCCGTTCAGGCATCCATAGCAAACAATAAAAATCAGTCAATTCCACTGCGGTATCAAGAACACTCAGACCACATTATAACCTATTTAGCTCATAAGGATTTTTGGTTTACAACCATACACGATCAAGCTATTTTAAGAATTGAAGAAGAATAGAATTTCCTCATTGGAAAAACAAATACCTTAAAATAGTGTTTTTCAACGTGTTGGTCGTGTTTTTTGAGGGTTCGCGAACATTCTTACGAGAAATTCCAAAAGGTTGAGCAAATACTGCGGTTAAACAAAGCACACGCAGAAAAATTGATTGTGATTTTTTTACCAAATTTCGTGAAAAAAAAGCAAAGTGATACTGTTAATATAGAGCTAGCAAAGTTACTTATCATAAATTAAACTAGTCAACTCTGTTAAGATAATTCGTGATAAATTAACGTAGTTATCATTTCCCCTCTAAATTAAACCCGATTCTTTTTAGCAAAACAAGTTAACTGATAAAAGCATAGTAACAGGGTTCTTAAGAGCCTTTCAAATTGGCTATTATTATACAAGCAACTCTGTTTTTAAAACCAAACTCACTTGTTTAATTTTCTTTTTAAGAGACGATCTATGTGTTCATTTTAAACAATTCGTTCGGTTAAATTAACACAAAGTACTGTGTTAAATTTAACTTACTTTATTTCATACTAAAAAAAAAATAGAGCCCATGGCACCTTACTCTGTATTAATGAGCCAACCCAGTTTGGTAAATTTTCACAGCCTACTTGGTAAAATTATACAAACTTACTAGGTTCATTTTTCACAATCAACTTGCCTAAATTATACTAACATACTCTGCTTTAAATATCCAAACTACTTGGTTAAATTTTACAAACTTACTAATTTGATTTTTCACAATCAACTTGGCTGAATTATGCTAACATACTCTGCTTTAAATATCCAAACTACTTGGTTAAATTTTACAAACTTACTAGTTTGATTTTTCACAATCAACTTGGCTAAATTAAGCCAACATACTCTGTTTTAAATACCCAACCTACTTGGTTAAATTATACAAACTTACTAGGTTAATTTTTCACAATCAACTTGGCTGAATTAAGCCAACATACTCTGCTTTAAATACCCAACCGACTTGGTTAAATTATACAAACTTACTAGGTTCATTTTTCACAATCAACTTGGCTGAATTAAGCCAACATACTCTGCTTTAAATACCCAACCTACTTGGTTAAATTATACAAACTTACTAGGTTCATTTTTCACAATCAACTTGGCTGAATTAAGCCAACATACTCTGCTTTAAATACCCAACCGACTTGGTTAAATTATACAAACTTACTAGGTTCATTTTTCACAATCAACTTGGCTGAATTAAGCCAACATACTCTGCTTTAAATACCCAACCGACTTGGTTAAATTATACAAACTTACTAGGTTCATTTTTCACAATCAACTTGGCTGAATTAAGCCAACATACTCTGCTTTAAATACCCAACCTACTTGGTTAAATTATACAAACTTACTAGGTTCATTTTTCACAACCAACTTGGCTGAATTAAGCCAACATACTCTGCTTTAAATACCCAACCTACTTGGTAAAATTATACAAACTTACTAGGTTCATTTTTCACAATCAACTTGGCTGAATTAAGCCAACATACTCTGCTTTAAATACCCAACCTACTTGGTTAAATTATACAAACTTACTAGGTTCATTTTTCACAATAAACTAGGCTGAATTAAGCCAACATACTCTGCTTTAAATACCCAACCGACTTGGTTAAATTATACAAACTTACTAGGTTGATTTTTCACAACCAACTTGGCTGAATTAAGCCAACATACTCTGCTTTAAATACCCAACCTACTTGGTAAAATTATACAAACTTACTAGGTTCATTTTTCACAATCAACTTGGCTGAATTAAGCCAACATACTCTGCTTTAAATACCCAACCTACTTGGTTAAATTATACAAACTTACTAGGTTCATTTTTCACAATAAACTAGGCTGAATTAAGCCAACATACTCTGCTTTAAATACCCAACCGACTTGGTTAAATTATACAAACTTACTAGGCTCATTTTTCACAATCAACTTGGCTGAATTAAGCCAACATACTCTGCTTTAAATACCCAACCGACTTGGTTAAATTATACAAACTTACTAGGTTCATTTTTCACAATCAACTTGGCTGAATTAAGCCAACATACTCTGCTTTAAATACCCAACCTACTTAGTTAAATTATACAAACTTACTAGGTTAATTTTTCACAATCAACTTGGCTGAATTAAGCCAACATACTCTGCTTTAAATACCCAACCTACTTGGTTAAATTATACAAACTTACTAGGTTAATTTTTCACAATCAACTTGGCTGAATTAAGCCAACATATTCTGCTTTAAATACCCAACCGACTTGGTTAAATTATACAAACTTACTAGGTTCATTTTTCACAATCAACTTGGCTGAATTAAGCCAACATACTCTGCTTTAAATACCCAACCTACTTGGTTAAATTATTCAAACTTACTAGGTTGATTTTTCACTGTAAACTTGGCTGAATAACGTAAGTTCACTTTGTTTCAATCAGCTAATCCACTTTTTTCACAACAAATTTAGTTCATATTAGATGAAACTCTTGGTCGCTTTGAGCATACTTACTTGATTTAATTTTAACAGGCAACTTAGCTGGATTAAGCAACTAAGCTGTGTTTTATTGGTCAGTTTTTCGATCTTATTACTTAATTTTTTAAATAAGGGATCCTGATTGGTTATAGTTATCTTTACATCCCAAAATAATTTCAACCAATTAAGAATATTTTCAATGCATCGGAAAAAAACATCTCAAAGTGAAAACCAATCTTAAAAAATGAAAGCACATAAGTTTTTCAATTTAGTATATACAAAGATATTTTATTTTACCATTCTTGTTACGTAACGTAACATGTTTAAATAAGAAAAAATATTCAGTAACAGTATAGATTTAAGATGTTAAGCTTTAAATAGGAGATAAGTTGTTAACGTAACAAAATATAACATAACATAACATGAAATAACTAAATCAAAAAATTTATTAAAATGTATGTTAATTGTAATTTTTTAATTTATATATAAAAATTATAGATATGCACATCTTATTCATAATATGTGTGAAGAAAAGAGCTTCTTTTAAAACCAACACCAACACCTTACTCCAATCAGATAATTGATATTAATACATTACAAAGTATTAAGGAACATATTTATAATGGCTACTATATAATATCATTAATACAGTTTGGATGATTTTGAACCAAGGAAATATGCTCCTTCTGGATATGTCGTCGAAATGAATTAAAAGAAGAAAAGGACCTCTTACAACCATCTTCGTTGCATTTGTAGTTTAAAAATTCATGTTCAGAGTGAATAAAATTAAAATGTGATTTAAGAGATTTAAGATCCTTAAAAAAGGATTTGCATAGAAAATAAAAAAACCATGATTATTAAATGTAAGAAACAAATGGATTTTGTCTTATTGTTCGTCGATTCCTAATTGGGCGAGCAAGGTGTTGGCGGCAGTGGACTCTTTATCGAAAGTTGTTGATAATTTAAAAAAAGCTTTTTGAATAAACATCCATGTAGATTTGGATTCCGCTGGATATTCTGCGTTTATCATAAATATAATTTTGAAGCATATATCTACCGCTTCAATAATGGAATTAAAAACATACTTTATCTCATTTATAACTACAAAATAGCTTTTAATTTTGTCAAGAGACGTACCTACAATCAAAATATAAGGCTGCAGTGTTAGACCAAGTTCTTGAAGTTTCTCCCGCCTCAAGGAAATGGATTGATCGACTTCAGCATCACTGTATACATGAGTGATGAAGCTCTCCCTTACCTCCGATTTCGATGGTCGCCAAACTTTTTTATTTACTCCTCTCAATCTTATAGTTGAAACCATTAGGAGGGTTGGTATAAGCAGGAATGCTCCAATATTGCTTGTATTTTCTGTCACTGGAATAAAAAAAAAATTAAAAACAAAACTTGTTAGAAACTTTCTGAAAAAGCAAAACTATTAATTTATTTAAGTATAAGAAAATTAATGGTAATCTTAAGTAAATAAAAAAGAAATAAACGAGACATGCCTGAAATTCTATCAAAATTTTGTTCAAGTACACTTTTTTTGACGTGAGTCAACTATCTTGTCCTGTAGACTTAGAGCAAATTTTGAGTGTGAATGATTACAAAATAAGAATTATGACCCCTATACTATAGCTTGATCAAACTTTCGAATCCAATTTCTAGCATTACTATATTTATGTACGAAAAGAAAAATATTTTTATAAATTGCATATAATACCTATATAGCTTTCCATATCAGTGTATATGTTTCAACAGAAATTCACGAAAATACAAAAAAAGAGAAAAAATTGATAAAAAACGTTAGGATGATTGTTATATTTCTATTTATAATTAATTTAAGTTTTTTGTTTTCAGATAATTTTTTGAAAATTGTTTTCAGATTCAGAATCTAAAATAATTCAAATAATTTGAAACCCTTTTTCGTTTTCATCAAGCCTCTTAAGACTTGCTTTTAAAGGCTTGTAAACATTTTTGAACTTAGAAAAAATTTTCAAATTGTTTTTTTTTTATAGTTCTTCGGGATAGAGACTTAAAAAAAGTTTCAATATATTTTCTTCAGGAAAAAGACTTAGAAAAATTTTCAATATTTTTGCTTCGGGAAAAAGACTTAGAAAAATTTTCAATATTTTTTCTTCGAGAAAAAGACTTAGAAAAATTTTCAAAATTTTTGCTTCGGGAAAAAGACTTAGAAAAATTTTTATTATTTTTTCTTCAGGAAAAACGCAGAAAAAATTTCAGTATTTTTTCTTCGGGAAAAAGACAGACAAATTTTCAATATTTTTTTTTGGGAAGAGAACTTAGAAAAATTTTCAATATTTTTTCTTCGGGAAAAAGACTTAGAAAAATTTTAACCGGTTTTCTGAGGCTCGCTTTAGTGAAACTTTTTTTAGCTATCTGCGGTTCGTCTAAGTGAAAAACCCGGGGGAAATAGACCCTCCTCCTCAAACGATTTTTTCTTGTCTAGACGCTCTTTCTTTTTGGCACACCTTTTGTTTATCATCCTATACAAAGGAAAGGCTTAGATTGAAAACCAGATAATTGCATTTTTGCATTTTTCACAAGAAAAGTCAGAACAGAAGTGTTTGGAATATTTGAATACATTCAAAAATTTAGAAAAATATCCTTATACAGTATTCGCCGCTTAATTTCACTCACCATTTTGTCAGATTTTTCAATCAATTATCCGGGTAGTTTAATTAACCGTTTAAAAAGCTGTAAGGCTTACATAAAATTTCCGAATGCATTTTGTTCGGTCAGCTAAGCGAAAAAATCAATTAACCCAGGTGCAATTAAACGGGAAATACTGTACCTGCATATATTCAAAAGATTCAAAAATATTAGAAAAATTCTATAAGTTTTTGTATTTTTCACTAGCCCAAGCATAAATTATTTGTTGCATACTGACTCGCAAGCACTTGCATGATGGTAAAATGAAACAAGATAACGAAACAATTATAGAGAAATTGAACTCAAAACATAATATGCTGACAAGTCTTTCATGAAAGAAATGATAATTTTTTTGATTGTTTGACATTTTGTCCTACATTAATTTATTTTGACAATGTTGCGTTCATTTTCTAACAATAGGATCTAGTTAACAATAGTTAACTTTGTTCGTTTCTTTAAACAAAAATAATTACGATTTGTAACTATTTCCAACTCATGTCTACGATATTAATTAAATTTGTTGATCTGTTAAAGTGCACATGTTAGCGGATTTGTCAAATCAAACTTTTTGCTTTAGTGAAATAAAGGGATAACAAAAATATTAAAATGGAATTTGTGGCGATTGTACCTGAACGAAAAAGGAGAATTTAAATAGCCGAAAATTATTATTTTATGCTATAATAATGCAGATATAAATATTTTTAATACAAAAACATAAAATTTTAAATTTTTATTTGACAGATCAACAATGTCTAACAATCTATCGTTGCTAAATGAAAGCGTAAAATCCTAACAAAGTATAACAATTTTGCTTTGACTTAATAACAATTGTTAACTTTGGTTAGAAAAACAATGCACAACAGTGCTGTCATTCAAATAACATCAGAAAAATCTCAGTAAAGATTATAGGAAAAGCGCAGTGGTGCAGAAGATTTAAAAATAAATAAAGAATAAAGCGTAGTAGAACTACTGCTTTCGCAGTGAATTCCGAACATTGCCCTATACTTCTTATTTTGTAATCAGTTACTCTCAAAATTTGTTGTGGGCTCTCGGTCTATATTACGGTTCGTTATTGTAATGAACAATTCTGTAATTGAAGACGATCTTATGAACTATTTTGCTTTCAAAAAAATAAAAATGTTCAGTATTAATTATTTAAGCAGTTGTTCAATATCTGTTCAGTATTCTATTTAATTTAAAAAAAAATTCAAAGAAAAATATAATCGTCTCCTAACCCTTTGAACAAACACACAAATTAATTTTTTTCCTTTCGGCAATCTATCATCTATCATCACATCTGTAAATTTTCATGATGCATAAATTAAAAAATATTCAAAATTCAAAAAAATATATCGTCTGTGAACACTGTACCGTGTATCGTTTGTGAAAAACTGAAATTATTAGTAATTTTTACTTGAAATTATAAAATATATAGAATTTCACGAATTACAAAAAAAAACAAAACTGCCATAAACAAACAGAAACACAAATTAAACTCAAATAGCAGCTTTACGAACACAACTAATGTTCTGAGCAATTAATTCTGTAAATACAATATTAGAATTAAATAAAATTAGTGAAGGAAATGGATTCTCCAAAAAAATTTAAATTAGTTTTAAACTGGTTTAATTCAGTTTTTAAGTGTTTTTGTCCATAGGTCAACATTTAAAAAATATTTATTAAATAAGCTAAATTTATTTTGTATTTATTCATTATTTGGCATTTTTAAATATAGTCACCGCATTTTAAGTGTAAAAACGAATTTTAATACAATGTATTTTTTTTGCGTGTTAAATTGTCGTCATTTCTTTTTTGTTTTACTATTGATAACTGTTTCTTCAATTAAGAAACAATTAAAAATACATTCTTTGAATGAAATTATTGTAAACTTTTGCATTACTGCTGATAGTACTACTAAAATTACTCACAATTCTCCAGAGATATGAGTTTTTGTATGTATAAGTTGTTTCCTTTTAATTTTGTTTCTGCTACTCCGTAGATTTGTCTTTTTAATTTTGGAAAATTTTCCGTCAACCCTTTGCAATTCTCACTGTGTAGTGTGTTGAAGTCTTTTTCAAGCTGTTAAAAAAATAAAATCGATTTTAGTTTACAATAATTTACATAGTTTACAATATTTTTCAAATTCAGTGTTTATTATATGAATAAATTCTTACAAGTTTATATCCTAGTCCATTTTTTAGGGCCGGATATTCATCAAAATAATTCGTAATAGTAAACGTTGTTAGGAGGCGAAGTCGAGCGTTAATGGTTTTTTCCCATTTTTCTTCAACTGTTTGCCATGGATGGCTTGAATTTCTTAGCCATTCTAAATCCTCTTCAGCCGTGTCTTCATCATCTGCAATATCAAAGCTTGTTGCCAGGCGTTTAATTGAGCTTTGTATGGGAGTCGATGATCGTGTGCTGGATGGAGATGATGAAATGGAGTGCTTTCTTTTTGTAATTAAACCAGAATCCCGATATTTTCTTTTAAGATTGTGGATGTGGTCTGGCAACTTTCCAGCCAACCGGTTGACAATTCCATGACCAGAGTCTATAATTTTATTGTGGAAATAAACCGACCTATTTTCCCGTGGAAACAAATGAACAACATCATTTGTCCATTTTCCATAAATAGAGGCAGTAATATTTCTTTCCGGGTTTTTTTTAAGTATATGAGTGCTTATAATACGCACTAATCGTAGTCTTGGGATGTTACCTAGTGGTAAGTTTTTATTTAAGCTGAGGAGTCCTTTGCCTTCTAAAGAGTTCTCAAGAAGTGTTTTAAGATCCTACAAAAAAGAAAACATAATACAGTAGATGTCGGATATAAGAAAGTCAAAAAATCCAAAGAATTCCTTTCTTATATAAAAAATTGATATAAGAAAGAAAATTTCTTACTTAAAAAAAATGTATACAAGAAAGAAAATTTCTTATATAAAAGCAATAAACAATATTTAGCTGGCAGTTACAAAGAGACATTGTGGAATGTGTCAATTTAGTGGGCTCTTTTTTTCTCAATCATCTTCAATCGGTCACTTCTTTGACAATTCAATAAGAGTGGGTTCAGAAATTTGGTGTTTACACGAAAAAATTTCTTATAATCGTTTATTTTTCTATGTAGGGAATAAGATTTTGTATCACAATAAATTTCTCATATCAGTGTTTTTCTTATAAACGAATGTGTAGTGTGTTTTGGAATGTCTGTCTTATAAACGTGTTTTTTTTATATAAGACGAATAAGGAAATATTTATACAATTTTGCAAACAATAGGTGTGGATTTTAAAATATAAACATTGTATGTAGCGAAAATGTATCAAAAATATATTCAGCCTTATCAGGAATTCCATCTTAATCGGAAACTTGAAACAAATCCCAAAATAAACTATCACAGATTCCATCGTAGTGGACAATCTTATACCAATAGTCATTACGGATTCGGTTATACATAGTTTTATTTCGGGATTCGGAAAATTTTCCGATTAAGATGGAATTCATGATAGGGACAATTGTTACTTACGTCAATACTTGAAGTACAAGACTCCATGTTTTTGATGGATTGTGGTGTTAATTGTGTATTTTCAACGAGCACTGTCGAATCAAATGAATCAATCTTGTCAAAACCAGGTAAAATATCGTTTAGCGAAAAGCTTAAGGTTTCGTTTTGGATTTGAGACCTACAGGAACTTATTTCTTGAGATTCATAGCTGTTTGAAGCGTTAGGATGCATTGCTCTACGCCATTCTTCCAAGTTCCTCATAAAAAGGACTCGGTGCCCTATGACAGGTAACATTTCCTTAATTTCGGAAGCACCTAGTAGCGGTAAACTCATTGACGTTATGGCATTTTCTGTAACAATGAAAATTAATTCGTTGGTAATTTCAACTATTTTTTCTTGAGTATTCAAAAGAAGTAAAGGTACCATTTAAACATTTTATGTGAATCCAAACATTTTTTGATAGTCAGATAAACAATTAGTTAACAAATTTCGTTTCCTCCTTTTCCATTGGTTTCGCTCCATACTACGCCAATGCACCTTCTCAAAAAAATTGTAAGTATAATATATTGCACTTTGCTTACGATTTTGTCTACTAGTGCCATAACAAGGTTTAAATGCATGTGTGTGAGTTTGGAGTGAATTCATTTTTTAAATTCGTAAGGCGAAAACAATTGCGAGTGCTAATCCAACACGCCGAGGGATTTTTCTCGTTGATGTGCCTTTGAAGTGCCCAATAGAAAGCGACATCATAATGGAACTAAGTTACCAGTCACCCTATTACGGTTGTCAAAAACTAATACGATATTTGACTATGGTCAACAAAATTAGTTAAAATTTATACATTTTCCAGTTCATCAACTTTTTTGACATTTATAAAATATCACATTGATCTTTGTCAACCGTAATAGGGAGATTATTCCTAGGAATAAGTGTTATCTGCATGTTGAAAAATCATTTTTCTCATTATTTGAAGAATGATTATTGTTTATCTGACTATTGAAAAAGTGGCATAGTGAAATATTCTGTTTTAAAGAAAATAATATACCATTACTTCTATATTCTGTAGTTAAACTGCCAAACAAATGTTAACATTTATAGTGAAAACACGAATGCTTTCACTATAACGTACCTTTAAAAATGTCAATATAGTTTTCCAGACCCCATTCTCGGAGCAAATTGCAGACATCGTCATCCATCTTAAAATTGTTTAAAAGATCTACATTTAAAAGAAATACATTTAGAAACACAAAAATTCCAAATCAGCTTTGTGATATTAGGTTAAAATAACTGCTGTCTAAAAGTTTTTTACTGTGACATGAAAATACGTGCAAATAAATAAGTCCATATTTCAAGTGTGGTCTTATTTTGAAAACGAAATAACACCAATCGGATTTCGAAAGTAAAACGGAAATAAAGGCTAATTCATATTTTTTTTTAATTTGGTTTTAATTCATCAGTCGTTATTTTACGTGACCTTATTTAACATATCGTCTGCTAAATAAATAAAGCTACTAAGTCCAATTTTGTTCGAAAATGAGAATTTGATGCTATTGTCTTCAGAAACACATTCTGCACAAATTGCATTCATCACTTTTGTCCAATGTATCGTAATTGTTGCAGAATCTTAAAGAGAAAATCAGTTTTTATATGTAAATTTGCCAAAATGGACTTAGCAGCTTTACGTGTTTAGCCGACGATATTTATTTTACCACAGAAGAGAAAAGACTGTACGGCGTTTTTTGAAAAATAAAGATGTAAACACGATATAGAACGAGTTTTATATTTGCATACTTTGTTGGGTTCTATCTACCAACATCTTCAATGGCAAGAAAAACTTGACACGAACATTAATTAACTTTTCTGAAAATGATTTTTATCTGCGCGCACATTGACATTGAAAACGTGCCTGAAGTAAAATATAATTTCTTTTATTTGAGCAAATACCTAGCTTGGATTTTTTTCACACACTAAATTGTCTACAGTTTATTTAACTATGCAGGGAAAACACAATTATGTACATACCAATATTTTATCCTTTGGTCCTTTTCTTCACTTTTTTAATTTATACCTATCTATATACTAATTTTTTTTTTGCACTTTTAATTTAATCGCGGTTGGGGTCGACTTACTCCCTCGAAGTTTGAAGAAACAATGAAAATTGAAATGAATAACTAAACCACTGAGGACTGACGCCGCGTTTTTTCAAATACATATTTTCATACAATACCAATGCAAAAAATGTTCGTGTTAAAAAAAAACAACTTCCTATGTAGATATAACCCGAGTGAAAAAAGGAATGCCGAGTAGATACGGCAAATAAGAAACAAGTTTTTTCTTGTCATTGAAGATGTTAGTTAATAGAACCTAACAAAGTGTGCAAATATAAAACGAAATGAAAAAAAAAAGAAAAATGCGATGTGATGTGAGAACACAGATATCAGTAAACGTCTGAGAATGCATGTTAAAAAAAAATGCGGTGGAGAAGTAGAATGAGTAGAACTGTTTAAGTGTAAGTGAGAACATAAACAGTAAACGTTTGAGAATGCATGTTTAAAAAAAATACAAGCTGTGGAGAAATAACCCGAGTGACATAAGAAATAACAAGTAGATGACGGCAAATAAGAAACAAGTCTTTTCTTGTCATTGAAGATGTTGGTAGGTAAAATCTAAAAAAGTGTGCAAATATAAAAACGAGTTATAATCACGAGTATCAGTAGTAATTTGTTTTGAAATATGTATATACATATATTCAAAATGCGTTTTGAATATATGTACATATATTATAATTTATTATTGATACTCGCGCACAAAACCCGTTTTATATTTTCACACTTTGTTGGGTTTTTTTTACCAACATCTTCAATGACAAGAAACAATTTGTTTCTTACTTGCCGTCATCTATTCGGCATTATGTTTTCCACAGGGGTTATATCTGCATACAAAGATTATCTTTTTTTTAATTTTACATATTTCAAATTTAAAAAGTTTTTATTTGCGCGAAAAAAAAACTGATGTTGTAAAAAAACAATTATTTTGTATGGAGATATAACCCCAGTGGAAAACGAAATGCCGAGTAGATGACGAATTTTTTTTTATTAGAGCAAAATACCTAGCTTGGATTTTTTTTCACACACTAAATTGTCTACAGTTTATTTATCTATGCAGGAAAAACACAATTAGGTACTTACCAATATTTTATCCTTTGGTCCTTTTCTTCACTTTTTTAATTTATACCTATATATTAAATTTTTTTTGCACTTTTAATTTAATCGCGGTTGGGGTCGACTTACTCCCTCGAAGTTTGAAGAAACAATGAAAATTGAAATGAATAACTAAACCACTGAGGACTGACGCCGCGTTTTTTCAAATACATATTTTCATACAATACCAATGCAAAAAATGTTCGTGTTAAAAAAAAAAACAACTTCCTATGTAGATATAACCCGAGTGAAAAAAGGAATGCCGAGTAGATACGGCAAATAAGAAACAAGCAAACAAGAAACAAGAACCTAACAAAGTGTGCAAATATAAAACGGAATGAAAAACAAAAGAAAAATGCGATGCGATGTGAGAACACAGATCTCATTAAACGTCTGAGAAAGTGAGAATGCATGTTAAAATAAAATGCGGTGGAGAAGTAGAATTGTATATGTGTACGTGAGAACACAAACAGTAAACGTTTGAGAATGCATGTTTAAAAAAATACAAGCTGTGGAGAAATAACCCGAGTAATATAAGAAATAACAAGTAGATGGCGGGAAATAAGAAACAAGTATTTTTTTGCCATCAAAGATGTTGGTAGATAGAACCCAACAAAGTCTGCAAATATAAATCGAAAATTGAAAAGATGAAGAAAAATACGTATGGTTACTAGTATTTATAGCTTCTATATATGCACGTTTGTGGTAGGTATTTTTCATTTGTAATAATTCTAATGGTACCCTCATCGTTGGTTTGGTTGGCTGATAACTTTTGTTTTAATGATCGGATCGTTTAGGTAGAGGCCTTAAAATGTCATGCACGTGTATTTGACCCTTTGAAGAAACTTATGATGTGGGTCGAGTACATTTTGTAGGTATTTTGATTGGTTAATATCATCTGTTCTATTAATACGATCTGTAAGATTATGGTCATAAAATAAAGGTAAAATGTTAGTTTAATTTATTGAGTTATAAAATCATTGAAATCACATGAAAATATTTGTGAAAAAGGTGAATTACTTCGATGTTAATTAATAAAAAAAATTGGGCAAATCGGATATACAAATTTATAACATGAGTTCTAATGGTCAGATTTGTATAGTTAAGGTCTCAAAATAAAGGTTAATTAATATAAATTTTATAAGAAGGTACATATAATGCTTAGCATAATTAGGTATATAAGTAATTGATTTTAACTGATATGGGTAGATTTTTTTTTTTAGATTTTATAATAACTTGGGTTAAAATGGTTAGATTTTAATGATTTAAAATAAAGATACAAAATTTAGCTATATTATAAAATTCAGTTAAATGCATTCCAAAGTATGTCTAATTTTGGACAGCTGTCCAACTCCAAACCTTATTTATAATCATGTTCCATCGAGTGTATAACTAAGACACTGCAATTGGTTGTCCAAACCAATTCTAAAATGGAAATGTTCAATGAACAACAAATTTAAAATTAGACAAAAAGTAAATCCGGATGTATTTACATTGAACTTGTATACTTTACATCTGGATTAAAGTTTTAATCTGGATGTATCGAGGGAATAATATGGGTGTGGATAAATGTTTAAATAAATAATAATTCTTAACAAGTAGGTATCACTTAATTGTAATATCCTCGTTTCTTCGATTCACGCACTAATACTTACCTAATTTGAAGTTTCCTGCACCAATTTGCGACCGCAATCACGTATACTGTATGTGTGACAAATTAGGCTTCCATCAGAGTTAGCACTGGAATACAATTGGATCCCGGGGGAATCTTTTTTTTCGGTAGGATTCGGGATATATTTTTTTTTAAAAGGACATATTTTTTCACGATCATTTTAACTCAAAGAAAGTTAAGTTTTTTTAATGATATTCAAAACTTTATTGTATTCTATTTCAATTTTTGTATGTATATTAATGAATTAATATATTTAATTCATGTTTTATATAGCAAAAAATCTTTGATAATATTTATAAAATCGGACATTGGCACTTAGTTTTTAAAAGGACTTATTCATTTTCAAAAAAACTCTTTTTTTTCATGCAGAGGGATCCACAAATAATATAATAGCCGCGTTTTATTATCACCATGATCTGATCCGGATCTTGGATTTACATGCATTACAACAACAACACAAGATCCTGCTTTGTGTTTGGATCTCAATTTGAGATCCAAAATTTAATTCTTTTTTTCACAACAAGGAGCGCTCTATCATTGTGATTTCACATGTAAATGTTGGTATCATTGCAAACAAATTAAATAAAACCTGTATTGCCATATAAACATTTTAATTTGACTGAAATAAAATATTTCTTTAAATAAAAAGAGAGAAGCTTTATATTTATTTATTTGGTATATAATCCATGAAATAATTAGATATTTTAACAAAACTAATTAATTGGTGAAATTCAAATAATTAAGTCCAAAAAAATGTATATTTGACATAATTTATGGGTAATATTTTGCCCAAAAAAAAGGAACAAAAAAAATCATTGAGCAAAATGTTCTATGGGCAACTCTGCTTTAAATGTCAAAAAAACATAAATAAAATCGAGAAAGCTGCAGCAGAAAAAAATGTTGAAAATACTTTTACATGAGATTTTTTTGAAATCATTCTTTAAATTAAAAATGGTTGTAAGAAACACTTAGCAGACATAAATTAAAACTCCGAACCGTTTGAACCATCCCAAAGAAGAGAGTAGTTTTGAAATGACGGTGGGTTGTATGTAACACTTTTAAGAATTTTGTATGATTTTCTCTCGAAATTCTTGGAAGTGTTACATACAAACCACTGTCATTTCAAAACTACTCTCTTTATTGAGATGGTTTAGACGGTTCTGAGTTCTAATTTATGTCACCTAAGTGTTTCTTACAACCATTTTTAATTTAAAGAATGATTTCAAAAAAATCCCACGTAAAAGTATTTTCAACATTTTTTGATTTTTGTGATTTGCACATTTTCAGAAGTTGTGGAGCTACAACTGGAACTTGAATCATCATCGATAAGATTCAATAGGGATAAAATTGAATTCTTTGATTCTTCGCTTTCATCACTTTCAAATAAAAACTGCAAATTATAAAAGTTTTTAAAAGAGAAAAGAAATACAAATTAAAATGAATACTTCGATCAATGATCGATCAATATGATGATCCAATGCTGCAGCTTCCGTTTTGGGTATTTGTTTATATTTTGTTTGCTTCGAAATGTCACTTTTGAAAGAACGAATTTGACACTGCTACCAAACTTTATATAATAAAAAATATGATGATCCAATGCTGTTTTATTATCATGATCTGATCCGGATCAGATCACGGTGATAATAAAACGCGGCTAATATACACGTTAAAAATTAAGATGAAAAATTCAACAAACATTATACCTATAGGAGCATGGTTTGCCTGTGGTTTTTTGTTGATCATTTTTAAAGGGTATGGAAATACGAGCGAAAATAATTTGTGTATATTTACGACATGAATAAGGCAGAAAGTAGTTATTACTTTTTAAATATTAATTAGAATTTTCCTATAGCTATAACTAGCGTCTTAGGTACAGTTCTACAATAAATTGGTTTGTTTTACCCGAGCAGTTATCAGTAATAAAATAACTCTTGTTGTTTGTTTTGAGCAGTTTGCTTATGTTATTTGAACAAAGTTGTATTTGTTTAAATACTCATAAGTAAATCGGTTGAAAAGATCCAAGTTATTAGCTAATAGAAAACAACATTTATTGTTTGTTTTTAACCGTGTGGTTGTGATCTATTAGCAAAAATGCATTTGTTAGTTTTTCTTGAATAAATTGGTTTGTTTTACCCGAGCAGTTATCAGTAATAAAATAACTCTTGTTGTTTGTTTTGAGCAGTTTGCTTATGTTATTTGAACAAAGTTGTATTCGTTTAAATAGTAATACATAATTCGGTTAATAAAATCCGAGCTATCGGCTTTAATATGACAACACACTTTGTTTGTTTTTTAACGAGTGACAGTTCAATTGTGTTTGTTTAAATTTCCTAAATGTCTCTGTTTAAAACTGCACAGTTGTTGTTTTTAATTAAACAATATTAACTGTTAATTTCTAACAAGGTGCTTATGAGTTATTACAATACTCTCATTTGCTTAAATTTGCATAGGGAAAACTATAAAAAAAAACTGATTGGTGTGTTAAAAACTCCATATCAATAGTTTTTTTTTTGACGAGATTCTTATGTGTTATGTACACACATGAAAAGCAAAATGTTATGGTTATTTTAGTCGACTAACTTGTTTTATAAGAGCAATTCAGTTTGCTTTTTTGAACAGTAATGAATTAACCGTTTTGGCTCGGATCTTATTAGCAATAGATACTTATAGAATTTTTCACGAGAATATGGTCATTTTACCCTATTTTTTTTTAACCGAGAGAAAATCGCACTCGGTTAAGGTAAATTTTTGTCCGTGCAATAAAAGGTTTATTAAGAAAAATGATAACTAAAGGAAATATTATTTGTGTCAAATAAACAAAAAATAAAAATAACCAATGAGATATAATCCATCTAAACATTTGTATCAAATTAACAAAAAGTTATTCTTAATGCGAGGATTATTATTTTTCAGAAATCAATTTCTCCCAACGTGGAACCGTTTTTGCTATAAATAAATAAATTGGGTGACGCAACAGTCCGTTTAAGACTAGGGCCTAGTGACGTACAACCCTCAACCATTCCTGTGTGAGAGTACTGTTGTCAGGAATGGAGGGGACCTACAGTTTTTTAAGCCGAATCAGAACGGCAAATTTGAGAAAGCACTTTTCATGACAAGAATTACTCTTGGATAATTTTTGTCAATTCCTCGCAAGAGGCAGTACCCGACTTTAGATGGCATAGGCAGGGATCGAAACCAAGACCTCTGGCATGATAGTCCAACACACTAACCTTCATGCCAAGTGCTTTCTGCTCTTTCATGAAATCTTTCGGATTCGGCTTTAAACTGTAAGTCCTCTCCATTCCTTTACTTGAACACATCAGGAATGGTTGAGCTCGAGATTCGTAAGTAACTTGGCCCTGGTTCTCTACGGACTGTTGCGCCACCTATAGATTATATTGTGAGCCAATGGATGTCACTCAGTCACAGGTAAATATATTTTGTTCGGCTACAAGTACAGCAGCGCTTCAACTCCTCCTAGAGCGTGGGGCAACAACAAGATCCTTCCACCTATTCCGAATCATCGCTACTGACCTCAGCTGTGGCCACGATTAAATACCTTGAGACCGAGCCTCCTTTAAAACTGATGACCTCCAAGTTGTCTTTGGACTTCTAACGCGTCTATTACTCTGTGGATTACATTTTACGGATTGTTTTGCTATATTGTCGTCAGGTTTCATTAGTATATAGCCGATCCAACACCATTTCCGTTGCATAATGTGTACGTTCAATTTGCATAGCGATGTTATGCTAGAGTTACACACAGGAGAAAGGATTCCAAATTCACTACGGACTTTGTTTATTTTACTGTTAACATCTAGGTCCGTTCCGCCATCGAGAGTTATAAAATTTCCCAGATAATTAAACTGCTCGACCCCCTCTATGGTCCGACGCCTTAGAATAACTTGTGTGCTTTGGCCCGCGGTCATTACTTTGGTCTTATTTGTGTTAAACCTTAAGCCAGCCACCTCTCCATTCAATTGCAGCGAATGACACTAGAATGTGGTCCTTGTCTTACTCCTTGACCACATCGAAGGAGTCGGAAAGCTGTCCATTGTGCAACACAAAAGACCTTGCGTTGTTGTACGATTCTTTAATAACAGTGACAATTTTCTCAGGGATTTCTCGCGCAATAAGCGATTTCCAGATGCATTCACTATTGACCCGATCAAACGCCTTCTCAAAATCTACAAACATTAGGTACAGCGGTGATTTGCACTCAGATGATTGTTCGAGTATGATTCGCAAGGTGTTGATTGGTCGTCGCCCGATCGGCCACTACGAAACCTCGCTTGGGTAGACTCGATCCAGGAATTAATCCTCTCTAGAATAATTGTTGCCATTAACTTCGGTAAAACGGACAGAATTGTGATACCGCGCCAGTTATAACAGTTTTTGAGGTTTCCTTTCTTTGGTAACTTTACAATAACTCCATCCTTCCAGTCCCTTAGGTAAGTTTTACTCTCCCAGTCAGCCTGCACTGTAAATGGATAGGCTTAATTTAATCAAGTATTTTCTTACAATTTATTGAATATTACAATTGATTTGCATACTATGAATAACTTCTCGGTGTGGCCTAAAAAGAAATTGCCCCAGCTTTGCAGTTTTATTCAGAGTACAGTCTCCTAACGTTAACAATTTTTACATATTAATTCAAAATCATTTTAAAAATCAGAATTACATCGAAATTTTTCTGATTTCGGTTTAAGATAGATGAGGTTCGACATTTTTAAAATAACATGTATCATATGGTTGTCCAAATAATGTTATTTTCTATATGTCAAATTATAAACTGTAAATTTTCATTGATTAACTTTTAAATTGTATCGTACAGTTCTCTAGACCTACTAGAGGATGTGAATGGATTTGAAAAAACATCTACGACCGAAATCGTGATGCAAACTAGCAAAAGTCTCGTCAATCAATACTTTAAAATACAAAGGTACCTAACATTTCTTTGCATCTTCCTATTAAATTTTATCCTTTAAAATAACAAATATACGATCAATGAAATATATAAGTTATTGAAATAATGATAACAATGCACATTAATCACTTTTTCCCCAAATTCTTAAACAAATTTAAGTAAGTTGGAAGCTTAATAAAACCTAAGACGCTGATAACCGGGTGCTACTTTACATTTTAATATTTAAACAAAAAACTTACACCAACTTAAAGATAACTTATACAGGATACAACACTCAACTTAGTGTTCCAGATAGTTTCACTCCCTATAAAATAAGTATAGATACTATAATATCTTGATGATAGTTATATAGGTACCTAAGGTAAAGTAGTAGGTACCTAGATACCTATCAGGTGAGAAAATTTTATAGTTATGTTTTAGCTTTAATATACCCATTCACCTCTGTATAGGTACAAAATAAATATATTCGAGAGTACATACTTACAATGCGATAAAAAAAAAACAATTTAAATTTGTGTAAACAAAATAAAATAAGAAACAAAATATAGGTATGTACTTTATATATAAAAAGACGTTTTTTTATCTACCTACATAATTTATTTGTAGAGTTTGAGAGTTGTCTTAAATTGCGTGCAAATAAATTATTTTATTTCCCCTTACTTCGAACCTTTTTTGTAGGGATGTGTAGAGGGAAGGTAGGTTTTTTTTGTTGCTGTAGGTATTTATATTCCTATCCAGTCTTCCATTATGGAACAGAGGCGGGTCTGCGCAGGATCCACTCGTTCTCAAATTCGAACTTACTCCACGAACACTGCCACGGCAACGGCAATGGCAACGTGCGTCGTCGTCTCCACCGTCGCGTCGATTGTTGTTCAGCGTCAACAACGAGAACGACGATGAAGACGGGGTGCAATCAAAATTCCATTCGCATTGGATGAGTCCGAAATGTGAGGAGAGAAAAACAAAACACAAAGTATCTGAATAAAAAATGGAGGCTCAAACGAAGAACTTAAGATGGATACAAAAATAATTTTAACAAAAGACATACCAAAGAAAAAAAAAGAAACTCACGAAGAAGAAAAAGAAAAATAATCAAAATATCACCAAAATATATACACATAACACCATATTCTCATCCGGAACTCGACACGAACTCACTTTACTACACAATACTATACTATACTCAGTGAAAGAGCAGGAGAAGCACCAAAAAAAGATGGTCTGCTCTGCTCCGCCTTTATAAATTATTCATGACACGAATGCCATGTATCTTATATATATATAGTTTTTTTTTGTATATATAAAATTTCTGTACCTACATATGACATATATTTAGCATATAAATAGACTGTTTTTTTTATTGTTTCGTCCATTTTGAACGAAAGAATAATCAAACAAAAATTATTCACCATACTGACAAACGCCCGACTTTTCGCCGTCGTCGTCGCTGAATGACGACGCACGTCACGGTGGCGGCGGCCGGCACGGCAGTCAGACGAACACGGAGCAAGAATAATGTTGATTTGATATTGAAAATGAAACAATAACTAATTTCATTCTTTTGTTTTTATTTATATTTACAGAAAAACAACGGCTATCACTTTGTGTGGGTTGTGGGGGCCAAATTCATGACCAGTATATCCTGCGTGTCGCCCCCGATCTAGAATGGCATGCAGCGTGCCTAAAGTGTCAGGAGTGTCGGCAATTTCTCGACGAGAGTTGTACATGTTTTGTTCGCGATGGCAAAACTTACTGCAAACGTGATTATGTTAGGTAAGCTATATTCTTGTTATACCTATACCTTTTTAAATAAGTTAAGTTACTTTAAAATATATTTAGATTTAAATTTATTTGAACCAACTTACTCATGGTTGTATGTTTGATGTGTCAGATAAATCTGTCAGAGAAACAAATATAAATAAACGGCCAGAAAAGTATTTCTTTTATATTTGATGGGTACTTACGTTTGTAAATATTTGAAAGTCTATAGTATACATTTTTAAGCTGCCGTTTGGTATATTGTTGGTATGACATTACCTGAATATATTTTGCACGGTTAAAGTCTGAAAAAAAAAAATCACTTTGAAATGCCGACATCACCGTGCCGCCACACAGTGCCGCCGTAACGATAAATGAGATATAAAAAAAATCAAAATAAGTAGTAAATGAATATGGTACCTACATATATTATGCAAAGATTTAACCAATTTATGTTAATTACTCGAACAAACAGTTTTCAATTGATTTTTTTAGCTATAGGTAAATGTACATTAACCAAAAAAGATACTAAAATACTCGTATCATAGACATACGCCTACCTTTACCTCTTAACTCCTATACAACACCAATTTATGGTTAAAATCATTATATATCTATACTTAATTTTATTTTTTACTCTACTTTGTTCAACTTGTTTTTTATTTCCAAGTTTAGGTATAAGAAAAATACGTATTATAATAAAATGTATTAGTCAATTTACTTAATGTTTTAAGAAATCCATTTTTATACATTTTATATCGACTTAGTATTCAATAGACCAAGAAATATGTTAAGTGCATAATTTCATTTTGATGAAGTTGTAATTATTTTAATATTTGTCATAAAAAATATAAAATATACTCAAATATATTGTATAAACCACACTTTAAAAAGTAATAAGCAATTCTACAAAATTTATTAGTAAATTGTTTCATAAAAATGCACTTGTATATTTTTTTTATTAAAGTGGTAATGCTACTGAGTACAGTGAACATTTGTTACGTTTTTTCATTTATCTTTTAAATTGCATGTAAATTGTAACCATAAAATAAACTTACATATCACCATTTATTGTTTTTTGATCATTTTACTACTGTGCACTTGGGCGTATACGCACTTTTTTATTTTAAGTTTCATTGATTGATAAAATTGCATTAAGAGGTTTTAAATCACATGAAAATGAACTTATAGAGCAGCGTGTGCCTGGTCAGCTAGTCTAGCAAGAACTATTTCCTACTAAATGCAATTTTTCTTTTCGTTGTTTCAAAGCTTTAAGTCTTTAAGATTCAAATACAGTTCTTCTATCTAAAAAGTTGCGTTTGTATGTTAAGAGTTTAAACATCACCAACAGGGCGAATTTTAAGCTTTTTAGTATTTATATCAAACTCATTTTATTGAAATGAGATTTTGGACTTTCCTGTAAAAAACATTTATTTAAAATAAAACAATTAAGAAAAAGTAAAGACACGGCTGGCACGAAGGTAGTCTGAATCTGAAGGTTAAATTTTCAGTAACTTTTGTGATCATATTTCAGCAATAATAACGCGGTTCATATTGTCCTTCAGGTAGTCAATTGTTTCGGGCTTATTTATAAACACAGTAGCAGCTTTAAATTGTATGATCTTGGAGGCCAATTCCAACTTTAAACTATGTGGTTAACAAACGTTATCCTCACTAGCTGTATGGCATTTCGCATCGCTCTGCGCGCCGTTTTGTTGAAGTCACAGCTCCTGCACATCAAGGTTGTTCAATTGATGAACGAAAAAGTTAGTAAAGCATTAACCACTGACTTTAACATTCTGGCCAGCATCGTTTTTAAGATAGTACGCATTATTTAATCCACCAACCCATACAGCACACTAAGCAGACAGTTTGTGTGGATATAACAATGTCACCACATACGCTTGAGGATTTTGAATACTCAAAATACGGGCGTTTTGTTTTTTTGACATACCATTTTGCTTTAGCTTCATCGCTTAACAAAACCTACATGATACGCATTTCGCAACATATTTTTTTAAATAAATTTGCACAATTTGGAAGCTTTATCTACTCATGTTGTAATGCCAAATCAAACGTAAGATAATTCACTTGACGGTTGACAAAATGGCCGCCAGTTAAAATAGTGTTGCCAACTTACAGTTCTTTATCTCCAAAACAAAACTGTGTTGTAATTCAATTTTGTTAGACTCTAATCATGCTTTTTCACTTTCAAACAAATTTGAAGAGTAACATCTTTAATTACAATTTTACTAACAAAATTGTAACATCCAACAAACACTTGTTAATTTTTCTTTCAAATTTTGACATTAAAGCTCTGTTTCGAGAAAAAAAATATGTATGTACATTGTATTTACACACGTTTGTATAATCTTTGACATAAAGAAAAACTTCATACCTTTTTATTTGCCATGTTTATAGAATTTTTATAGCATAGAGTTATTGTTACGCGATACTATTATTTATGTTGACCTTTGGTGGTGGCGTGTGTGAAAAAGAAAAAAACTACTATAGACTTATTTGATTTACACATTTCAATTCAAGTTTCAAAAGTTATGTATGTGAAAAATACGTACTTAATTAACACCGAATAGTAAAATAGTAAACAAAATAAAAATTATAGGTACCTAACTACTGTCATTTTTGTGTACATAAACTGGGAACCTTTCCAAATTCAAATGCTCGGTACACGTGACTGGAGCTCTGAGAAAATAATGAAATTCATTCTCATATATAATTGTTTGCTTATCATAAATTACAATTTTGTATACTTTCTTAGAATTATTGTCATTTTATAAACATTTACAGAATGTGCCCTTGATATAAGACATTTTATTGGAAATAAATATTTATAGAATTTAATTTAAATTTTCTGAACAATTTTTACTTTCAGATTATTTGGTACAAAATGTGATAAATGTGGAAGCTCATTTAGTAAAAATGATTTTGTGATGCGAGCGAAGACGAAAATATTTCATATAGAGTGTTTTCGATGTTCAGCGTGTGCGCGACAATTAATTCCTGGTAAGTGTATTTTAATCCATAAAATAAAGCCATTAATATACAAGATCTTTTACTTAAGTTAAAAATTGTCAGACTCTGTTGAGGCAACTTATTTTGACATTTTATCTCTCTATCCAGCTTGATGGTTATAAAAATAAATCTACTAAACTGTTTATCTCGCTCACGCAAATACAACAATGTTAGCAAGATACAAAGTTGAAACGTCAAAATAATGTGAACACCGCCTTAGTTTAAAGTTTTGTCAATCAGTTTTTCTTATGAACTTGACTATACAAAAATTCGGAGTAATAGAATTGACGTATACCTACTTAAATTTTATACGTGACTTCAATTCTGACAATTTAAGCTTAAAGAAAAGTATTTGATTACATCTAATCTGTCAGACTCTCTCTGCGATTGACATCTCTGTTTCAAATCCCAATTGAAGGTTGAAAAAATATGAAGAGTGAGACACAGAAAAAAAAATTAAATGAGTTGTAACCTTTTGAAATGGTGAAACGTCAAAATGAGTCGTCTTAAAAAAGGGCAGTGTAAAGTTATAACAATCTGACAGTTTTTGTCAAGAACACATAGTGACATAAATTATGCTATCTTAAGAAAATTATGTTTAGTAAAAATATTCACTATCCGCTTTGTTTCAGCAAAATGGAGATTCATTTTATTTTTGTTTAAAATATTTTTTTTTTATTTTTTTTACAGGTGATGAATTTGCGTTGCGAGACGGTGGTGCTCTCTATTGTAAAGAAGATCACGATGTCCTAGAGAAAACCTCACAAAGTAGTCTTACATCCTCATTAGAAAGTAATAATAATAACACCAACAATAATAACAATACAAATTTAAGCAATAACAATCATTCCAGCGAATTAGGATCAATGTCAGGTAAGTTTAAAGAATACTCAACCCACTTTGACAATCAAAATGTCAATTTCAACGAACTCTTTATTCTTGAACAAACTCCGAAATTCTAATATTGAATTTTTATATTGCATTTAGAAAGGAAAATCAAATTCCAAAAAACTAATAAGAATCATTTTCCATCATAAGTTATTGAAACTTCTAACCTCATTTTAATGTTCAAAAAATCTTTGTTTTTTCTTATCTTATGCTTAAAGAATACTCAACCCACTTTGACAATCAAAATGTTAATTTCAACAAACTCTTTATTTTTGAACAAACTCCTAAATTCTAAGATTATATTTTTTATATTGCATCTAGAAGAGAAAAACAAATTCCATAAAACTAAAAAGAATAATTTTTCCATCTTAAGTTGTTATTGAAACGTCAAACGTCATTTTAATGTTAAAAAAATTTGTATGTTTTTTCTTATCCTCTGTCAATGCCTTTTTCATAACATCTATTATTTTTCTTCCTACAAATATGTAAAAGAAAAAAACGTCAAATCATAATGCAACCCACGTTTTATCAATCGAAATAAACAAATAATTAAACCATGTTCACACTGCAATTACAACTTGTTATCTAATTGTATTTTAATTTTTTACTTCAATATTGTTTTTCAAGTTTAAATGAAACGTCAGAATACAGTTTGTGTTTTTATTTTTTTACTAGAAGGAAATAGTTTTTCTGTTTATCTTTTTAAATCATTCCCCACAGATACGAGTAGTCAGCGGAACTTATTTATCGACCAAGTATATAAAGAATCCAACGTGTATATAAACTTACAATGATATAATAATGAAGACGGGAAAAAAAACCATCGTAACTTTATTGTCAACAACTTCGATAGCATATCAAACATGACAGTGAATGTCAAAAGAGTTTGTTTTTTGCTATGCCGTCTGAGCTTCAAAGTGTAGCGGTGCCTTTAATGTAGAATTTTGATGTATGTAGGTTTTTTTCAAAATCAAACCTTAATTGTTGAACTTACATACATACTACGATGAAAAACTTCATTGTAAAAAATATCTAATATTGATTTTTAAATCTTTAAAATATTGCAAGTGCAATTTGTATTTGACAGCTAGACATAATTAACAGTGTAAATAACTACTAATAATGTCATGTGTCAAGTTAAGACGAGAACAACAAAAATTATGTGTCAAAGACAAGATCAAGAACGTTGCCGACGCCAACGCCAATGGCGGCACTACGCCGCGCCGCTCCGCCGGTTGATTTTTGATGACTAAACTTATAGTTATTAAAAATGTCTTATACATAGATATCGCGCAATTATTCAACAAGACAAAATATTTGATACTTGAAAATAACTGCGAAAGATAATGGGGCATACACATAATATTTATTTAATCAATCAGATCTTCAAGATGAAAGTGGGCCCTTAAAGATAAGATAAATTTAAAAAAAAAAATAACATGAAAATAATTGAAAATCAATGCACTTTGTGTGCATAGCACAGATAAATAAAATATAACTTGATTCAATTTAAGGGAGCGCCAATGAAAAATAAGCCATTGAAAATAAACTGATATAAGAGCATATTATAAATTATATGAATGACACTTGAATGGTTGTAATTAAAATTCAATTACATAGTTATTATTTGATTAAGATTGGCGAGAAGGTTAAAAGCAAGTACTTATGTAGATATTTGCGAGGTGCTAATAAAACTATGACATAAAATGTTGCAATTCTTTTTAATGCAAAACTTAACGCGTGCAACCAATAAATGGAAAACAAATTAACCAATTAACATAAATATTACAATTTATACAGAGTTTAGAATACAAAAAAGTGACAGTCAAAAGACTTTAAATCGTAATTCTAAATGTTTGTTATTAGTTAATTTTTCGCTCACATTTGGTTCAAATTCTTTAAGAAATTAAAATAACCGTCAATTGGTTTGGTTTAAAGTTCCCAAAACCCAATGAAATGTCAATTCTATGAATGGTTTTTGAACATATTGAAATTTCGAAAACGATACATTTAGAAACCTTTTTTTCTCTTACTCATCCATTCTTTACCTAATGAAACAAAATCATTGCACAGGTGAATCATAAGCCCTATTCGATTATTTTTAACTCATTCTTAAATTTTCGATTTGGAATAAAAGATGTTCGCATTTTTCGAAAAAAAATAATAAATCGTAATTAAATAATTTGATACCTACATATGTTCAGCTTTTTGCAAAAATAACAATCCCTAAACAAAGAAAGAAAGCAAAACAATGACAAATGACTCAATCCAAGAAATAAAGAATGCAATTGCGCAAGGTGTGCCAAAGTTAAAGCAACTCAAATTCCTATCTATCTGCACTTCACCCAAGGAGATGTGTGTACATTGTAGCCACTAGCCAGTGCATATCTATGAACGTTCAAGTAGGCATGTCTGCATTTACCATACGGTATATTATTATATATAGTAGGTTTAGGGATAGAAGGGAAGTTCGTCTAAAAAGCTTTGCCTATCTTATTATGCTCTCATGCTTCATGTCTCTTATGTCGTCATATACAGTCGAAAGACCGCAAGGTTTGGTTTGCGTGCAAAATTCCTCATATACATACGTTATACTATACTTGTATAGACGTCAAACTGAAGTCTATGACATTCTTGGCATCATGATTTGGAACTTAAATTCAGAGACTGAGAGACGTTTTGTGTGTTGCCTCACCGGCTGCTTTGGCTTATCGCGAGCAAAAGCCAATTTATGATCACACTGGTTACGACTGAGCTATTATAGGTATAGCAAAAGATGGCGTGAGCTATCGTATCGTAGAATAGGGTGTATACATATAGTGTGTGCATAGTTTGTGTATTCGGCACATACAGTATCTACATACGTTATACGTATATAGAACGTAGGTTAGTTCGTTTTCGTATCCAATTGTTTGAGTGACAGATTAGCAAATTCTTTTATAAAAATATCCTTTGATCATGGCAGACAGATTGTTATTTTGAGTTATTTATGGTATGAGAGCGCAATTGGTTGAGATAACTGCGAGTTGTTTGTATTGAAATGGATTTTTTTTGTCTAAATAAAAATGTATTTGTTCTACGTGTTTTTGTTTTGTTTAGTTTGAAGTGTTGGTGATTTATAAATAGTTTGTGAAGTTATGTCACTGTCGTGTTCGAAATCAATATAGATTACAATTTACAAAGGTTTGTTATAGAGGGAAAAATACGCAATAAAAGGCATTTTTGAAAGTAAAATAGGAGTTTGAACTATACATACTCTACAAATTTAATTTACTTTTAATTTTGAAAAGTTGTCAGAATTTATTGTTCACATTACATTTTCTAACTTCGGTTCTGGAAGAAGATATGCCAAGACCAAATCAAACAAATCTTATCGATTCTCAAATTAGTCAAAATTAGTGCGATTTCCTTCACATTTTAATGGTGTTTTTCTGCCCAACCCCTTATGGGGCATTTTCTTTTTTTAATTTAAGATGGATGAACTGTCACTTAATGTAATTCAGAAAGCTTCCGAAGTATCAATTAAAAGCGCCATATTTGCTTACCAATCATGATTTAAGTTTATATTTATATGCACACCAATATGTCATATTTGATAACATTTGATGTATATGAAACGTCAATATGATTCACTACAAAAGAGTCAAAAATAAACACAATAACGAACAATTTTCTAGTTTTCCCTCTTGTCAAAAATATCCAACATTTTCTATTGAAGCCTAGGGAAGTCAACTTCAGAAGTCTGCAAAAAGTAGCCTCGAACAAAATTTAATTCTTGCTCCTTTTTTGGGTTCCTTCTTCATCAAATGTCAGTTTCACTTGAGTGTACGTTTAGTTCCCCTTTGAATATTGCGTACCCAGGTCAACCTCCATTATTCAAAACACCCTCTCGAAAATAATAATAACATCGAAATCATCGCATAACACACTTAATCTTTTCCTCTGAATAAATAATAACCATGATAACAACAAACATAGCAAGTGGCGGCGGCGTTGTCGGGATATCCCAAAAAGCTATAAGAAATAGTATATGACTTTGAAAGAAAAAGACCACAAAACAAAATCGAACATACAACAAAAAAGAAACGAACGTGATTGATTAACAATTTTGTAATCATCGAAGGTGAAAAATGAAATACCACCAAAAGAAAAGTGTCTATTTTTTTTAAGGAAACACGAAGCACCACATAAAGCGAACTTAGTAAAGAACAGAAACCAAAAATATGTCAGCCTAAGCGAAGAGAGTTAAAGTTCTACACTGCGTTTGCATCTTGCGTGACATCGATCGCATAGCGGCTACCTTTTGATGACTATGTTTGACATCTTTCGGTTCGATTGGTTAGACAATGAGGCGCGTTCTTTTTTTCAGTAGATATGGGTTATTGATGTACGATTTAGATGTGATTTTTATGTTTTTTTTTGTCTGTTTCTTGTGTAAATTTTTTAAGTTTAAAGTGTTTAAAATGTTAGGTTAAGAGTATTTTAAATATATGATCAGTTTAGAACCTATCGGAACATAAAACAATCGAAATCCAGCAAGTTACAAACTTTTGTTATCTTAAATCCTAGTTCGACTAGATTATATTTTAAATTATCGTTCTTTTAACAAATATTTTACTTAAGAAACTTGTTTTTATTTTGTTTATTTATAGATTCTGGAAGCGAATCTGGATCACATAAAAGTATTAGAGAAAAACGACCATCGGGACCATCGGACGGCAAACCAACAAGAGTGCGAACAGTGCTCAATGAAAAGCAATTGCACACATTAAGGTAAGTTCACAATACTTTTGATATTTTACATGTGTAACGATATTTAAGGTTTGTTTAGTATTCCCTCCTTATAACATTCTATTTTATTTTTAGAACCTGCTATAATGCTAATCCCAGACCTGATGCCCTGATGAAGGAGCAACTTGTCGAGATGACTGGACTTTCACCGCGTGTTATTCGAGTGTGGTTTCAAAATAAACGGTGTAAGGACAAGAAAAAGACAATTCAAATGAAGTTGCAAATGCAACAAGAAAAGGTAATTTAAAAAAAAAACAACCATGGAATACTTTATGAAACATTATCTAACGAGTTTTTTTAATTTGTCTCGACACCAGGAAGGACGAAAACTTGGTTACGGTGCAATGCAAGGTATTCCAATGGTAGCAAGCTCACCAGTCCGTCATGATTCGCCTTTGAATTTGCACGGCATCGATGTACAAACATATCAACCACCATGGAAGGCGCTATCAGATTTTGCACTTCATGCTGATCTCGATAATAACGGTGCCATCAATACACACACCCCTGCCTTTCAACAATTGGTGAATCAGGTGAGTTGAGTTTTTGTCATAACCGACCTGTCATCATCGCAAACAAAAAAACCACTCATTTTCACCATAACCACAAAACAAAAAACCTTAATCTTCAGATGCATGGTTATGATTTGAATGGCATGCCACCGGTTCCCCTGCAAGGACCCCCACCGCCAGGACAAATGGGCGGCCCGCCGCCCATGGACAATGCCGGACTACACCACCATCCTGACAGTACAGACTCTTATGTCACTTATCTGGAAAGCGATGACAGTATGCAAGGCAGTCCATAGAAAACCATCAAAAATTCATAAATGCATTTAATTTGCTTTTTACCAAACAGAGTCCAAAATAGCTTCGCTACTCAATGTCTTGAATAAATTCACACCAAATGCCGTAATGTGAAAGTTACTTCTACTGCAGCATCAGCGCCAGCGCCAACGCCAGCTGGTGGTCGTGATTGGCAACAAGCATGTTGTTTTTGTTGTTATTACTGGCGTTGTTGTTGTTCTTGTTGCTCTGTTGTTTTGTGTATTTGGACACCATCTTGGCCCGAAGCTTTTTACCACATGCAATATAAATATATAGAATATTTTTTTTTCTTATTTTATTATTTTATTGTTTATAAAAATACATATTTTGTTTTTAACGGTATGCAGGCACTGTGATGTCAAAAATGCAGTATGAAATTCAAAATACCAAATACTCATGTTGTATTAAAAAAAATAGAAAAAATGAAATGAAAGAAAATATAGAGGAATAGAAAACAGGAATATTGTTTGTTGTTTTTTCATTTGTAATTTAATTTCTGTTGTTGTAAATTAAAATTAAATTTATTATTTATATTTATTTTTGAATATATTTCATGTTGATTTTGAACAACACAAAAATATTGTAAAAATGTAAAAAAGATAAAAAACAAAAAACAAAACCTTAGAAATAGATTTTCATTATATAAAGTATATAGGCAATTAGAGGAAAAATTGAGAAAATCGTGCTACCAAAGCAAAACCACGGTAATACAAAAAAATGCTAAAACAAATAAATTTTTTGTTTATTGTGTCTAATGATGATTACTATTTGTGAAAAAGCAAAATGTAAGAAATCATAATTTGTAAATTAAAAAAAAAATAAAAAACAACAACTTTAAGTTTAGATAGATAGCATTGAGAATTTGGACAAAAATCAATAGATTAACGGAAAAAACTATATATATAAATAAATATTATTTAAAATTATATGTAAAAAAACCTAGACATAAAGTAATTAGAAATTATTGTTTAATATACATGAAAATGAATTAACTATTGAATGTATTATGTAAAAAAAAACTATTAATAACTTTATTTAAAGAAAATTATATTATATAAAAACCATTATGAAACGATTTTCAGTATATATATAAAAATACATAAATAAATTGAAAAACATAAAATATGTTATTGCGTTTTGATTGACTACAAGTTTTTTTCCTTTAAGAAATTTGTGAAAATACTGTTGATTTTGCTGTGCAAACAAGGCTAGACATTACTAGACCGAAAGTTTATTTCAAATTCAAAAAACTGACTTTTTTCGATAACCACCAAAAACATGTGCATATGTCATCTTGCCCCTTAGGAGCTAGTCAGCCCTATCGAGGTAACCGTCGGAGCGGAACTTTCTTTCGGAGATCGAATTCCAGTTTGAGGTAGCTGTCATCTGAAGACATTTTACAGACATGAGACGACGCAATGCGATGGATATAAATTTCAGGTATAGATGTGCAAATTAACCGATATATCGAAAATGCGACATATTTCCGACAATATTTTATAAAATAATGACAATAAGCGTTTTAAACCATGAAAAATTTGTGGCAGAACGTAGTTTATTGCTCATAAAAAGTAATTTTTTCAATTATAATGCGCTAGCATTTTTAATGCAATGTTTTTTAATCAAAACTTTCGAATAAAGTTCCCTCGCTATTTCAAACATATGTTTTTGTTTCCATTTGAAGTGTCAAAGAAAAAGGATAAATTGAAGAAAAAAAAACTGTTGAAATATACATTTTTATTTATTTATTTGACTTTATACAAGCAATAATAATAAGAAATGGATAGTGTTGGTTTATTTTTTTACGCTGAATCCAATGAGGATTGGAGGATGAGAATGAAAGAAAATAGGAAAACATTGCGAAATGAAACCAATATACGTGAACTATCTGACGCGGCGTAAGTAAACTTATCTTCTAATCTAATTCTTATCTTCTAATAATTCTACGATATTCTCTTCCAGATTCAAGAAAAACTGTATCTGTCAAGTATAACCAAACAATCGCAAAGCACCGCATGCAAATTGCATGCGTTGAATTTTGTCGGATAGAATGTCCGATCAGCTGATCGGACAACTACCTTGAAGCAAAATGTCTCCGATTCGGAGGAAATTGGAGATAATTCCGCTTACCTCAATGGAGCCGAGTTAGATTACCATTGAAATCAATCCGAAAAAAATGTTTGAATAGAGTTTTTAGTGTATTTTTTATTATATACTGATTAATCAAAAATAAACTCAAAAGAATATTGTTTTAAGAGCAAAACTTTTCTAAAAATATATTCTTCTGACGGAAACTAATACCCCTATTATGGTTGGGTCGAACGTTCGAAGTGAGATGTTTTCATTAGCGAACTAAAACATTGGACATACCACGGTTGGCGAACTTTACAATCCGAGTTCGAAATTCAGTGCAACCATACAACAACAAAAAATAACAGGCATTAATAAACGTCAACTCATGAAATTTCATAAAAACTGCTCTGTTTATTAATATTGATAATTTTCATATTTAATAAAAATACAAAATAAACCAAAATGATAAGCAACATTACATTTGTTTTTTGGAGAAAACGAAAATGACAGAAAAAAAGTAAGAATGCATGAATGAATATTCTAGACAACTCTACTTTCTTGGTACTCCCTAATCATCTGTAAGTAGAACAAATATTTTGTACCAACTGGAAGTTATTTTAATTCTTTAAGTCTTAGATCATATTTTCGAATAAGGAAGCGTTTGTCATCGTATTAAACAAATTGGAAGGCCAATTGAAAAATGCAAGCACTTCATTAATCCCTGCCATTCTAAAATTTGCTTCTGCCCTAAGTTTCTTTTGCTAGTGGGAGTTGTCAGAGCAGCGTAGGAAAAGATTCTGACTTAGGTCTGTCACAAGACAAATTATGTCCAACCTGTCATTCGATGAGAAACAAAACGCACGAACCTACTCTTTTTTAAGTTGTTTTTCAAGTTGTTTCCCCGAGAGTAGCTTTTGGTTTTAATGCGTTGGACTATAAAATGTGTATTCGTTATGTTCACTCAAGATATCCTGGATCAACCCATTATTTATTTGTATGGAACTTCAGTAATCTTAAGTCAGTTCTTAAAACGTGGTAGGTGGTACCAAAGAGGAGCACGTTCAATGTTCCATGGTAGTATTTATATTTTTATTTCGTCGTTCAATAATTTTTCTTTTCCATCGCGAGTAGGTGCCCCAAGTGTGTTGAGGGTAATTTGCTACAACCCTCAACACACTTGGATCCCAATATTCCTTTTTTTTGAAGAACCAAACTCTCCAACACTTCTCGGTACATTCGGGTTCGATTCCATCAGTTCGACTAACTTTTCGTACTGATTTTAAATAGTTCTCTTGCAGCTGAATAAAAATGCATTGATTCATGTTATTTTATAAAAGAAATATACTTATGAACTTACATTGTTTTATTTTCCGACATTTCATTTACATATGTATGCTTAGACTTTTTCTCACACAATATAAACGTTCGACAAATAATAACACGAATGACGTTCAAATCAATTAACATTCCATAGCGAAAATAGAGTGAGATCAATCTTCGAAAAATGTCTGACATTTAAGTTAAGAATCAACTGTTCTCAATTCGCCAACGGAAATACAAATTTCTCACACTCACGTTTATTCATTCCACTCGCCAATGGTAATTGGGGTATAAAATTTCTGAACAAGTTTTGTGTATCATTTTTATACAATTTCAATGATGGATTTCTGTCAGTAGTTGATTTCAATCAGGACATTTTCAATGGTAACTATAAACGACCTGTCAATAAAAATCAACCTGGCCAGTTTATATTTCTAGAATCTTGAAGGTTTTAGTATTCTCTGAAATATAAAAAAAAAACATTTCTCATTCAAATTCCTCACTTTTGCTGCCGTAAAACTGAAAACAGAACTTTTATGATACGATTTCTTAAGAATTCTCTATCGCACAATCCAAAAAAAGAAAAGAAATACAAAGCTAATTTGATTGTTAGGTGATAATAAACTGTTTATTGTGTTTATATTTCATTTTCCTGATCTGTCAATAAGTCTGAGAAAATCCTCAGAAATCTTAGAATTACAAACTGGCCAAAAAATTGTTTTCAATGATGAAAACCAATCCAACTGGCACATTACCTACGGAAATATCTAGTTTGGAAATTTCCATCATAAATTAAAACAGGTATTAAAAGCTGAGATGGTTATTTTTATGTTCGGACAAAAATAAGACTTTTCCAAAGAAATTCTTTAACCAATCCTATTTAAATTTATTTTTTCAAAAGTGAAACTCTCTCAATGAAAGTTGGAATTGTGAGGCTACATTGCACTGGAAATCAATAACGAATTTTCAAATAAAGCTGAAAGTTAAATCAAATCTAATGGCTGAATCACAAACACGCTTCAGCTTCGGCTTCACCTGACGTTTACGAGTTCAGCCATAGGAGTTCAATACATGCTATCACAATATAGCTTCGACATCATGTTTCGTTTGACAATCGTAAGGAAAAGAACGTAATGTGACTCCAAACGGTAGCTCTAGTTCAGATTTGATCAACATTTGATTTTTCTGATAGCTCAACAGCTGTAAAAAAATGTCAACAAACAAAATATTTGCTCTTTGGAGGGATGAAATAATAGAAATGTCATTCAAAGCAACCTCGAAGCAGGCCCACTGTAAAGCAGACGAAGCCAAGGCTGAAGCGTGTTTGTAATTCAGCCATAAAAGTAAAATCTGTAGATTTGAGCTGTGTTCAGAGTTTACTCATTGAGGCAACTCATTTAGGCTGCTCATTCATTAATTTATTTCTTCCAAACTATTTTTTCTTTTAAATTAAAAATGTTGTATCTACTTCCCTATCCCTTTTAAACAATTAGGTGGGAGTGAGGTATAACCATAGAGAAATATAGTTATCACGAGAAACGACCTCAAATTATATTTGAGGTGAACTCTATCCGTATCGGTGAATACATGTGAGTGGTGGAAAAAAGGTTTCACTGAAAAAAAGTTGCACAGTTCATTTTTCTGAAACTATTGCATTAATTTTTCAATTTTTGAAACCAACGGATCTCTTTTTTGAACTGCTGAGTTCACTTCACATTGCTTCCACCCTATTTCTACATAACTGAGACCAACCCCTATAACAACTATATAGAATCTGGGCTTTTCCATAACAAATGCACTGAAATAACACATGCTAATGCTAACGGGCAAAATCCTCTCAGCGTAGCTTGTGAGTCGAAAGAGAGCAAACCCCATAAGTCAGTTTTCTTCGTAGATATATTTCTGTGTCGTCTGAAAATATTACAGAACACAGTTCTTTTTCCTTATGAAAGCTGTCATCTGATTTCAGAGTATTTATGAAAATTTAGTCAAAAAGCTTTAACAAAGACGACAACAAATTCCAATATTCATAACTGAGATTTAAATTATGGAACTCACAACTAACCAATCATCAATGAAATTTTTCTCATCCATCGTGTCCAGAAAGTTGACATTTGATTAAAATTCTACTTTTTTTTCAACACATCATAGACTCATTAATTATCTATTTTTTAGAAGTTTAGTCCGAGGGGTAACTTTCTATTACAAGAGCACAAATTTATTACTGATTTTTTTACCGTTAGGTAGGTGTCTGAATAGAACATAAATATTATTATATAGAACATATATATTAATGTAGAACATATATATTATTAAGGCGAGGAAACCATTTTTGTCTGATAAAAAAAATATTTTCTTTTTCGGACTTAACCCTCCTTTTTTGAATATCGTTTTTTGAACCTAAAACAAGTTTTTTGAATTGATAGTTTGGGTATATGCAAAATACTTTTTGCATTTGAGCACTAAAATCAAAGAAAACCCCAACAAAAAAATCAAGTATGGCAACACTGAACAAAAAAACAGAAAAGAAAATGTCAAAATCAATCATGTTTGCTCTTTTGTGTGTATAAAAGTGAACTTTGAAAATTAATTTAAAATAGAAATAAATGTTTCCTTGCTCTAAAATAGCTATAATAATAATTTATTTGCACATATATATCAAATAAAAACCGCATATCGAAATTCATGCTGCGAATATACCTTAAAGTTTTTAAAAATCAAAATAATTTTGTTCAACACAAGTGTGGTTTCACCATCAACAGCTTACAAAAATAAACTGCGAAATGTAAACGCAGTCTTATAAATAGAAACACAAAAATAACAACGGCAATTCTGATATAATATGGAATTCTCAATATTCTACTACAACTTGTATTGACGTCTTCAAATTGTCAAAGTTCGGTGAAAAAAATGTGCAAGCTATAAAATTATTTATCTTCATAATTTTAATACAAAATATTAATAAATAAAAACAAATACCAAAATGTCCTTAACAAAACGTGTTCAGGTAATAATTAAGAATCAAAATTAAGTTTCATCAGAAATGACAACTTGCAATTACTTTCAGCAATGGGCAACATTTGCTCGGACCTGGCATATTTACGACTGCACTTGGCAAAATCCTTTCGAATCGGCTAAAGTTATTAAATCGCATTTAATGGGACTCCATAAACCAATTTACCATCCAATGAGTAAGTTTGTTCACAAATAATTCAATATTTTCATATAAAAATACCTCAATAAACAATCGACCACCAATCTATTATGTAAACATGAATCTCGTTAAATTGTCATAGTGATTGCCGTGTGTAGAAAAGAATCAAGTTTTGAAATAAAAAATAATGAATGAAAAAAGATGAATTACAACTTATCTTAGGTTAGCAAAATTCTAGTTAATTTATCTAATGTTCATCCATGTCTACATTATGTCCTTATTTTCAGATGACTGCGGAGACCATGTTGTAGTTATTAATACCAAAGAAATTGCCTTACCCGGCGATGAGTGGATTAAACGTGTCTACTTCCACCACACTGGCTATCCTGGTGGTGCATCATGGACACTTGCATGGCAATTACATGAAAAAGACAAGACAATGGTAATGAAAAAGGCTGTCTACAATTCAATGGACGGAAATCTTCAACGACGACACACAATGCAAAGACTTCATTTGTTTGCCGATGATCAAGTACCGAAAGAGATTTTGGATAATGTCACCAGTCAAATAAGGCAACTGCGGCAAGTACCACAGCGTTTGGATCATATTGATAAGGAAACTTTGGAGAGTTTCCCAGCAATTATGGATTATCCAAAAGATTATATCCTTCGTTAAATGCTTTAGTGGAATTTAAATTAAGTTTGAATTGTAGTAGGTACATTAAAGTTATAAAAATCAAAAAATAACTATTTCATTTGCATTTATTTGTCTGTTCAATTACATTCGAATCAATTTTTATTAGTATAACTATTATAAGTACATTTAACCATTCAGACGAGATACATATAAAAAACCTACAAAATCCATGTTTCATGGTCAGCCATGAATTTAAAATGGGACTATTTAAAGTTATTTCCCTTGAACGTGTTGATAACGAGACACATTTTGAATTTATAAAAACAAAAGTTGTTTTTAAATATACCAATTGTTCCCGACAGCTCCGAAGAGAAATTGTCTTGTTTGAAATTTGAATTACTTGTTAAAAGATTCTATATTATTGATCTGTTTGGAAATAGTGTTTCCAATTATTCAATTAGTAAACTTTACTTGAAGTTCGTATACCTTAATGCCGCCCGTTTTATATTATATAACTTGAAGTTATCATTTCAGAGATTCGCTTTTTTACCGATGACAAAAAGGTCATCACGATTTTGATTGTTCATTTAGAGGTTTAAAGAAAGCAATTGTATTATCTTATTAATCTTAAAATAATTTATTTTGTTTTGAAATTACGCCGGAAAAACAACAACAAATTTAGATACGTTAGTTTTCACACAAAACAAGTTTTACAAACTACCTCACAGCTTATTCTTTTTTGATATATTTTTTAACTTAATATAAAAATGATTACATTTCTCTCTTCTTAAATTTTTCAAAATCAAATTGTTTAGTAGCGAGGACCAACAAATAACTAACGCATCGGTCTTAATTATACTTTTTTAAGTGCTACTGGAAAATGAGAATAGAAATCCGTGTGTTGGCAAAGGCCTAATGAATATGATTGAGCTTGTCTAACTAATGAACGTCACCTAACGCATTTGTATGGTTTTTATGGAATGTGTTTAAACATGAAAATGCATCACAAATTCAAACAAAAACACCTTTCGTGATTGTTAATTTCCAAGCTCAAAATCATCTTTAAGAAAAATTTGTCCTTCTTTTGGTTATGCTATGACAAACGTCAATTGGATAAAGCATACTTAAAAAAAAGATAAAAAAGCATTTTGCTGCTTTTAAAGTTAGACGAGTGTTTGACCGTCAAAATATACCTACTTCATAACGTTTAAAACTATAAAAGAATCAACCACCATTCTACAATTTCTGTCATTATTTTTAATTTTAAAATATACTATTATAAATAACATCAAACACCTTGCCAAAAACTTTATTTTTAAGATTCAATTGCAATATCAATATATAGTACTAGCGGCTCGGTACGTGCTTCGCTACGTATAACCATTGAGTATTTCAAATCTGAGTAAATAATCCGTTGGTACTGCTATCACCAATTTCCAACAATCGTTTTGATAACTCATGGGCCGTTGTATCATTATTTAGGTGGATACGCATATTAATGTTCAGTGTCAATTTTCGTACATATCTCAAAAGAACTGATGACTTTAAACAGGAGTTCATCAGTAGGAGTTGATCGAGGATTGACAGGCAATGTTTGACGAAAGCAATATCAGATCACCACCAAAACAGCTGTTGATTACCTCGTAAATCTTGCATTGTTTGATTAAATTCTTCTATTGATTTTTTATTTGCCATTGTGCACTCATCCCATAAAATAATTGACGTTAATCGCAGAATGTTTGCCATAGCAGAATTTCTCGAAATATTGGAAGTTGGAGTTTCAATGGCAATTTTAATGCAGGGTGTGTGGTCCACCTTCTAATAATGTAGCAGCAATTCCCGAAGATGCAAGTGCCAATTCAATTTTCTGTTCCGATCGAATAGTCACTAAAATCAATGATACAACGAAAGTTTTGCCTGAACCACCAGGTGCATCCAAGAAATTTAATCCACCTGTGGAAACGGCTTGCATGATTGTGTTATACACATGTTTTTGTTGAATATTCAATTTGGTTGTATTCGATTGTTTAAATAAACGTAAATCATTAAAATTGAACTCCTGCTCACGTTGCAATTAATGATAGAAAAAAATCATGTATCTCACGATTTGGTGCGGTCATATCAGATTGTGCTAGTGCTTTATTTACAATCGTTTGACACACATATTCAATTATTATTACAACTTCGTTGTACATTTCCAAGGTAATCAACAAATCGGGATCGGGTTTGTGTATGGGGGAATAGAAAGATGTTGATTTTACACCTTTTCAAGATTTTTTTTTTAATTTTCTCTACGTACAAACCTTCACTGGACTTCCACGAATAATTCAAGACCAAAATTAGTCAAATCGGTAAAGGCATTGTTGAGTTATAACATTACAACGTGGCATTGATTTTATATATATAGATTTTATAATTTTTTATTGATTATAAGTTGTTAATATAATTAAGATTAAAATTACCTTTCTGAGGTCGAACTCCTTGTGATTTGGGTATATAAACAAATCCTTTCTTAAAATGGATCTTACTTTGCTTGATTTCAATCGATTCTTAATACAAAAATATTGTGTATAATGTTTTTATCGTAATATATTATCAAACCCAGTTTTTGGGAAAATATGTTTTCCTAAAATCTTTAGTATTTTCTCCGGAGTAAGTAACTTTTTAAATACTTTTACAAAAATAAAAGAAACAGATAAAATGGCAAACTTTTGATTCAATTAAATCAATACATTTGCTAACAGTTTTTTTTAACGGTTTCATCAGTTGATTATTTTTAACTCTTAGCTTTTCCTAAATGTGTGCAACTATTGCAAAATCTGTAATAGGTGTGTTTCATAAAAATTAAAAATAATAATTGGTTAATTGTTTTTCTGAAGAAAACAAAATCAAACAAAAACCTTAAACATAAAAAAAACTATGATTTAGGTATAATAAATAACGAGAAACCCGTTATCCGAATTGCATTTCGAGCGAAAATTACTATTTATTTTTGTTAAGACCAAACAAAAAAACAGTTAAAACCAATTTTCGGATTCATACCAAACATCATAAGAAACATTATAGCTCGAAAAGGAAGCGGTAACGAAAAAATTACTTGTTGAGTTTTTCTGCTTAAAATTACCCCAGTAGTCCATGAGTGGACTTTCTTTTACAGTAGTGCGACTTTTCACACTCGTTTTTTTATTTAATAGATATAACTATTGCAATTTAAGGCCGAGGAAATATTTATTTATATTTTTAATTTATTTTCAAAGTTCACTTATTCACATACAACACACGCAAAAATGAGTTATTTTGAATTTCTTCCCTATGTTTTTGTTTCAGTAATGCCAGGTTTTACATTTTTGGGAATTTTATTAAACTTATTAATTTTTTTAAATTTAATTTTCAAGTTATTCATATATTGTAAAAAATTTCAATGTTAGGGCTTTTTAAATAAAACAAAGACAACAAAAAATGTTTTATTTCTAATAGTATTTGAATGCAAAGAAACTTTGCATATACCTAACCTAACACCTAACCTTATACTTTATGCAAGTAGGGTGGGGGGGGGGGGGGTTGGCTTTCCAGTAGACAGCGTTGGCCCTAATATATTTCTCTGTTCTTACGCCATACTATCCAATAAAACAAATTTAGTCAGGTGTGTGGAATAAATCAAAAACCAATTTATAAAAAAGTAGTTGTAAATCCACCTCAATATTTTGAACCTGTTTTATTGAAATCCCACTAACTGTACAAAAATCAAGAAAATTCTATTGGAAAGTCGTCCAATGGCTGTCATACATTTCTATCATGGTACATTTCTATCATCATGTGATTTCCAGCTACTGGTCAATTGATTGCAGACTCGGATAAGTAGGCTGCAGAGGGAGTCAAAAGTCAGGTTTGATATTTCTATCATATTAAGATCATCAAAAACTCACTCCATTTGTAACTCATTTGCCGGATTATTTAACCAATATGAATCTTCCAATCAGTAAATGGCTGAACATATGACAACGTCTAATCAGTCATGTTTTTTATTTTTAGATTGTGTTAAAATAACAGACTTTTGGCATCACTCATTCGAACTGTCATATTGACAACAAGAAAGTGTTGCCTTTGCTCTGTTCTTTCTTGATTTTTGTTGGTATTTTGGTTCTTGGTTGGCGTTTTCGGTGCGGGTGCAGTGTCATTCACTTTTGTCCAGTCACAAATTCTTCAATCGTCATACATTCTGTTAATAAAGAATAATATAAGAAAATAAAGATAATATTGCTATCTACGATTCAGTTATCTTAAATTTTCTTTAATATTTATAATCTCCCTATAAGTAGTACGTTATTTTTGTTTTAAAATTTATGATCTTAATCTGGACAATTATGTCCTCTAATCAGTGTTTTGTTATTGCCTATTTCCAACAAATCAAAAGTTTATTGGATAAGATAAGATTTCTTAACATTTAAAGTTATTTCTTCACTTTTAATTTCTTGCAGTTTCTATCCGACAATTGAGCATTTATCATTGTAAAATGGGACGTCTAGGAAAAGTTGATCCAAATTCATATTCCGAACCAGGTAAGTTTGTCTTCCATAACTATTCCATTTATCGTATTATGCATCCATTGATATTCTGTCTATCTTACCTCATAATTAATTTTAATTTAATTTATTCAGAAAAAGTCAATACTGTCCAGAGTTTGCTAACATGGAATATAGACTTCGAAAACACTAAGATTGTGGGCAGTGTGATACATAAATTTAAAGTTCTTGAAAAGAACTTGTCGACAATTGTAAGACTGACTAATTTATTCTGTTTAAGTTTTTCTTTCAACTAACTTGCTTTTTTACTCGTTTCTTTAGCTTCTTGATGTTCGTGATTTAAAAATCTCAAATGCTTCCATTTTGGCCGGTTCTACCTCGATTCCCATAAACTATACTGTTAGTGATGAGGTAGAAAACATCGGTTCAAAGCTAACACTAGATCTTCCCGAAGGAACAGCAGCAGGAGAGTAAGTTTTCCTGAGTGCCTAATATTTATTTAGTATTTTAGCATGTTCTAAAACTATTTGGTAACATATTTTCTAGACTTCAAGTTCGCATTGACTATGAAACTTCATCATGTGCCAGTGGCTTACAATGGCTTACACCCGAACAAACTCTTGGGAAAAAACACCCTTACATGTTTAGCCAATGTCAAGCAATTCATGCTCGTTCCGTAATGCCTTGTCAAGATACTCCCGCTGTTAAATTCACTTACACTGCAACCGTTAAGCATCCAAAAGACCTTACCGCTCTAATGAGTGCAATTATCGAGAACAAATCAGAAGGTATTACGACTTTCAAGCAAACTGTACCAATTCCAGCATACTTGTTAGCTATTGCCTTGGGAGACTTAGTTTCTCTTCCCCTTGGACCCAATTCGAATGTTTGGGCCGAAGAAGGAGTTATCAAGGCAAGCGCTGAGGAATTCTCTGAGACTTCGAAAATGTTAAAAACTGCATCGGACATATGTGGACCGTATGTTTGGAAGCAATATGATCTTTTGGTGATGCCGCCCAGTTTTCCATTTGGAGGAATGGAAAATCCATGTTTGACGTTTGTCACACCAACTCTTTTGGCTGGTGACAAGTCGTTGGCTGATGTTGTCGCACATGAAATCGCTCACAGCTGGACAGGAAATCTCGTTACGAACAAGAACTTTGAACATTTCTGGATGAATGAAGGTTTCACCGTATTTGTTGAGGCAAAGATTGTGGGCCGTATGAAGGGTGAAAAAGAACGTGACTTCCATATGATGAGGAACCTTACAGATTTGGCAGAATGTGTAATAAAAGAAAGATTATAATTTTCTGATCTTCCTTAAAATTTTCAATTTTTATTTTTAGTTGAGAACCCAACTTGCTGATTGTCCAGAACTCACAAGGCTTGTTGTTGACCTAAGTAACTTGGGACCCGATGATGCTTTCTCTAGTGTGCCTTACATCAAGGGATCAACATTCCTTCGGTATATTGAAGACCTTCTTGGAGGAGCTGCTGTTTTTGAACCATTTTTGCAATCCTACTTGAAGAAGTTCGAATATAAATCGGTGGTAACTGATGACTTTAAGGGCGCTTTGTATGATTACTTCATTGATACGGACAAAAAGGACAAACTTAACGAAATCGATTGGGATCTTTGGCTTTATGGAGAGGGTATGCCTCCAATAATTCCGAAGTAAGTTAACTGTTTTTCTCTTTTTTTTCATCACTTAAACTACAACATTTGTGGTTTATTCAGGTTCGATGACTCCCTTGCTCTGGTATGTCAAAAACTATGTACTTTGTGGAGTACAAAGACCGCAGCTGACCTCGCTAATGAGAAGGATGTTCGTCAGTCGATATCAACTCATCAGCTTATCGATTTCTTGGGAAAACTTATTGAATGCAAAGAAATTGTTGACTTGACAACAGAAAAGATAAAGCTTTTGGAACAAATTTACAACTTAAATGGCACCAAGAACGCCGAAATCCGCTTGCGATTCATGAGATTGTGTATTATGGCCAGACAAATGGATCGCATGGATGAAATAATCGAATTCGCAAACAGCAGTTTCCGTATGAAATTTGTCCGTCCAATTTACAGGGACTTGGCACAATGGCCAGAAGCCAAACCCATTGCAATTGAAAACTTCAACAAGGTTAAAAATGAAATGATGAAAGTTTGTTCGCTTGGCATTGAAAAGGATTTAGGATTAAGATGTTGATTTTTCTGTTAGCATTCCTGTTTAAAGAGTTTTGAAGATTTTGCTATATATTAGGCATTTATTAACAGCATTATACTTTTATAACAACCTTATTAACAACACAATATCTGGCAAAAGAAATACAAAAACTAACAGAATAATAATAAATGGATTGTTTTTTATTTCATCCGAACTTGATTAAGCTTCAAATGGAATTGTTCTTAGTTGCCTTCTGCAACCTTTTCTTCACTGATTACAATATCTGATAACATAATCGGTATGGAAAACCCATTTATCTTGAAATTAACGGTGATAAAGGTAAGATTCTAAATATGAGCTAAATTGATGTTTTGTTGTATTATTTAACTTCCGCATAAAATCGGGATGTTAATTTGTGGCAGAAAAGAGATTCTTCGTTGCAAAGATTATAAAACACTAGTTTGCCGACATTTTTTTGTTTGTTTCTACACATTTCCAGAGTTATGAAAATAGGACAACATTTGAGAGGAGATGCGAATGTACATAGGTCTTAATAAAATCAAAATCTGAGGAAAATACAGAGTTAGGCAAAGGATTGCATATTCGTGATGTGCGGCTAAGAAAACAAAATCAAAACTGTTTGACCTAAGGCAAAACAACGAAAGACATGAAAAGAACTAAAAGTTTTAGTTATATTTCTATCGTTTTCAAAGCTCTTCTTTGTAAATATTAAATAAGATTGAAACTTGTTTTCTTAATCAATCGATTTGTAAATAAATTTATTTTTATTTCGGAAACCATTTCCAGCGGCTGCCAGTCCCAGATGAGAAAAAAAAGCGAGTTTTCAGGAATATTTACAATGCTTTTTCGCAAGATTTTTAAATGAATGTTTAAAATTATTATTATTAAGATAAGCTTTTTGCGAAAAACGTTTTTTCTGGCATAAGTTACCAAAACATTATGTATAAAAAGCTATATTTAATTTCTAAGGAATAAAAAATAGGTTCAGTTTTGCATCTTTTTCTCTTTGAAGCACAATTTGAACATTTGACTATAATCTTTGTCCGAAAGAATTTGTATCAAACTTCCATGCAAAAAAGCTGCTGGAATTTGTAAAACGAAGCTCTTGAAACGACATAGAAAACTCAAAGAAAATAGTTAAAATTTATTTCAGAATATTATTTTTTTTAATATTTTATAATAAGTCGGAAATGGTTTAAATTGTTTGAAATGTTTTTTGAAAATCTCACTTAAAAATTCTATCCCAAAATGTTTAAAATTTCGGATTTTTAAGCCGCTGAAAATAAAATTTACAACATCTATCACCGAAATCAAGCATGGTTAGTAGACAGATGGGGGACCGTCTCGAAACCTACCGCGTGCTGCTATTATGTTTTCTGTCTGTTATTCTTTCTCTTCTGTCCTTCTGTCTTGTGTTGTTTTCACTTAACATAGTCAAGTCGCTCAAGGTGCTGTGTTCTCTACTGTGTACATTTATGTGAAATGTACATAAATGTAAAATTTACAAACGAAATCCGAAAACAGGTCAATTAGATTTGATTAAAATCATTAGATTATTGTATATTAACAATGCTTATTAGTTAAACTTCAGGAGCATACACTTATAAAGTTGCTTTTTCATTTAAAATCAAATCATCAACTTACCATGTAATCTTAAAATATGCATATGAATTCTTTTTCCTTTAAAGATACTTTCTCGAATCCTAAAGGAAAATTTAATATTTTCAGGCCTATTCTGCTATTCATCGGGGGAAATTTTACTTGAATTTTCACTATCCATTATTCTGCTATTCATTGGAAGTGAATCTGTGTATGTCGGTAACTTCGGTAATCCTGTATTCTTCTATTCACGTGAAAGCATTCATTCTATACAATTCAGACCCGCATATAAAATGCAGCGGATTTTTCATTTGATGTCTGGTTTGTTAATTTTTTTTAGCAAAATATAAGTGAAAACTAATTTATTGCTAAATTAAGAATATTTGTTTTATAAATAAAAGAATATTAAAATTTTTAGGGGAAGGAAGACACTTTCTAACATTTCTCCAAGGCTCTCTTTTTTAGGATTCTTTTATTCTTCTGCTTACAATTGGAATAAAAAGTCACATACTGCTCATTTCCAAAAATTACACAAATTATTCTGTTAAGGTGGATAATCAATAAATTGGGTGGCGCATCAGTCCGTTGTGAACCAGGGCCTAGTGACTTACAACTCTCAACCATTCCTGTGTGCGAGTACTGTTGTCAGAAATGGAAGGGACCTACAATTTTAGGCCGAATCCGAACGGCTAATTTGAGAAAGCACTTTTTCATGACAAGAATTACTCTTGAAGGATTGTCAATTCCTCGCAAGACCTCTTGCATGACAGTCCAACGCACTAACCATCATGCCACGGGTACTAAGGTGGATTGGTTAAACTTAATTTTTGTATGAATCAAACCAATTTATCCAACATTCCCAAGATTTTTACATGAACAGCTGTTCAAATATCAAATTGGTTTGGGATAATGTAATTCGATGGATAGCAGAATGCAAAGGCAGTGTGAAAGGGAATCGAATATACGATCGACGTGAATAGTAGAATAGGGTTTGTTTATTGTGGATAAATATGAAAATTAAAATAAATGGCAAACTCGCAAATCCCATAATCAGGCCCTAAATTAATAAACAAATCATAGTCAGGAGACGCAACTTAGTTTAGAGGTTTTGCTTTAATTGGAAGGCAAATTCTTGCCAGCTGGGCAATCAGATAATAGAAACTTGCCTTCATCAATTCCTTTATGTCGTCTGAACCTTAACCAATTTCTTGTTATCGTTATGTTGCGATTACAATTTTGCGTTCGCCATGTGTTTTTAACATATTTATGTTGTTGTCTCACATTTATTAATTTGTTAAAATTTTCATTATCCATGCTGGTAATTCATAACCACTGCTTAACACGATCTTGTCCTATATAAACCTATAAGTTGTTCTAAAGTATTAACTATTTATAATATTTTGCGACGAATTCGTCGTCTTAAATCTAAAACAGGGGTACGTATTGGGAATCAGGACCAAACAATAACTCTAAATCTTATGTTTCAAAGACATCAAAGGTTAATATTCAGGGTTTTTTAAAACTTCGTTATGAGTCAAATGAATACTCATATCAAATGTAAATTACAGGAAGCTAAGAGATCTGGAGCATCAGCACATATGACGATGTGCAAGTCATTAATGAAGAATCTTAGGTCACCAACCCACAAAGAAATTATTGTTGCTAATAATACAAAGCTGGCGGTAAAAGGTATATAGGGGATGTTAATTTGACTCTTGTAGATGGTTAAAGAAGAAAACGAATGTTCTAAATTTATGCCCAAATTTGATTTCTGTGAGCCAATTATTCAAAAATGGCAAAATAGTACGTTTTGAAAAAAATTGTTGCAAGATTCTAAATGAACATAAAAAGGTTGTAGCATCAAAAGCGTCGAATGGCTCACATTTGTAAAGACAATTTGATAAAATTTGATGAATGCAGTCACTGGTGTATCAATCGGCGGAAAGATGGATGGAAAATGTGTAATATGCATCAAGGTACCTGTACGAAAGAATTTTTGTAGTTGATCCACTCTGATGTCTGTGGACCAATTTCAGTAAAATCATGTTCAGGATGTAGATTTTTCGTAACATTTGTGGACGATTATAGTCGAAATCTATATCGTTTTTAACGTTCAAGTGTCTCGTTGGAAATCTAAGTGGAAAGAAGATTAAAGTTTTGCGTACGGACAACGGTATGGAATATTACAATTCAAAGAACAAAACATAGCTTTTTATTTCTTCCCGAATTTTCTCGGTTTATTGTTTTTAAACCCGTTTTTCATCAACTATCACTCGAATAAAGTACATTTTAGGTCAATTAAAAAAAATCATGTTTGTTTTATTCCATTTAAAAAATTCTGGAAATCCAAACAAACAGCCTTTAGAAGATTAGCCTTTACATATGTATTACAAAATAAGCATGCCTTTTCTTTTTAAGAACTATGTTTTGTTTAACTTAAAAACTATTATGTGAATTTGACCTGATTGAGAAATTACAAGGTTAAATTCGAATTCCTGAAAACAAATCTTAGAAAATAGTTGTTGATCGTGTAACCGGTCTTTTTGTGGCTATTGTTTTTTGGACTCTCGTTTCGTAATAAATTGTATGGAGCCTGGGAATAACAAATATTCCAATTTTAAGTCAGATTACTTCTTTCGAAGCATTGCATCAACATTCATTTCTGAAGGCTACAACAAATAACATGTTGTTTTTGTATCATCTGGGGTTGACATGTTGCTTTTGTATTATCTGGAATTGAAATAGTTTCTTTTAGTTTTACGGTAACTTTTGAAGTTTAAAATTAAAAACAAACATTTTTTAGCAAGACTTTTCCATTTTTTCATCGTTTATTTTGTAATTTTATTTTATTGTTGTAATTTTTTAATTATTTTTAGTTTCCTGTTTTTTGCATTGTTACTCTCCATTCTGATTTTCTAATTTTATTGTTGATGTTTTTTTTTCTGTTTCATAAATGTTTACTCGTTTACATTTTTGTTTGTTACATGTTTACATATCTACCTTTTGCGATTATTCCAAATATATTTCTTTATATATATATATACATATTATCATCTCGTTTTCAGTATATACCTACATACATACATTATTTTAATATATACATACATATATATTTCTGAATTTATTTGTTTGCTTTTTTGAGGGTTTTTTAAATACATTTATTATATTAAAAGATGCTGGTTTTTCTGTCTAGTGATCTATAATATTGATTTTTTGACCTGTTCGGCTCCATTATTTTTTAGGATGTATATAATCTGGCTCTTTCTCTATATTTTGTTTATAACAATGCTATTTTCTTCTATTTTTTCTTATTATCGTGTTTTCTTTCATCTAACGTTTTATTTTTGTTTTGTTTTCGCGATTATTAGGTTTTGTTGTTTTTTTTTGAAAAATATAAATGCAAAACAATTAAAATTGAAATCAGTTCTGCACGGGAACTTAATTTTTAAAATAAGAACAAAATTTATTTCGTCAAAATATTGTGTAATTTTTAATCAATTTTTGTATACCACAAATATTCTTTTTCAATTTTGTCTTAATTTTTGTTGTTTTCTTTGAGTGTTTATTGATTTTTTATTTGTTTTGTTTTGAATTAAATATACATTTACAATTTCCGTTTTATCTATAGGTTTATATAAAATTTTACATTGTATATAATTATATGTTTTAAGTTTTTCTGTTTTAATTTACCATTTTAAGCTATAACATTTTCCGATAACACCGCTATTCATCAAAAATTTGTTTGTTTTTTTACTTTAAAAGTAAATAATAAATTAGATTATACATTTTCGAATATATTTTTGTTTTTATATTAAACAAAGAATATTTGAACTTATAATTTAATAAAGTAGGAATTGTTTAATAATATTATATAAACTTCTCACGAGTATTTTTTTAAATGATATGTTAATATAGTGCGCTAAAAGAAATCAATTTTAAGACATTTTGTTCACTTTATGCGTACCTAAATATTTTAGTAATTTTAGTATATTAAATATAATATATTCAAATAAAATATAACTTATTTGAAACTTAGGGGACAGTTATAGCTATCATTAAGTTTTATCGTTTAAACCAAACATTGGAAATTTTTTCGACAGCTCGTTTATAGCGATCATTGAGAATTTCTGTCATTGAACAAAATTTCCTGATAGAAATCTACTGGAATTTTTTTTGATATATGTATGTCTGTCATTGGAACTGTGTTAAATTGAAAAACAAATCAGGGACGATTCATTTTACTTACGGATTTCCTTTTAGAAACAAAACTGACCAATTCAAAAATTCTAACAGCAAGCTCAGATCTCAGATTAGGATTTGGATAGGCAAAAATGAAAATGTGTGCAATTTTAGGTAAGGAGAGCATATTTGAATGATCTCTACCAGAATAAAAAACATAAGTTGTTTTTTAGTACAACTTTTGTTAGAGAATGGGCAGGCTTAGACTTAAAGTTGCGACTCTAGTCTCTGATTTTCTTCCTGTCAAAAATTACATTTTAACTAACATCGTCGTTTATATTTGTCACTCCGAAAATTTTCTATTATCTTCTGAACATATATATAGAAAAAAGAAATATGATTCCTTTGTTCAAGTATATTAATTTCTTTTACCAATCCAACTTGGAGGATACAAAGTTAAATATTTTGCCTAAAAACATAACGGAATCCTAATTTTATGTATTGTTCTCGATTTTAAATTGTTAGTTTTATATTTTTAAACAATGGCCTTAAGACAATAATGGATAATTATCGTAAATAATAATTTTACCAAAAATATACAAATTTAAAATCAATGTTCACGTTTCTTTTAATTTAACCACATGTTGAATAAGTAGCCCAGCTGTAAAAAATTCTGCACGATAAAGTTAAGGTCAAGTGTTAATGAAGTACATTTTTCAGTTTGATATTTTAATCGTGAGAAGTTTAAAAAAAAAACATTTTCAATTTACAAAACTTAACGTAACTTGTTTAATACAAAAATAAATAATTTAATCAATACAATAAATAATTATTACTTACAAAATATTTGTTAATTTACATAACATAATAAATCCAAACCATCATTATATACACTTTGAAAAGAGTTGTTTTTATTTTATTTTTTAAATACCGACCGTTTCAACGTTTTCTTTTGAAAAATTACGTTATGTTATGTAGGTATGTATTTTATTTTTGTTTTTTAGTTTTTGTTTTGTTTTTCAATCAAAATGGAGGGAAAAGAAAATTGTATTGATATTTTTAATTATGTTTGTATGAATTTTGTTTATATAATGTATAATATTATTATTGTAGTTCATTTCATTTTATTTATTTTAAATCTTAAGAAAGATGGTACAAATACAAATTGTTGATCTTTTGTTGTTTATAATTATTATTATTTTTCAGTGTTTTGTAGGATTAATAAGTTAAATACATTTACATATACAATATAAATATATTTTCGTAAAAGTGGTTAATAAAAAAATGCAAAAGATGTTATCATTCAGTTTTTTGTTTAATTAATTTTTTTTTTATTTAACATAGGAGAGGACGAAAAAAATTACAATATGCATTTGCATATTATTTTATTGAATATATAATGGATGGTCTCTGATGGAATAATATATAATAATTATAATAACATATTAATAATAATTGTTTACATATATAATTTATACATATAATGTATATAATTCTTAATAGTAATTTCTTTTGTTTTTATTTATTCAATAAACAAATTTGTGGTTGTTTTTTTTTAATTTTTTGTTTCATTTACTATACAAACTTATTACGAAAGTGTATAAATATGTTCTTTGTTGTTGTTTTTTTTTTTGTTTAAATTTATTATTATACTATTTATTGATTTTTATTTTTTGTTTTATTCTATACCATTTGTTAATTGTGTATTTTTGCGATTTTGTTTTTGTTTGTGTTTGCTGATTTGTATTCTTCTCAAATTTGTTTTTTGTTTTAGTAAAATTTAAATTGAAAAAAATAAAAATTTAAGAACAAAAATTAAAAATCTACTCATTTATATTTTATATGAAAATAATTGTAATAAAATCTGAAAATTAAACACCTATTTGCGATTTATTGTTGTTTTGGTTTTTGTTTTGGAATGTTGTTTATATGTAATGTTTATATATGATGGCTTATGGTTTATTTTATTATTATTGATTTTTTTTATTTTATTATTATTATTTTATGTGTCCTGTGAACGTTTTTGGAAAGAAATAAATACTATCACGAACTTGAATTATCTACGGAACGGGATGTGGATGGACCAGCTTGAATTTGTTCATCAAGGACGAATGTGGGACTCTGGCGGGATGTTGACGCTATGGGTTGATAATGATAGCCTTCACGATAACGATGATTTGATTTTCTTGTTTGTGATTGACCCAATGTTGGTCGTTTATTATTTGCTTGATCGGGTCGTTTGGCTGAAACATAAAAAATAAAAAAATGAAATATGTACTAAAAATGGTGACACATTTTGATTATTTTTAAATAATGATATTTCTCATTGTCGAAGTGATTTGAAAAAGGGAAAACGGATATGTATTCATAGTTTGAATATCTATTGGAAATCAAAACCATCAATACTATTTTACCCTTTTAATTTCAGTAAGTTCCTTTGGCAAAATAAATCGATTAATTATAACTTTCTGACAAAAACATCTATTTTACGATTGATTAGCAAAAATTAATTGATTTACTTTTAATATGGATCAAAAAAGTGTTCACATGCGACTCTTGTTGGCAGTTTCTAAGATGTCGACCTTTTTTAAATCTAACAATTTTGAAAGTTCTTAATTGAGTGTCATTGTTTTGAGTATGTTTTTATTTTTTTTTTTATTTTCAAATGTGAATAAACTTTTGTGAAAAATTAAATGACACCTATTTGGTTTGACATTTACCCGAATTTCCATTCTTTTCAGGATCAGAAAGAAAGAAATGTATGTACACATGTACGTAAATAAACATACTATTTAAAAATGCAAATGATAAATTAAACTCATCTTCTTTTGCAGTCTACAAGCAGGTATTAATTTAAAAAAATATTGAAAATGCGACAGCTACCGAGGGCAGTTCATGACAGAAGGAATAACACAATGACAACGATTAATGCAAATCGACATACGTCATACTAAGTTATTAAATCAATTTTTTTCAGTTGAAAGACTGACATTTACGAAAATGGATCACTTAACTTTCTCAAAACGCATACAAATTGTTAAAACCTTCTACAAAAGTTGTGATTCTGCCACAGCCACATATCGTGCTTTAAGAGGAGATTATGGTTAATCGTCCAGCTACGGAAGCAATTGGCAAAATTGTGAAAACATTTTAAGAGACTGGATTGGTTGTTAATAAATAATCGTTTTTGGGATTCTGAGAATGCAAATTTAATTTAATTTAGTAAATTAGGCTATTAGATCCACAAAAAGTCACTGTTTGATGCGCTCTTTGGTCGGAGTTTTGATTGGACATGGAACCACTGTCCCCGTCAATTCGGAGCGTTATGGCTGAAACACAAACTCGCTTCAGCTTCGTCTGCGTTACGATGGGCTTGCTTCGAGGTTGCTTCGAATGACATTTCTAAAGTGACACTTCCTATAATAACCAATGGGAACCCCTCCAAACATAAATGTATTTTGATTGTTGACTTTTTTTACAGCTGTTGAGCTGTCAGACAAAGCAAATGTATAGTAAATTAAAATGAAAAGTGAGGTCAAAGCTTCATTGTGATAGTGATAGCAAGCACTGAAATCCAATGGCTGAACTCGTAAACATCAGGCGAAGTCGAAGGTGAAGCGTGTTTGTGTTTCAGCCATTATAGTCATATTATAACCGAGTTAATACGACTTTGAGAATATGTGGTTTCAATAAAACGGTGCCAGTTGCCACACAACTCGAGTGAATATGGCTTTATTGCAGGAGACCGTGGTTTATGCAGATACACCTTTAACTCTTAAACAACTGAACTATCATTCGTCAATTTATGGATGAGATGTTTATAATCGGAAATGGTCGGAAATTTCTTCTCTTCGAAAGATTCGATGCTTGCAACATTTATATGATGTAGTGTTTCACACATAATGTCAACGTTCAAACTTTATAACAAAAAAATGAATACCAAGAAAAAAATATTTTATGTGTTTTATTTACGTTTACTTTTGAAACTAGGTAAACCTGCATATTTTTCTTAAGTAAATTTGGTTTTGAATAAAAGTATAGACTTTTTGTAATGTATAGAAAACAACTAAAATTAAACATTGTGCTGCTTGAACTACTGTCATCGTACTTCTCAATCTTTTATTCAAATTTATTTTCACTTGATGGGATTTTAATGAAAAATATAAACTTGATTAATTATTTTGCACATTTCAAAAATTTTACTTTAATGAGAATGTTTAAAATATTTTCAACTCAGTTTTCGCAATCAAGCTAACAGGATCAAATCTCCTAACAAATTTTAATCTTAATCAAAAATAAATCAATTTGATCTGTTTATTGGAACCCAGCCATTGAAAAATCGTCAATTTGACAGATTGAAATTAAAAATAAATTGATTTACATATTTTAATAGTAGAGGACAAGAAAGATTTAAGATACAAATTATCTAATTTAACTCAAACCTAAATTGAAAACTTTTGATGAAAAATTAAAACTTGTTTGACTTTAATCGTGGACACTTCTATCTATACAATCTAATGTTAATTTCAATTTTAAAAACATATTAGCAAAAAGCAAAGTCCTGTACGAGTAAATAGAGGATTTTTTCTTAAATTTCTAGTGAAATATTCGATCAAACTTTTAAAATTTTTAATTCATCAAATTATATTACATATGAGTGCAAAAATCATATAGCCAGAGAGAAATGTCCCCGTTCATTTATGTTTTTTCTTTTTAAACCAAACAGGAATCTATGAACCTTAAAAGGCACTATAATTTAATTAAAAATGCTCCTTTTATTGGGTGCTCTGGAATATATTGAACTCTAAAATATACATTAGCTATAGAACTGATTCACAACATTGTTATAGACCCACAATAAAATTTTCATTTAAGTCGAAACATTGAACAGAAGAAAAAAAATGTTTTTCCGCATCTTTCCCTAAACAGATTTCGTGGGATGCCTATAGCTATCGACCTTCTTTTTTTAGAAGAAACAGGGACTCTTCAGTTCTCATCATCAGAAAGAATTTTATATTTTACTGTTTCTTTTTAATATCTGATGTGATTTAATCAATAAATGCACTTTCATCGGGAATTCAAAAGGTTTTGAGAGGAAACCACCTCAACCTCAACAACCACTCCGCTCCGCTCCGCGCCGCCGCCGCTTGCATGATGTCCCTGGGGCGTAGAGTAGGACCTAGACTCAGTTAGACCAAAATAAAATACATAGTTGGAGGGGGCGGGTTGGTGTGTCGAATGCGAATGTCAATGCGATAAGGATATGTTTTCATACATTTTCTTTTGTTTAATTTGTGTTGCCTCTATTTCAAATGCCTACAAGGAATAGGTATAGATTGAAAGCTTACAAAGTCTCATCGTATTGACCAGTATAAGTGGAACGTGCTTCATGTGCTTGGTTCAATAGGATGTCGATGATGATGATGATGGTGTGATGGGGTGATGGAGAGATGAGGCTCAGTATCATGATGATGGAACACAATATCTCCTTGTGTCCATAATTGATTATGGATGAAAAGTTTTTTTTTTCTTCAAAATATCATCATCCAAGTAGAAGCGTCATAATAGGCAACAGAAGGGAACACAGAGCCGCAAGTATTATAATGAAGGATGTTGTCGGAAACATCATCAAGGGTAAGTTATATGTATAAAAAACGCTCTCAGACGTTGAAGAATTCAAAATATTTTAATGAACTGAAGTGATTCCTGTCATTGTTTGACGTTGAGCTGAGTATGTAACTAAGTATATATACAATATGTTGACATCGAGAGGTCGCCTTGTTTGTGACAACGTTTATGGAAAATGTTGCTGGGTTATTGATTCAATTATAAACAAGAGGGGGCAGACTTAATGGAAAAATTAACTGAAGTGCAAGTTATAGGGTAAGGCGAAGGACTACAACACAACACACCACTATACTATAGGCAAAGTCAGCAAATATAAGCACAAGTGCACCGATATGAAAGGAAGCTTACGGAAGTCATTAGAGACGTACATTTAGAAAATAATTTGTTTACGTAGTACTTGAGAGCCATGATGGGTTTTTGAAAAGTAAAAGCCATCATAAGTAAAGGACTATAGAATGCAGGTTAACATGGGCTTTTAAAGAAGAATCTATAGCATGAATAACAGAATTTCTTTCCTTTTTCTATACGTAACATAGATATATGTATATTTATATAATAAATAGCCAATGAGAATTAACTTAATTAAGGACGGTTATATGTATAGAAGGTTTTATAATAGGAGGTATATACGGTTCGATAAGTTTGAACTGAAGGTTTATTTTCAATGTACCTACTCCTATACAGATTATATTGTTCTCATGCGTCGTTGGTCATTATTAAAAGGATATATGGAAAGTGAGTGTATATTTTTAAAACATTCCCTTATAACTCACCAGGTATATAAGGCTTTTGATTACACGACGACGAAGATGATATTCGATTGCATTGATTATGATGGTTTGCTTCACTATGTGGCGTGCTGTTATGATTCGGCACTTCAGTACTTTCAGCTGTGCTAAGAAGGATCATTTCGCGATCCTCGATATACATTTCGCTGCCATCGTCTAGCACATGACGATAGAGTTGTGGCCATGTAGCCAATCCTGAGAGAATGAAGGCCTCTACAGCGCAAACATAACCTATGATCTAAATATATAAAAAAACACAAAATATTATTTTAAAAAAATTAACAAATTAAAACAAAAATATCTACCGCAGATGCAAATAGAGTTTCCTTTGTGTGTTTCGGCACCCATGAAAATTCCTCGGCAAAAATGACCATATGTAGTAAAAGGCTGGAACCCAAAATGTAAAATAAACCAATACTCAGGTACATCCAAGTGTTCTGCAATTATTTTAAAGATACAAACAAAATTAGTTTCAATTTTATCCAAAATAGGATTTTCAAAAACTTACCACTTTAGTCCAATTGAATGGAAACATCAGTGCTATGTGCGAAATATCGAGAAACAACATTACACAGGTTATTAGGAGGGAAAACACTGCACAGAAAATCATTAATCTTAAGCGTCCTATGAGTGGCAGTAGAAAAAGACCAACTTGAACGGTGCCAGCTGAGCATTCGCATGCAAGGCAAGCGGCAGAAGATAACTAAAAAGAACGAAAATAAAAATAAGTTTTACAAAATTAAACAACAACATAAAAACACAAAAAATAGAGATAGACTGTTTTTTTTAATTATGTAGATACAATTATAATGTACAATCAAGAGTAAATATGTTTTTCAAAATACTAACCACCAAAAGAAATCGTACAATCCCTGTTGGTGTTTTTAAATGTTGAGAATCACAGTGCAATACAACACCCCACGCCAATGGCGAATGATCACTGCTTTGTCTATAGTTGGCGTGTGAGTCCCACGATGTGCAAGTACCTAGTGGCGACTCCAAGGATAATGACAATTCTCCGGCTCTGCTGCCAGCTATTTCAAAATCCTGCACGTCGTCCAGCTGACAGCAGACCGGCTCTAAATCACGTATTTCGTCCAGCAGGAATTCTATCTCATCCGTACCATATAAATCAGATTCAGATGGTGTTTGAAGTTGGGGTTGTTGCATTTCCCGCTGCGGGGGCTGTCCCACATCACCGGATTTTATGAAGAATTATTTGAAAAATCCAAATAAATGATTGCGTTGATACTGAAATTATATTTGAAAATTTAAAGTGAATTTATTGTAATTAAAGAAAATTATACAAATGGACATACACATGTAACTAAATGTTTTTATATGCTTAACAAATTTAAAATATTTAAGGTCTTTTAATTATTGTATAAAATAATTAAAAAATTTATAAAATGAAGTTGTTCTTTGGTAAACCAGAAAAATTTATTTCTGTTAAAAATACATATTTTTTGTTGGTACGAGTATAATGGTTAATTTTGCAATTTAAGATTCTTGTAATAAGTGATTTCAGTTCGTCAAAAATATAGATTTCGTTACATTGGTATTCTAATGGGTAATTTTCGGTATATTTAACAATATATTCAACAAAGAAGTTTTTGGTTTGCCCTCTAAAATTCTTACGATCCCCACTAAACTACAATTCTTTTTTCTAGAAAGATGAGAAAGGTTTCAATACAATGTTCTTCACTGGACTCCCTAGCACATAATACCCGTGTTGTGTTGGAAAATCTATCATAAGCATAGTAGAATTTTACACGAATAACAAAAACAATATCCGCAGCATGAATATTACCGACAAAGTTAAAGATCTTAATACGGATGGGTTTTCGGCATTTATACGAGTCTCGAATGAATCTTATGTGATTTATTTATCAAATGTTGGCACGATTGATATTGCATTTGTATCTCGATGGCTGTGTTCGTTGAGTAGTTGTGCATTTGGGATCATGTGTTTTCCATTGGGGAAAAATCAACTTGTTACTGTTGATATTAATGAAAATGGACTAACTGGGCTTATTTTGCAAGAGAAGCAATAGAAAAGATATTTAGGTTTTTCTATGTTTCCATCAAAAGGTTTATCTCAGTTAAGATTAAATAAATCTTTTTGGTGTTTCCACCGAGCAAGAAGATTTAAAAACGATTAAGTTTGACAGTACTTTCTAAAATGGAAATGGTGTTTCGATGTTTCTTATGAAGTGCAAGTGAGATAGTTTGATTCGTTATAAAAAATGAAATGATGAATGAATAGTTCAGCATCATATAAGAATATGCTACCTACTCCATGTGAAATTTTTTTGTTTAATTTGATTAAAACAAAATTATATTTTTTGTACACAAACATGCAAATAAACAGGCCATAATGCATTATTTGTAAAACCAACTCCTACAGGTTTTTCTTTACAAATTTTGACTCGACTCCGATCCCCGACCGGCTCATTTTAACTCGATTCAGGTATATAAAGAATTGAGCCTCGCTTCAACAACACATGTTAATGTAGTCCTCGAACAAACCCCATTTTTGATGTTTATATTTTATGTGAAAACTGCAATTGTTAAATAAACTTTTTTTATAGAATCTCAATTTGCAGATGTTTTTTAACCCTTTATTCTTAAAAAATTATGCATTTTATTAGTTTTAGTTAGTTTTTTTGCTGAAGTTACTTATAACTTTTGATTTTCACAAAAGTTTCTTCTATTTGTGTTTTTTTTTTAATTATTATTCTGACAGGTCTACTTTCAATTGTACCAATTTTTAAAAGCAAAAATCTGGCTACTGCCGATGGGTTTTCTTGAGAATTTTCTACTATACTATTGATAGAATGCCAAAAAAACACGGATAATCTCTTTTTCCTTAATCTTTTGGTATTGGTAACATAACAGTTTTGTGGTTGAGATATCTCGGAAACTAACGAGCAAAAACAAAACACCATATCCCCAATCATTACGATTTTCTAATTTTGAAAAATGTTTGAGGGGATGCGTTTTTTTATTCATCCGAGATTAAATCGCTTTAGACTTAAATTCCTGTATCATTAGAATTTCCCTTCTAGTGACTTGATATAATTTCACAGTTTTGTTGTTGGTTGGCTTTGAACGATTAAAGGCAGAGGCACAATATTTAAGTAGCTTTCGGCTTATTATGGGTCTTGTTTCACAAATATCTACATATAACAAAAGATCTTCCAATAAGCACTTCCAAACTTTGACAGATGGTTATGGCCATGATTTTGAGGCAACATCAGTCAAATTATTGAAAAACAAAGTTTTAGATGATAAGAACAAATAAAGTCTTTGCTTAGAATTATTTAGGCATGTTAAGATTATAAAATTATGAAGGGACGTATCAACCCAGTTAAATTATCTAGGATAGTTTTTTGGAAGGTTGAATGTGGTGGGTATTTGGTATAAGGTGATTTGTGGGAAAACCACTAGTGGAATGTTTTGGTTTTAGCTACCTGAAAGTAGCAAATGACAAATGTACTAAAAATACTTTTTTAAATTTTTTGAAAACATCTTTGACAACCTCATAACTCAGTTCAAGAAAAAACTCTATTCATTCAATGTCATTCATTGATAAATCAAAGGTATATTATAACAATCTAATAAAATATTAAAGTACTGCCAAGAAACCTACCTTAAAGGTATTAGACTAAAAGCTCTTAGAAACAAAACTTATTAAATATTTTTTGTTCTTAAAATTTCTTATATTCCAACGTAAGTTTTGACAAACAAAAGTATGATCTCTCAACTGAACATTTCTACAAAAAGCTTTAAAATAATTTTTAAGAAATATTTAATCAAAGTATTTTGCATTATGCTGTTTGGTGCTTTTTTTCTAATAAAAAACATGATGGCTGTTCTATTCATGCGTTAGGTCAAAACCCAGTATCCCTTTCCATGAGAAACAAAATATTAATGAATATGCATACCAGTATATATTTGCTTCCTAATTCTGGTAATCAAATCCTCCCTCATAAACAAGACAGAAAATAACCTTTCTTTTTACAATTCAAACCATAAGCTATCCTGAGGCCAAAAGTCCTTGCCGCAAATAAATAACATAATGTGATTAATTTTTAGTAATCCTATTAATCTAAAGCAATTTGTATACGAGTACTATAGCCTACATACATACTAAACCAACCAGCCATCATCAGAACATAATACCCTTTTCCTGGTTGTTGAATAGCTTTCATCTTGCATGTAGCTCGAATTCTGTCCATATAAACTCGCAGTTTCTCAGATCAGTAAAGGGGATGAAAGAGTAGAGAATGCAACAATTCCCATCTCTGTATGGGGTCAAGATGTTTACAATTAACAAAACCTGGTGAGTAAGTAAGTGTGTGTATTTTATTACTCTTTAAAGAGGAATATGCTTTAGATACCCCCATATGCCGCTACTCTTATGTACATGTATAGCACTCTCTACATTATATTGATTCTCTGATGCTCCTAGTTCAACTCAGGATCAATTATTCGAATTTACATACAAAGTAAAGGCCCTCCTTTACGTCTATCCTCCTTGTATCCCTACCTCTACTGCCTCCGCCAACTCCTCTTACGCTCTCTACTCTTAAGCTACTACCTATCGTCATCGTAGTCGAGTCGCAAACTACCATTGCCATCCAATATATGCAAATTTATTGTCAACAGGGAGCATAACGTTATAACCGCACAACCAGCAAAAGCAGAAGCCCAAGCCCAAGCTGAAGCAACGATAGCAGAAGTAACAACAGCTATTGTACTGTGAATAGACACAAACAATTCATAGTCCATGAATATGAAAGATCCTTTGGCACTCAGTTCCAAGCTCACATCACATCATAGAGCACCAAAGCACCACCCACCCAGATATTGCCTACTACAGTTTGATTATAAATTAAAAATAGTGCAATTCAATTCATTGACCTAGTTCCCCAACTCACCTACCTCCCCCCATTACTCCCTCCCACACACAGAGCACAGATATGATGTACTGATAGTTTTACCATGCTGAACGCTGAACCTGAACGAGTCCCAACCGCGCCACACCGCCCTCCATAAAAAGGATAATTCATGTAGACAATATGAACGACTGAGCACAATGTGTAGTACTCGGGCAGAAGAAATGCTAAAAATGCCACCACCACCATCGTCATAGTGCTACAAACCCAGGACGACACGGCCGGAAGTTTAGTGTTTCACTAGAGTAGACAGTGTGGCAATTATAAGTCGTCGATAGCCAGGAGAAGTATGAATCGTTTAATTCTTCTGACACATTCCACTTATATAAATACAGTCGCGCTAGCAAAATGAAATTTAACAGCAGTGTAGAAATCGGGAGAGTGCACATAAGAGCCGTAGAATGTGCACAAAGTGAGTGCACCTTGGATTGTTGGCGATAATAAAATGCAGACTATGCTCAAGCTCAGACTTAAGCCCAAACTCACGTCTTTGGAGTTACAAAAAGAACCACCGCGCCGCCGATTTCTAACGTGAATATAATTTTATTTGAACTGGAAGTTGTAAGTTTTTATGTGTGTTTTATGGCGAAAAAGGATGTACCTACAAAGGGAAAAGTAAATGATTGCAGTATAGTCCTCGATACATCAAGAACAAGAAAAATAAGAAGAAGAAGTTTTTTGCCATAAGTATATAGGTATATTCTTTTGTTGGTGTTTAGTTCATTTCATATATCGTCGTAGTCCTCGATGTCGACGTATTCGTCTTTATCGTCCTTATACAATACTGAAAGCATCGACAACACGAGTATTCAACTGGGATTTCTATAGTTCTTTTGAAGAGAATATTTTCTTTTTGGAAACCAGCCGACATGTGCATTTTCTGCTCTTTTTGTTTGAACAATCGAAAAATCTTCCGGGTATACCGATGCTGTATTATAATAGTCATACTCTATGAATGATGCAAGAGGTTTTTATTCTTTATTTTCGAAAGAGATTCTTCATTTGTGACATAGTTACGTAAATATGTACTGGTATTGAGCAACAACATAAAGTAGTTGATGGGAATATATTAAGAAAAAAGGAAAAACAAAAGAACACATTAATGGTATTGGAATTATAAGTATTCACACTTTTGCAAAAGGTACACAATATAATTTTTGTACATTAAGCATATTAAATGTAGGCCGTTGATAAATTACTAACAATAAAAGAGAACAGGTCAAAATTTGGTTTTGTGATACCTTTAAGAGTATATTATCATTATATTCAAAAGTTACACTAGTTAACTTAATTAAATGCACTAGGAAAGGATGTTTTTGATTATTAAGACAAACTTCGAATAGCTCCATTATCATGCAAAACAGTTTTGGATTAAAAAAATATATTTGAAAATCAATTTGTACCGAATACAATTCAGTTTATTGTATCACATCTGACTATTCATACTCAATAAAGTGTAAAGTTTAAATAGAGTACCATAAGTCATGAATATTTGTTGAATATTTGTGTTATAATTTGAAATTAATACAAACTAGACTTAGAGCCAAGTTTATTGTATTAAAAAATTTAATTTATAACATGGAGTAAAATGTAATACAAAAAAGTGCACTTCGACGTATACGTACTTTTTTCTGTGTTTTTATGGGATCATTTTTAATCATCTTTATTTTTATAGAACTAAATGTTTTGTTAAAGTTTAACAAAGTAGATCGTAAATCACCTTAGATATGTATATAGATTATGTTGTTAATAGAATTTCTATAATCAGAACTAAATAACATTGACCTATCCTAACATTTAGGTCTTTAAAAATTAGCTCTATTATTAATATATTTATTTATTCACATTAATTAAAGATCTTAAAATCTACAGTTATATTACAAAAGGTCGAGAGATAAATAATCATTTATAACAAAATAAAATTAGGCGTAATAATATATAACATTAAGTGTTTAAAATAATAATTATATAAACACGGTTTGATTAATTAATTCGAAAAGAACAAAAGTATATTATTTTTTAAAGTTTATGCGTTTATAAGAAAATTAAAATCAATATGATTTAAAACAACGAGTTAAAAGTTCATTACGAGCATAGTTTACCCTATGTATGTTCCTTTTCCCGCAATAAGCAAAGTTCTCTTATTTAACGCGAGGGGGCATACAAATTGGCATTTGATATGATGCGACAAAATGTTACTTGTAAACATTACTAAAAACATTTCCCTTCTATTTTCAAGTGATTGAGTTCTAGTCCAGTACGACGGGATTTCGATGTTCCAAAAAAATTTCTGAATTATAAATCTTGTACATTTTTTTTTGGATAATTTCAATTTTATTTGAATAAATATTGTTGTAAGGATTCCAAATCACACAACAGTGTTCTCAGTTTAATCTAACATACGAGTTAAATTTAATTTTCTTATGGACAATATGGTCCTTGAAGTCTTTTGAATTACGGTTAATAAAACTTAGCATTGAAATAGATTTAGCTACAATATATTCTACATGCTCACTAAAGTTTAGTTTTGAATCAAACAATGCACCAAGGTCCTTTTTCTCAAAAACCATTTCAAGAACAAAGTTATAAACTTTGTAATCAAAAGGAATTTTCGAAAAATTGCGACAAAAAGAAAAAAAAAATTATATTTATTAACGTTCAAGAATAATAATTGTACACCATTCTGTTAACTTGGAGAACATTTTGCAAAAGTATACAATCATTTAAAGAATTTATGCATTTGAAAAACTTTAAACCATCTGCAGATAAAAGTGTGCTAGAATTTAAGAAGATATCAGCCAAGTCGTTAATAAATATTTAAAAAGAAGGGGACCAAGATGGCTTTCATGCGGTACACCCGAAGTAACAATAATTGGACCAGAGAGTACTTAATCAATACAAACGAAAGGTACACGACCCTTTAGATAGGACTCCAACCATTTCAAAATATTTGAGCGAAGCAAATTGTTTCAGTTTTTGAATCAAAATAGTATGACTAACTCTATCAAAAGCCTTCGCAAAATCAGAGTAAATAAAATCAATTTGGTAGCCTTCTTCGAGTTTATTTCAAACAAAATTGGAAAAGATAGAAAGATTAGTGGCTGTGGATCTTGCTGCAATAAAGCCATGTTGAAAAGGTGGAAAATGATTCTTAAGGAACAATGTCAACTTTTCACATATAATTTTTTCCAAGATTTTCGGTATACTTTATAATTCACAAAAAGAACGGTAGTTATTTACTTCCTGCTTAGGACTATTTTTATGAATTGGAGAAAATTATTTTTCCCGCATTGAAAATGAAATAACTGAATAATAGAAGAACGAATTAAATCAAATCCCCAAATATTGTTTCGGTTTTTCATATTTTTGGATTGGGTTCAATGGGTCTAACAGCTTAAGATAAACGGACAAACAAAGTCAAATACAAATATTTGATGATGGGGTTGGCATACGTGAAACAAGTTTCAGGAGTTTTTTTAAGAGCCTGAGCTAGATATTTAAAAAGAAAAAAGAGGCTGGGATGCGACTCACACTGATAACTTCCCATCCCGTCTGTCGATTTGTTTCTAATTTTTTGTAAAAAAAAACTGTCAATTCGATTTTTCTCAACATTTTTCAGAATGTTAAAAACAATATTTCTTATAAGATAAAATAAGTTTGAAGCCTAAATTTTAAGTTTTTGAAAAGATATTTGAATCGATATTTAATTTTTAGCAACTTTGAGTAATGTTTTTTTTATATTTATATTTTTTATAAAAAAATTGTCAATTCAATTTTTCAACAAACAATATTCTTCGTTGCACAAAATTGGTTTGGAGATGAAATCATATTTGAGCCGTAAAATTTTGGATGTGACAAATTTTGTTTTTTTCAGTTTTTTTGATTTATAAAAAAAACCGTTATATGGATTTTTTTTTCAAAAAATATACTTCTTTGATATCACGTTACAATATATTATATAAAATTTAATTCAAATCTCTAGCGTTTTTGGTTCGTAAGATATTTAAAGTTAACCAACATTTTCACCTTTTTTTCAAACTGCTATGGTAAAAAAACCACCCACGCAGTTTTCTTGAGAGCCCTTTCTACATCTTTCTGCCTTATTATCTGTATAACAAAATTTATTTGAAATCGATATCTCTTCTGGTTTTTGAGCTATGGACGACGAAAAAAACGTCGCGAACATACTTACACACGGACGCACAGACATCTTTCAAAAAATCTTTTACTCTAGGGACCTTGAAACGTCGAGAAATGTCAGAATTTTCAATTTGACAAATCGGACCCATTACAATAACTTCCTATGGGAAGTTAATAAGGACTGAAGATGCTGCTAGCGTTTAAGCCGCATTGAACAGCCAGTTTTAGAATCTAAGCTATTTATTCAGGAATGTTCTTCATCACTAAAAACAGTTCGTCGGGCACAGTGCTCTATGTACTAATTAATCGGATTTATTTTATCCAAAGTAATTTTTCACAATTTGGGCATTGTTCATGATGAATTAAAAAATGAATTGAAATGACAACACACTTCGAAATTCTCAACTATTGTAATGTAAGTATGTTGAAAATATCTTGCAGTTCTAAATTTGAGGAAAAGGAAATTATATAATTACCTTCAGAATAACTTTATATTGCGAAGATTGACTTTTTTGATATATGGTGAAAGCACAAGAGAGAATCACTTATCAGTTTTTTCATTTACAAAAACTTATAAAACGACTATAAATAAACCTTAAAACAATTGTTTTCACTTTCGAGCTAATTAAAATGTATGAATACGTTATAATGAAAATTATAAGTGGTCAAAAATTTCAACGCAAAGCGGCTTATAATATAATTATTGACTGAAAACTTTGAAAAACTTTTAAATCAGTGTGGAAGTTTTTAAGGTTCGATGAAATTATTTGATTTTTTTCTTTTTACGATTTTTTGCAAATTTTGTTGGGGTAGCAAAATTAAGCTGTTTTTTTAATACAGCAGTCCAATAAATATAATTAACTTACACATATATACCATGGCGTATACGCATTTTTTTAAATAAATGTAGATAATTTTTTTAATGATTATTTTTAATTATATTACTTAAAGCTAACTTAACCTCAAATATGTAGATAAATTAAAAATCATTAAGATAATTTACATACCCAATAATAATTTTAATTAGTTAAAAAAGCATTAATTTTTTTTCAAAGGAATATTTTCGTTAACTTTAGATGTATGTAAATCGTTTCCATTTAAAAAAATAAAATTATATGAATTCTTCTAACATTAAATTCCTTACGATGTACTAAAATCAAAAAGAAGTGTATCAGTTAACCAACTCTTTTTTGAAATCAAAAAGCTCACAATTACAAATATTTACCACCTAGATATAAAGGGGCGTGGTAAATAATTATTGAGATACAAAATTAAAATTTTCAAATAGTGTGAAAAATAGTTAATATTTTGTATTTATTTTTCATTTAAAATAAAACAAATATTTCACTATGTTGTTCTAAATTTTAAGTGTTAAAATTGGTCTTAATTAAAAAAAAATCTTTCAAAAAATGTTGAAATTTGTATGTGTGTATGTATGTGTTTGTTGTTTCCTGTCAAAAAATACTGTCAAGGTTGTCATGTTATATCAAAAATATTACATTCAATTCAATGCATATAAAACATACATATAATATGAGACAACAAATATTATGTTTATGTGTTATATTTCTGCCTTTCAATATTAAATAGGACACACTCTCATTTCAAATAAAAAGAAAAATTGAAAAAAAAATCCTTCTTCTTGGCAATTACTTTCACATATCCTTCAAAAGCAAACAGAACTGAACCGAACCGAAGTCCTTTTTTTCTCTTAACACATCTATATATACACACAAATAGTACACATATAAATATGTATTTATATAAATATAAAGTATATATAAAATCTGCATGCTTTATTATGTATTTTGTATCTTGTTCTTCTTTTTAGTATTATTATTATTAAAAAGAGATGTTTTATATCAATGAAAAGCAGTCCTAAAACTTCCGCTTTTCCTAGTCTTGAGTCCGCACTACACACCACACAGCATATATAATAGGGTGGGTCACATAGGTTTAGAGAACAAACTTTTTTTTTTCTAAAACGGTGAATTTATAAATTAATACAGCTATACATATTTGGGAAGGTACTCTTTAAACAAGCTCAGGTCTTTTAGACAAAATCCCAAAAAAGACCGTTTGAATTGTTAGAACACTAGGAAATGTGTTATGTCTTTCCCCACTCAATTAATTCAGCTTTATTACTAGTACTTCCAGGATTGTCCATCAGTTTCTGATTTATCTTAACTTTAAACGTTTTGTCAAATACAGAGATTCTTTTTTTTTAACCGGACATCAAGAATATGGAATAATTAAAAATAAAATAACCTCTGTTTTCACACTGTATGTAAACCTTAAAACGTGAAGCGTATTAATAGCCCCCTTAGTGCGTAAAAATTATAGATAAAAAGGAAAAGTAAATAATGATTTTAAATAATGCATTTGACCCACCCTAATAAAAAAGTTCATATAATAAAATTTAAAGAAAAAATCATCGTCAACATTATCATATACGTTGTCGTCGTCGTAGTCGAAGAAGGATCTGTATTGGAGTAATGGCCACATTGCGCCACATTAAATGAGAAACTAAATCATCTGCAGTCTATGATTGTCCCATATTCCTTCGCATACAAAGAAAATCTTCACACATACATCCATACCATATTCAAAACTTTGCATGAATATATGAAAAGTTGTCATGTTTGCACTCCACGCCGCCGTTGGTTGCTGTCGTCGCCCTTTTGCGCGCACCCGTACTTACGAAAGGAATATTTGTGAAGAATTTGACAGGACATGGCATATGGGCGGTAAGAAGAAACGTTCAGAGTACAGAGTATTTTGAAGGCAGTACAAAAGAATTTTTTTCCTTCTTCATCCGGCATAGGAAAAAAAAACAATTCCATTCCCTGGAATTATTCCCATTAAAAGGAAGATTCGCTACTTAAATTCCTTTCCTGCGGGTATTATAACTATTGTATAGCATATATAGATTCTTGTTTGTGATTCTGAAAATCAGAGCTTCAAAAGTACCTATACTCGCGCTGAGGTATATGAAATGATCCCCTTGTTGTGATTCTGCTGTTAGTGTTCCTTATTACCCGGTGGGAGTCTTTCAAATTGTAATCCTTGCGTGTTTCTCACCAATCTTTAGGAATTATATTTATTTTCTGTCCATATATTGATCCTGGTTATTTAGTCCGTCGTCGTCGTTATATCGTCGTCCTTGTCGAATGACGCGCTCCGGCTATAATTATGCTTAGGGAATTAGGCTCTTTACACGTGACCCTTTTCAAAAAGTTGTGTCCCTTTAACGGTGCATGGTTTATACACCTTAACCACCCCCATGGAACAATAATTATTGTTCTATTTAACGAACAAATAAAACACACGACACACAAACAAGGAGTGTCCTGTCCTGTTAAGGGTCCTGATTATTTTTTTGTTTCCAAGTTCTGATAACAAAAAACATACCTTTACTTAACTTTGGATAGGTTTCTAGATTGTGTTGTTGTTGTTTTTGTTCTTGTTTTGAACAATAGTTATTGTTAAGGAACGATCAAAATAATCGCTTTTTTTAATGTCCTGTCCATAGAATATCCATCTGTAATTTGTTCCACTTGAAACCGCGCGTCCGATTGAAAATAAAAGAATCATCTTTAATGGAGAAGCTTCTGCAGGATTCTCATTAAAATGCTAAAAGTGAATATAATGAGACCGTGTCTTCTTCGTCGTTGTCGTCGCGTCATCGGTCGTAGTTTTCGTCCTGGTAGACAAACATTTTTAAGCGCTTTTTGAATGAATTGAAAAGAGATAGAATAGAGAAGACAATTTCCTGCAGTTACCCGCAGTCATTCTTCAACAAACAAAAAAAAACAGGAATAAGAACTTTTCAATGCTCTTGCTCGTAGAATCGTCCTCCATGTCGTAAATTGGTGGTTCAGGTGGAATTTCCTTACTTTTTCTAGCTGTAGAAACTTGTGTATTCTACAGGATGGCTTTGTGTACATATACGGTGCATGTAAAAATGTTATTATAATTAAACTTTATACATACCTATGTACACAACGAATATATTCTTATCTACATAACGTTACAAATGTGGCATGAAAGTGAATTTTGGTTGTTTAATTTTAAAGGTAATGGCCAAGGGCTGAGGTTTTATTATATGGTTTACATTTGGGCAATCTATGCATATGAAGGGCAGTGTTCTATGTCAATTAAATAACTTGCTGTTGGAGCATTTTTAGGATTACATGTGACGATGAAAGCAGATGTTTTATTGTACATACGTCAATATTAAAATCTATTTAAATAATAATGTGTAAATATATAAATTAACATATTTGTTTATATTGCTTGTTTCACACATAAAACAATGGCTGTAAAAAGTATAAGAAGACGTAGGTAAAAGCCATGTTTTACAGTACAAAAAAAAGGGATTCGAAACATTTTGACGACGGTTTCATTTTCAGAAATAAATTTATCTCTACCCAACAGGCACCTTTTTGTAAATAGTGTTTAAGTATTGCCATGCCAGAGGTCTTAGTTTCAAATCCTGCTTGTTCCATCTAAATTTTTTTTCACTGGTACTGCCTCTTACAAAGAATTAACAACTCTACCAAAAGTAATTCTTGTCATGAAATGTGCTTTTATAAAATTAGCTTTTGGGAATCGGCTTAAAACTTAAGGTCCCCTCCATCCCTGACAACAGTAATCACACACAGAAAATGGATTGAGAGTTGTAAGTCACTAGGCCTTAGTTCCCAACGGACAATTGCTCCACTTAATTTGTTTGTATAGTGTTTGAGTATTTATATTTTATGTATGTTAGATAATTTATGAGTGCATCGTTTACAAGAAACAAATAAAAAAGATTTTTTTCTGAGACAGAAAAAGGCAAGTTTTCTATTTGTTTTTAAAAACTGGCCACATTTTAGTCAAGTAAACATTATATTAAAATGTCTCAGCATTATAAGGAGTTGTTTATATATCCAAATGACATTTCGACAGAAGCTTTAAAAAAACATGCAGAGTTCAAGAGTTTGAAATAGTTAACCATAAAAGAAATTTAATACCAAGGCTATGTATATATGGACGATTGTTAGATCCTACAGTATTATTATCAAATCTTTCAGTGATCTGAAAGTACGTAACTAACAATAGCCAAATACCTTTCAAAAGAAATGGCAGTTATCAGTTTTTGCACCTAAGACTTGGACTTCATTTTTCCATAGTTAGATGAACGATTTTTCATCTGCTTAAAGAAAACTTATGACAACGAGGATATTGTCAGATGTCTTTACCAACTGCATTTGATAATTTCAAACCTCATCTGAATATAAAGTTTCTGGCAATATTATCATATTTGAGATAGTTTTTACACTGACGTTCCTGACGATCATTTGTACTCAGCTTAAGAAATTGATGTTGCTCAAAGAATTTAAAAAAAGTAGACAGGTACATAATACCACATTACTCCTTTTACTTTTGTTTGGAATTCACTGAAAAATTCTACTATTACAATCCACACCCATTATCTAGATAATGTAAACCTTTCATTTTTTGTTACATTAATTTTCACAAGCTTATGTTGTGATTCAAAAAAATGTTCATCATTGATATAATAAATGCTCAAATTTGCTTAAATATCACTTAAACCTCTTTAAAATGTTGAGTATTCCAATTATAGGTAGGTTAGATAAGTATTCAGACTTCGTTCATGTCTGAGGAGGATCTTTACGTATATCATATAATCCCTTTCATTTATTGTCTAACATTTAATCATAGGAGAATAACCAGGTCAAAAAATGAAAACACTTAAGAACCTTTATAAAAACGGTTTATTGTCAAGTGCAACACTGTATACCTTAATAAATTTGTATTTTCACATAGAAGGGTTAAAGCTCTTAGTCTAAAAAGGACGATTTTGAATGCACAATTTCATCCCTCTATTCTACAAAAATTTCTCAAAGGTGTCAAGCGATTATGTTTTATATCATGAAACACGGTTATCGTTAAACTTATTGAATTTTGCAATGAAAAGCGAGGTAAATAGAACTGCAACAAAAATCCATTGAATGTCAAAGTTGCAATTCGAAAAGCAATCATGAAACAGGGTCAATTAGAAGTAAAACAAAAAAGGTGCAAAAAAACAAAACGAATGTCAAATTTAACAAAAAGAAAAAAATAGGTACACGTAGTTCTATACGGTGTTTGTACATTATGACACAAAGGTTCTTGTGACCGCTTTTTTATCTTTTCCATATACGAGTTTGTGTAGAGGATATACCCTTACGATAAGCCTTTAATTCCGTTTCATTTCAAGCAAACAAAACACCAACTTGACATACTTCACATCAAAAATGCACCTTAGAAGCGCTATATAGGTACAGCAACAACAACAATGTTCATATAGTTAGGTGCAAGGTGTCTATATATATATAAAATATACTAAAGCCATGGTTAGGAAAAACCAAAAAAAAAACAAAAGCAGACAACTTCTGAGCTCTTGCACCAATCTCCACTATGACAGAACGTGCATTTTGTCCCATTATTAAAAAAAAAAAAAACGAATCTAGGACTTTTGATTCTCAATGACCTTGTACTCATTAAATATGTTTCAACTCGTTTTCACAATTTTCTTTTCTTTTTTGTGTCATTTTTCATTTTCTTTTCTCTTTTATATCCTTTAATGTTTTTCATGCTAAACAAAACATACATCACACGCAATGTTTTCCTTCACAAAAGTAAGCTAAGCCCCGCGCCATGTCACTGGAAGGAGGCTTGATGAAGTAATATGCACGTTTTACGCGCGAGCCATAAACAGTGTAAACCTTACGTACCTGCCTAGTGCCTATAGGGATAGGAATGTCATTTGGTTATTTTAAGCATATATTCGGTTGGTTGAATGATTATTTTACATTTCCGCTTCCGTAAGCTTGATTAACTTTCAATACAAAATTGATTGAGTACACTAGGTATTATCCTGTATGCAACAACACAAACACATGTAATACGTAGATGTAGGTATATTTTTAGAAGTAGCAGCGTCGGAAAAGCTTTGAAAATTTACCTCGAAAACACATTACAGAAAATGCCATGTAGAAAAGACATGTGCACGGTAGAATCACTGGAATTTCGAACGAATGAAAAATATTGCACACTCACTCTCACTAACTCACAATTAAACACCCGTGAATAATAATTATATCCTTATTGAATTAAGTTATCTGTATCAGAATTCTACGAAGAAAAGAATTGAGTTTAAGTTTATTAGAAAATTTTCAACACTTTATTAAAACAAAAAGTAGGTGGATTTTGTTTTAATTTATATTAACAAAAAGTTATATAGGAAATCAACTCCTGTCTGCCCGTTTAAATTGTGGAACAGTACGAACAGTAATGGCAATAGGGAATCTATATTTTAGAAAAGTTCTCTCTCGACAGGAATATGATGCAGCGGTTTTCCATTTCCATTTTCCCAACCCCTTATTAAATGGCAGCGCTACTCTGAGATCTGAGTTTTGAGTCTGCATGGACATAACATACATAACAAGAGAGTCCGAGAGGATTTACGATTTAACTCTCATCAACCACCAACAACCAAAATCACCCCTATTTGTATCGTAATTCGTTTGCCGTTGTCGTTGTCGCTCACCGTCTTCGTCCTATAAGCTACAACCTCAACTTTCATAGCTAAAGAATAGTTTGCCTCCTTGAATTTTTATATAAAAATATAAAATCTCTGCTCATTCTATTTGTTGGCACTAGAGATGTATAATAAGAGCTAAAGCATCCTTGATTCCCTTTAACCATCATCAGCATATATTTTGGACATGCTCTCTTTTTATAGTAGCTTTAAAGTGAAACATAGAAGGAAGAGGAAAACGATTATATTTTGATGGAAGAAAAAAAAATAACATCGCAGCTCATACTCATATGAGTATGAGAATTAAAAAAAAATAAAACATCAACAAGGGGGTGCGAGGAACTGTTGAAACTCAAAAATACACCACCTTCGCCAATGAACAAACGAAACGCGAGAAGCGAAATGAGTTCAGGACTGTTTAACTGAAAAAAAAGAAGAAAACATAAAGTATAAGTGTTGCCAGTTTTATTTAAACTAAATGATGGTAATTGAGTTCCGTTTCCTGTTGCAACGAAGAGGTTCATTCAACTTAACTTTATAACAAATAACTGCTTTTACGGATACACGTTAATGTTTGAGCAATTCATTTTATTTTGTGGACAGAAAGTAAAAAAAATTAGTTTATACCTAATTATGGTAGGCAGCACTTAATGTAAATCTTCCGTTCAGTTTTTGAAATAGCTTAATTAATAATTTACTAAAACTGATAACGAGATAATAAAAAGTATTGCAATAAAACTTTATTAAATTTATCTGAGGTAAAAAGTCAGAGTACACATTTTATTTTTACCTGTTTTCAAAAAGTATTGTACATTTTTGTAGTCACTTAAAATGTTTACGATCTTACTCTTTAACATGTCTTTAATTGTTAAATTAATGTAAAATGTGTCTTTTTAAAACTTAAAGAGTCGATAAGATAAGTATTAGATTTTAGTATTTTAAAATTATAGATAAGTAAGGTTGGAGGGGACCTACAGTTTTATATCGAATCCGAACGGCTAATTTGAGAAAGCACTTTTCATGACAAAAATTGCTCTTGGAGGTAGTACCCATAAAAAAAAAACCAAGACCTCTTGCATGTCAGTCTAGGAAAAAGTATACTTATATTTTTTATATGTTCGTATTTACTAAAAAAAAAAAACATGGAAATAAGTTAAGTGGCCAAAATTTTTGACATAACATCTTTTGATTACGTCAAAAGAATAAGTTTGGAATTCGGGAAGTTAACATTTCGTAAACAGTGTTTTAACATTAAATTGTATTGGAAAATTACAACCTTACTTTCTGATACAAACTTGTCTCAGGGCAGACAAAGTTTTGGTTGTCCAATCACAAGTGTGATTTTGAATTTATTTCTCAAATTACTTAATGTTAAAGCTGTGAATATCAAAACAGCTGAGCCACAAAAACACTTACCGTGTTTTGTTGGAAAATCTATCAATAGTATAGTAGAATTTTAAACGAATAAGAAAAAAAAAACGCAGTATGAATACTACCGATACAAGTTAATGTAGAATCTTACTACGGATGGGTTTTGACATTTATACGAGTCTCGAATGGATCTTATGTGATTTCGTAATCAAATGGTACGATTGATATTGCATTTGTATCTCGATGGCTGTGTTTGTTGAGTAGTTGTGCATTTAAATTCATGTGTTGTTTTAGTTTTGCTTATGAAAATGGACTAACTGGGCTTATTTTTCAAGAGAAAACCATAGAAAAGATAGTTAAGTTTTGCTATATTTCCACCAAGGGTTTATCTCAATTTAGATTAATTAAATCTTTTTGGTGTTTCCACCGCACAAGAATATTTAAAAACGATTTAGTTTGACAAAACTTTCTGTGTTTCTTATAAAATGCAGGTAAGATAGTTTGATTCGTGTTAAACAAGAACTGAACAGATGTTTTCTTACCATTTCTTCTTGAAAATTTTCCATTTTATTAGTTTTAGTTAGTTTTTTTGCTGAGGTTAATTTTAACTTTTTTTATTATTGATTCAGTTTCTTAAATAAATCAGGACCACCAATAGTTACGTGATTTGTGATTTTTCTTCACTCTAAGCATATTTCTAAATCGATTAAAGATTATGAATGATTGTGAAGTTTTGTTCTTCCTCTTTTGTTAATTTTTGTATTATACTTTTTAAATTGGAATAGTTCTTAATCTACCTATCCCTTACCACCATTCTTAAAAATTCATCTTTCTGATCCAAATATAATCTATCTACCCGAGAAATCCAATCTTTTATAGCAGATATTGTAATTTATACCCGAACTTAGAACTACTCTAGCAAACCTATGAAGAACTAAAGATTCTAGGAACTTAATCTATAAAAAGCAAATCTTGTTTTAGGAAGCGCTTTTCCAATTCCAGAAAGATTTTTTGTAATTCTCGTTTTATTTTTATCATGGATATTTGTTATTAATTATTTCATTCAGATGATTAGGTAAATAAATAATAAGTATATCAGTACATCTTCTCTGTACTGATTTCGTGGTCATTTTTTAAGTACAAGTGTAATTTCTTTATTCTTCTACTTGAGAACTTTAATTACCAGGCATGACTTGTACTTCAACGTGTAATCCGTGTTTTGAATTCTTAAAGTTCTTCATATCTTATTGTTCTCACTTAGATTTTCGAAGTGTTTTAAGATCATTAATTTCAAATAAGTAATTCTTATGCAATCAAGTGTTTGGAAAAATTTGTTTATTGTACGGATCTTAAAACCTTCATGATTTTCAAGTTCTTGTTAAATTTTGAAATACAAATTTTCCTTCGATTGTTAGTAATCTTTGTAAGCTTTTAATTTATGATTACTTTAACGTAGAAACGGACTTTTAAACATCTTCTAAATTTAAAAAAATAACGATACCTACATGTATCGTTATAAGAAGCCAGTATACTCATGACTTCAAAACCTGTTAAGATTTTGATTCTGGAAAAAAAAAAATTTTGTTTTTAAAGATTAAATACATTTTGGAAAAAAGTATAACAAAAATATATACTGTAAAAAATAAACAGAGGAGAAAAACTAAATATTTGGCAATAAGTCAGTAGAAATTATTATATTAGCGTTATTGTCATTTTTCAAATTTGAAAGTGTTATGAAGTTAACACGTATTATTGAAACCGTTGTTCATTGCTTAATGCGTCCCCACTTCCATATTATACCAAATGGCGCCCGGTTGAGGCTGAATTGTTTTACTTTTATCTACGAATAGTCAACGTTGTAAATATGTATACACCTATGTTGTTAAACTGCTATTGAAACTAAAATGAAAAAAAAAACAACAAAAGGGTTTACTTCTTATCTAACAAACAATTAACTCTGGCAACACTTTATTTCTTAGCTAAGGCACAGGAGTACCAGTACCAGTGCCATGTGTGTTTGTGTATATATTTTTAATGTTTAATACTTTTGAGAAAAGAGGGCTTTTTGCCCTACTCTCTGTCACTCACTCACCCTTAGCTTTCCTTCACATCTTCTTCACTCGCTTTTTTACTGATTTTACACATTGACACAATTCTTTTTCTTTTGTTGTTGTCGTTGCCCGTAAATAGAGAAAAAGAAATTAAGAAAAGTGGAAAAAGGTACACACAACACAAGACACAACAACATACCTACTAAGAGGGTTGACTGATGGTTGTTTTTTTTTTTGTTTTCTTCTTCCTCTTAAATAAAATATAAATGTGGGTGAAGTGGAGGTGGATGATGTGATAGTGATGAAGATTATGATAAAAATTAACAACATGACATAGACATGATGGGCTTTTATGTTTGTTATGTGGGGTGGGCAATTACAATCCTGATTGTCCTCCAGGAACACATCACATGAATACAACTTTGCCACTCTTTTTGATAATATTTTGTCTCTCTGGAAATAAATCTATACTCTCTTTTATCTCTATCTGCGTTGCAATACAAAAACAAAGATTGTATAATATTATTTTTGGAATATTCAAACTCCCAAAATAATAAAAAAAAAAAAGAACCTATACCTGTACGAGCTTTTTTGCTTAAATGGGCTTTTTCCCATCAAATTCAAAAGGACATTTACTTCCTACTCATTGCCATTTTCCAAAGTACATGCGAAGCTACATACAACAAAAACAACAACAACGAAAAAACACTAAAATGTTTCTCTCATTCTCATAGATAGGGACGAAAAATAGATAGATAGATACCTACATAGATAGTCCATCGTGGATTTTTTGGATACTTAAATATTTTAAAATATTCATCAGGGACACAAGGATATTTTTCAAACACAAAGATTTACACAAAAACGCATATCATTAGCACATACAAAAACACAACAACAACAAATTAAAACTAACCTTTTTGGACGATTTTCAAATATAAACGAAAATTTATATACAAATTATGTATATATGTAGAATGTGTGCAGAAGCAGCACCCACTCAAAAACTCACAATGCCGTGTGAGGGGTGATGGTGGAAGGAATGGATTTAGCTTTTAACAGTAGTCAGTAGCCATTAGTGAGTCTGCTACTTTTTTCATTTAATATATATTTCTTTTTTAATTGAGATTCACACACAACTTTCACTTATTTGGTGCATGGCATAGCATTTATTTAAATTTTTAAACACCAACCAACTTAAAAAAAAAAAAACTAATTTTCATTGGGTTTTGAATTGGACGACAAGGACGAGAACGAGCATTCCGACGAAGACGACGTGGACGCCATGTTTTCTAAAATTTATTGTATTTTCATTTATTTTATTCACTATTCTATTTTTTTGTTTTGCTTAATTTTTTTAAATCTACACTAATTTATTTAGGCAGTGAAAACACACGTTACACATGTAAATCCTTTAAATTTGGAAGGAATTTATTTCCCAATTCGAAAAAAAATAACTTCCCCCTTTTGGTGCAATAACTCTGTCTTCGCGAGAGCACTACCACTGCAGGGGTAGAAACACAGAGGGCTAGCAAAGAGTTATTCCCAGCGAACAAGTGACTCTCTACCAACCAACAACCGACCAACGACTAACACGGCAGTCCAACTTCCAACAACATTCAATATCATCAAAAAACGAAGCACAAAAACCAAAAAGGGATGAACTTCCCCCGTCGCCGTCGCTAGCTCGTAGCTTCGCACACTACTCTATCTGTGTACACCACCTTACCCGAAAGGACGAGGCTAAGGACTCGCGAAACTTATTGCTCAACACGATTTGAAGTTAAAGAATTTTAAATTCAAAAATACAAACAAAATATGCAAAAGTTCGTTTACGTTAATTATTAATTTTCTTGCACAGCGGCTTTGAATACGTATACGTAATTAATTTATGTGTCGTAGTTTTTGCCGTCGTTCTCGTTGTCGTCGTTCGCGTTTTTAAACGAGAAAGGATATTAAAGAATTCTTTAACATTGCGAGGCAAGCTGGTGAGCGAGCGGGCCATGTGCCAAATTGAGTTTTGGCATTAAAAAGCTTAAGATGCGTGCGATGTTATTTCTCATGCGAGAGCTTTGAGTAATATTTATTTCTTCTTTATGTGTGGAAGATTGGAAAGTAGGTCAAAACATCCTTTTGATGTAGTAGTTTTCTTTTTTTTAACTCTCTAGGAAGCATAAAGTATTAAAATGAAAATGAGCATTCACTTTTCTCTCTCGAATGAGAGTTGAGAGTTTTACGATATCCTGAAAATAAGCTTACGACATAATATTAAATCGCATTTCAACTTCTTGAAACAAAATATCATCGTTGTACTTCAAATGTTAATTAAGTACATGTTATTATAAAAGCTTATTTTCAATATGGATATTAAATCACAAACAGGCCTATTATTATTTTCAAAGCGGAAGTTTTTGACTCAATCTTGAAATAAATCTATGTAAATAGCAACATACCTATGTACATGGATAATAATAATTAATAATAATCTAAGAAACTTAAGCGGTGATTACCTTAAAAAGATAGTTGTCCATAAAAATACTTTTACTTATTTTGATTTGTTATTAATATGTAAATTTGTTTATATATTGAGGTTTATAACATACATTTTTGTCTCATCAGTTTATACAAAGTATATATCAATGTTTAAGAAAAAATTCATGTAAAATAGGGATTGTTTCAAGAGGCTCAACTTCGACCCAAATTAAAAAGCTTAAAATATTACTATGGTACCGCATTTCTGTTCAAAATTAAGTACAAGATTTTGCCTAACTAACTTATTTGTTTAGACCTATGCATTCATTATTGTAATTTTGTATATAACATAGAAAGCCTTTGAAGACACAATAAAAGGTTAATTGTGTTAGCATGGAATATGTAAACGCTTTTCTAGGAGCTTCTATTAAATGCGAAAAATATACGTCTTTTATTTCAAGTTAGATATTAAAGTTCAAATATTTTATAATACGCAAAAGTTGCCAGAACAGAAGCAAAATATTAATTCATTTTTTATGAGCTGGTTTTAAAAAAGCTATAGATTTTCTTAAGATTTGAATCTTTTGGAATTCAAAATATTTGCCAAGTTTCAAGTCCACACAGCTGAATGTAAATGTTTGATTTGAAGGTATAATTAAATTGCCAAAGGGGTATGTTGGGTTGGCAGATTTTTTTTTAAATACACCCTAAAGAATAATTTTGGGGTCCCAGTGTAAATACGATTTGGAATTGCATGCACATTATATTGATCCATGTTCTACGACAATCCTTTTATCATCTTATAATCAATGGTAGTGGTGGTATTGGAAGCAAAAAACAAAAATGTTTACAAACCTTGGCTGTATAACTGTAATTTGTTACTAAAAGAGAGTAACGTAATTTCTATTTAACTTCATTTATTCCACAATTTTTAAGAAATGTTATTCATAAAAGTTATTTAAATTCTAATACGCATCAACTCTTGGACCTTTGGCATACAATTCCTCTTTTGTACGTTCACCTCGGAGGTATTGCTTCCAGCGTTCAGTTCTCATAGCCTGAAATCAAATATTGTTTGTTTAATTTTTCATACGAAGAATAGTTATAAAATTAATTAAATATTACATGGAATCGGAGCAATTGTTTGTTCATGCCAACGCACTCTTGAAAGTCGCCAATCAAGTCCGAGCACACTCTAACACCTTTGTCCATGCCGTAGGCTTCTAAGCAATCCATCATGTTCATTTCTAATTCACCACATTTATCATAGTGCTGATGATTGATCAGACAACCAGTTAAATCAGTAAAGGGAGAACGAAAACCTGGCCCAAGAGACATCCTGTAAATATTTCGAAAAAAAAAAATAGATTTTTCAGAAACTATGAATCGCAGATCTCATTGCAAATTGTAAGCAAGAGCATCCATCATCCCATGACGTAACAAATGGTTTGGATTTTAGTGGATTTAAACATAATTACACTTTGTTTATAACAATAGAGACTTGCTTATTTTAATATTTTATTGTTTTAAGATACAATTACAGTTTTTATTTTATTTATAATTCTACCTTTAAAGAGTATTTCGGCCGAATTTCTACAAATAAAAAATACTTTTTAACCAATTCGATTTTCTTATGGGAAATGTCACTTTTCAGTCCGACAACCGCATAATGTCAAATAAATTTAAACGTATGGAATTCTGTATTAAGGGTCAGTTCCCACCAAAAATTATTACTCACATTTTTTCAATCGAAGTGCTCCAAGTATTTGTGTTTCAATTTTGTACAATTCTAATGAAAAACTACTGTCAGAAAAAATTACTGGCGTATTTTAATCCCGAATTTCGTTCAATGATAGAAATTTTCAAAAATCTTTACAACCGGCCTGTCAAAAAATTACAATGTGTGGCTGTAATTGGCCCCTTATGTTGCTGAATAGTTCAGACTGCTTTAAATATTTACATTTCTCACAATGTCTCAAAATGAAAATTTATAAATCGGAATACTACGATTGTAATTACAAGGGACTCTTAACTTTTACTCACAAATTTAGAAGATATTCATAATTAAAATGCCATTATGGATATATAAACACCATCATATCCATCTTTGTAAAGGCACTATCTTTCACACAGCCATTTTTATGACTCGTATACATAAAAATAAACAAATGTAAGTTTTGACATTTTTACCATTGTCATAAAATCACTACAAATCCTTACTAATTTATTGATATGTGTGGTCGATTCTTTTTTTGAACTTATGGAATCAGCTGTACAGAAAAATTTTAATCATGAAAAAATAAAATACATTTCTAGTCAAATAAATAATTCTTCACTTAAAATTGTGTTCCTAAAAACAATTTTTTGAATGAATTTTAATCGAACATTTCCATTAATAAAATGTCCACTCTTACGTTTTTCCAAAACGATAGCCATAAATTTTCCTTCATCTAAACTAAGGACAAAAATAAAAAATATTACTGGCAGCACTTACAAAATTATGAACTGTCAAAAATCTTGCGTCTTCACCTGCCAACTTGAGAATTGTTATGTTTTTGTTTTGAATTGCTGTGCTACCCATCCGATTCCACGGCATCTGACAAGGTGAACTGAAGCTCTCCAACACGCGTTTTCAATAGTTTTGCTTTTATAAAAGAATAATATTGAGCTTAACTTCGGCACCTTAATACAAGATGAGCAATCAAGATTTAATTGACTACCTCAAAGAGTGTGGGGTTTGTCAAGTTTGTCAGCTACGCTACTTAAAAGCCAGGGGATCTGAATACAAAGATATGAAAGAATCCTTCCAAAAGGTATTTTGTACACAAATAACAACAAAAATAAATACCTCATAAACTTAATTATTGTTTCTTAGCTAAATGTTGAGATTTCTAATAACGAAGACGAATCGCTGACAAAGAAACCCCGTCTGAATCCGTGTACAACATGTCTTGGACTTTTCTCCGAAGAATTTCAACAAGAAATCATTCAAAAGATCACATCTTGCAATATTGACCAATTCGAATGCCAAACAATTGGAATAGCTCTTTCGATGCCGATGCTTTTGCAAATTCGACAACTTTCCATGTGGTTTGCATTAATAAGAAAGTTTGGAAGCAAAATCGATGAAGATAGATCACCAGATGTTCCCCTGAAGGAAGCCGCTAAGCTCATTCTAAACCCAATTATATGCCAACAGCTTAATAAAACATACAACAGCGAGGGTATTCTTATAAATGTATTCTTAGACCATCCTGACGAGCTGGACGATGTAGCGAGATTACTTAAAGTCAACGAAGCAGTATTTTCAATGAAAAATGCCAGAGGCAAGAAACAACTCATCACCAGAGCTTATATGGAAAAAATGTTCATTCCAACAAAGTTGTCTGCTGAGACATTTGAAAAGCAATTTACCATCCCATGCCCTATTCCCAGTTCGGGATTAACTTTAAAAGAAGTTACTCTGTCAGGTCCATGTGTGTTTGTGGCGGGAAGATACCGAAAGCTTTCACGAAAACTATCTCACTCTCCGTGGGTGCTGCAAGGGAAGCGGGTCATGGAAGACAGTATTCAGGAAATAATCATTCGAACTATTGCTCCACACTTTGGAGTAGACGAAGACAAAATTATCTTCTCATCAAGTGGCAGAGAGGATGTTGATGTCCGGTGCCTGGGACGAGGGCGTCCCTTCGTCTTAGAGATACCAAATTCGAAGAGAATAACCTTGCCAAATGCCTTAGCCCTACAAATGGAACTTGAAATAGAAAAATCAGCTCAAATCTCTGTAAATAATCTACAAATGGTCACCCGTGATGATTTGGTTCACATAAAGACTGGCGAGGAGAAAAAGAAGAAATTCTATCGAGCCTTGTGCGTTCTCGAACGCCCAATCACTGTCGAAGTGCTAAAAAAACTCGACATGCCCAACGGATTTGAAATTGAGCAGATAACCCCCATAAGAGTGCTGCATCGCAGACCATTACATCCGCGACCTAGAATGATATACAGCACCAAAGCATGGGTGGATAATAAAAATCCAAAGATTTTAATAATAGACATTATCAGTCAAGCTGGAACATACATTAAAGAACTGGTGCATGGGGATTTTGGAAGAACAACTCCGAGTTTTGCTTCGATTATTGGACAACCAATTGACATAATTGCCTTGGATGTAGTTGGAATCGATTTGGATTGGCCAGCGGATATTGACAATAGAAATATTAACAATAATATAAAAATAGAGGTAGTGGATTCGGTTGCAGTTGAGGCTTAGAGCCACAGATGGATGTTTTTAGCGGGCTTTGTTTCGGAAATAAATTTACATAATAAATGTGTGTATACAGTGAACCTATTTGTTTTACTCATGGTTCCTGAGCTTGGTTCATTTTGTGATAAAACAAAAACTCCGGGTTTAAAAAAAATGATTTATTTTTTCATTATTCCCAAATACCAACTGAATTGGATCTCTTCAAATTTTCTTTTAAAAAAAAAACATTTCTAAATAACAATCAAAATTAAGCTGCATAACCAATTAGACTGGTGGCAGTAATTTGATCGAGATTTCGAATACCATTCTTATCGACTACAGCAATATTAAATGCGGGCAGATTTACAATCAAACGTTTCTGAATTTCAAGAACGCATTTCTTCAAAACATCGTAGGCTTCTTCCTGGGTTATATTAGCATGATGGTAACGATCGAAGATACTGGCACAAAACAAACCACCATACCCTTGTCCACCGTACTTGACGTCCTTGGCATTGGCCAAATAGTCAATGTAATGAAGTTCTGGGCCATCCTTTTCGTCGAATCTGTAAGAAAAGCATGAATCTTTGAGTCGAGAACTCACAATGTTTTCCATTATTTTTGATTACCCAGCAACAAACATGTTCACTTGGTATGGAGTACGGCTCCTAAGGTAGTCGGCGAGATTTTTGCGCGTGAAATGGGCTGCCGATTTGGGTGACAAGTCATAGCCATTCCTCATCTTATACAAAGCAATGTTCTTCGAGATGAATTCAGTGAATTGAACTGTATCACCAGATTCTCCGATGGTTGCGATCATGAGTTTATCATTGATTTTGTGAATTTTATTTTGATCTATTGAAATGAACAAATACAAATTAAATTACACTTAAAATTAAGTTTTCTTTCTTTGTCGGCATCGGCAAATTTCCCACAATGGGTTATGGTTTTTGAACTTACCACTTTTCATGACAACCACTGAACGAGCGTGTGTTGTATCAGCAGCAACCATGACAAAGTCGGGTCCTCTAATTCCTAGAATAGTTTCCATTTTTACGTTTATTTATTAAGGATTTTAAAGTTTAATTAGACAATTATCAAAATCGGAATGATATACAACTAAGTTGCTGGACAATGACAAATCAAGAAAAGAATCGAGTAGTGCAAAAATGTTGTCTCTCGTTTTTGATGTGAAGTTGGTTGTGTTTTGAGGATGTCGATAAGGTGGTAATACATGGTGACTCGCAGAAAGTTGTTGTTTTTTTTAAGAAAACCATTTAAGTTTCAACTACATACAGATCTTTTTGTAAGAATTATAAAATACTTCATATTTTGAATCAAAATCAAATAAAATGGGGTGGCGCAACAGTCCGTTGTGAACCAGGGCCTAGTGACTTACAACTCTCAACCATTGTGTGTGTGTGCGAGTACTGTTGTCAGGAATGGAAGGGACCTACAATTTTGGGCCGAATCCGAACGGCTAGTTTGAGAAAGCACTTTTTCATGACAAGAATTACTCTTGAAGGATTTGTCAATTCCTCGCAAGAGGCAGTACCCGCGAAAATTATTTTTTTTAAATTAAGGTGGCACAGGCAGGGATTGAACCCAAGACCTCTTGCATGACAGTCCAACGCACTAACCATCATGCCACGGGTACTACATATTTTGAATAGCACATTTAAAAAAAAAATGTTTTCATTTTCAGTTTTAACCGTACTTTATTTCTAAAACTTATTTTGACTTACTGTACACGCCTACGTCTAGTTTCTGTTTCATATATCGCTATTAAGGCTAGGCGCGCACATGCAACTTATAGTTTCGAAACTGTTTGGTTTCTAAACTGAGCACTATAGACTTATATGAGTGTCCGCGCACATGCAGAATACATTCTGTAGCCCATTCGAACAACTTTTTAGTTTGTGTTTTGGCACAAGCTAGACGTTCACTTCAAACCAATTCCTTAGTTTGTGCCAGAAGGAATTATAGGTAACTGCGCGGACATTCAACTAAATCGTTGAATAATTTTCTGTAAGTGCAAGAGAGAGAAAAATTTAGTCAATGCGAATAAATTTTTCCTGTGTATTGGTTTATTTCGTTGATTACTTTAAATTGCTTATACTCGCGATGTTTGGGCAACTAACGATTGAACTACTTGGTTTCGAAAAAGTTGGATGTGCGTACATGGCCTAAGCAAACTCGTTGCGCTCATTACACAATGCGCAGCTAAGTTCCTGTCAATAGTAAGTTTTTCAGAATCGCTGCTTATGGAAAATTATATTTTCTGTCCGTATGTTTAAAGTTAATTTTTGCCAACAAATATATCATATTTAAATGCCAGAAATTTTCAATGGACACATTAAGCATTTAATACAATAAAATTTTCATAATTTGACGAAAAAATGGTAACATTATTGAAAAATAAAATGGTCGTGACAGTTTTGCACATCAAGTAAACAGTATTCGTACCTATTTTTTGACAAATAAAATTGCAGTCAGTGAGAGCGGACAACCAAAAGTTTATAAATTGTTTGTTTCTAACAATTAAGTTGACTGGTTTCTGATCTCCTATTATAAGACAATGATATTGTGCAATATGGATTCCAGGCTTTTTGGGTCTGAAATCAATCAGTAAACATTTAATTTATTTATGTAACTATTTTTGTCTATTATTAGAAATGAGAAATTATAAACTGATAGACTTCAAATCAAACAAAAAAAAATTTGAATTATATTGTTTGTTTTTGCGTATTTCCATATTATATTATATTATATATTCCGTTTTACTGATTTTTATTTCAATTTATACAAAATAATAGATTTCTGTTAGAAACAAATCTACGACTGATTTTCAATCAGGAACATTATTTTTTTTTTCAATTATATGAATTAATAACCGACCGTTCAAAAAATTCCAATGATTGGTTTCAATAATGAAAACTTATAATAGCTATAATTTGCCCTTAACATTAATTTCTCACTTTTGTATTTATGGAAAAAGTTTTGAATGTTGTTAAGTCTTAAGTTATTACGTAGTGTGTGTTGACTCTTATGATAGTTAAATTATAATTACACTTCATTACCGACATCCAAAACATCAATTTTATCCCGGTCATAACATTTTTGTGTCAAAAAACACGACTTCAAAAAACAAAACATTTCTACTTCTATAAGTTAAAGAAAATAGTCGAAAATTCAAGAACAAATTTAATTATTACACATTTTTAAGAAAGAGTTTTAAATTAATAAAAAATGGCATCAGCAGTACATTGTCAATTATGGATGGGAAGTGTAAGTCTATATGAAACAATTCCGCCTGTTCTTAATAATTCATAAATTTAAAATGTCTTTTCTTTCCTCCAGCTTGAAACCTATATGACGGAAAATTTCGTCATTGCAGCCTTTCGGAAGATGGGCGAAGACCCTACGACAGTTCGACTCATGAGAAACAAATACACCGGGGAACCGGCTGGTTACTGTTTTGTGAACTTTGCCACCGATGATTTGGCCATGGATGCAATGCACAAACTAAATGGCAAGCCAATACCAGGAACAAATCCTATTGTTAGGTTCCGTCTAAACAGCGCTAGCAATTCCTATAAAATGCCGGGAAATGATCGTGAGTTCAGCGTTTGGGTTGGTGATCTCAGTTCGGATGTAGATGATTATTCATTGTACAAAGTATTTTCATCCAAGTACACCTCTATCAAAACGGCAAAAGTTATTCTAGATAGTTCTGGTTTCTCAAAGGGCTATGGATTTGTTCGCTTTGGCATTGAAGATGAACAGAAATCCGCTCTCTATGAAATGAATGGTTACATTGGGCTCGGTTGTAAACCACTTAAAATTTGCAATGCTGTACCAAAACCCAAATCAGACACACCAACCACTGAGTACACGCCTAGTGGTTACAGTACAACAACATCGACAACAACTGCAGCCGCTGCTGCTCCTACAACAAACTACTCACAATATTACGACCCTTCGACCTACTGGCAAGGGTACAGTGCTTGGCAAGGCTACTACGACCAACAGACTGCCACTACAGATGCCACTGCATACTATCAACAGGCAATGCAACAGCAACAGCCTTCACATGCCGATCCACAAACTCTCGCTCAGCATGCCGAGGCGTGGAGTGCACAACGAAACATGAACTATGAACAGCAACAGCATGCCCAACAACAACAGCAGCAACAACAGGAACACGATGATGATTTGGCTCTGGTAGACCATAAATTCAATCTTGATATTGATAAGATGAATCGTGAATCCATGGATAACGACAGGAATTTGTACGATGCTTTGGAGAGCTCCAAGTGGCTGCCGATTGAACAATTGGAAGTTTTCTGAAAATAGAATTATAATTTTTATTTTAATTAAGTAATATGTATGTTAGTTTACATAATAAATCTTTTTTTGGTTTTATTTTTTTTACAAATACAAATTTTATTTGGAGCTTTCATATAAAATGCAAATGATCGTGTCTCATTAACTTATCTACTGGCTTTTCATTTAATTTTAATAAACGTGTGAAAAAAGTCTGGAATACAAAAAACATGTTTTTTTCTTGGCACAGGATAACTAATACCAACCGCACGCTGGCTCTGACGGCAAAGCACTCGCTTCTAGAACTAAAAACCTTAACTATCTCGTTGCTGCTATTCTAAGATAGTGCAAAGGCATTAACTTCTTCAAGAGTTTTTAAAAGGAAATTTTTTGGCAGAAGGGGAATTAAAAATCAATCAGTTAGGTGTACGAAGCTGGAGACAGATAACTAGGAACCTAACCATCCAGGTTTACCTATCTGTGTAAGTTGATAGTAACCACCTTTTTAATATATTAAACTAAAACAATAATAAAGTAGCGTTGATGTTATTAACTTGTGCTGGCCACGTTTAGCTTCCAAAAAGACTATAAAAACTGAAAATGTTTTGGCTGTATGTTCTCTCAGCTGCAACCAGACCTTTTCCAATTCCATCAGTTTCTTTTTAGGCAAGAGAAATATTTAAAAATGGGTTAGGTAATTCACATATTAAGGCTTGTGCCAGAATAAACAAAATGATATGCAATTGAATATAAGCTAAAAATTAGCTAACAACACCGGACTAGTATTTGATGTCGTTTATTATTTTATTGATATTTTTAAAAACAAAGTTATATTGAAACTAGCATTTGCATTTTCCTGTAAGTAATTCTGCCGTATAGATGGCATTTTAGAGATTGATCATCAATTAATCCTCACTGCATTCAAACTTTAAATATATTTAAATCAGTGCCTGGGAAATATAAAAATAAAAAGAGTAAAAAGAATTTACAGTAGTCACGGTTTTCTTAGATACGAGCCTTTTCTAGAACTCGGAGACGCACTACTAAACAAGCCACTCCGCTTAAGCGAATGTAGTAAACAGGAACCAGCAGCCCCTGTTTACTTTATAGACATACAGCAAACGACACAATAAAAAAAAAACATATCATTAAGAAAAGGTTGGTTTATTTTGATTCTCCATTTAAAAAAATAAAATGCATTAGAGAATAAATAAATAAAGTTGATTTTCGCCATTCTATTTTCTGACTAATTTATAATAAATTGTTTCTGTTTTATTATGCACTCAACCCGTACATTTATTGAATTTTAGACTTTCGGGGAAAAAAATGCAAGTAATAAGTTCTTCTTGTATTTTGAATTGTTTTTGTTGTAAATGAAACATCAGCAAAAGCTTCTTTTTTTTTCTTAATTTTAAATTATTTATAAGTTTTGTGTGTGCATTTGTTGCTAAACCAATAAATTTTAATATAAACAAATACGTATACTATATTTTAAAAAAGACGTTAGCGTATGTATATTATATACAATTAAATAGCAATGATTTGTTTATCTTGGCAAAAAAAAAAATTATTTGGATTTCTTTGATTCTTTTTTCTTGCTATCTTTAAGTTCTTTCTTTTCGTTCTCCTTCTTTTCTTCTGGATGATCTTCATATCTATAAAACAAACATAAACATAAATTGTAAATGATGTTTTAAATGTTTTGAATGTTTAAAAAATACTTACGCAAACAAAGGCTTGATTTCTCCTCGAATTAGAGCCACCAATAATGGAGTACCCATGCAAGCTGGAACGAGGTATAACAAAGCTGGTTGTGCGTGTTTGAATACGTGCATGACGAAAATAGTTGCCATAAGTCCCATGAAATACGCAGCCAAAGTCGAATAGAAATAAATGCGACTCTTCCTCTTTAGACTGTGATCGAAACGCAACAACAAAGCAATGAAAATTCCAGGAATGACGATGTCTCCAAGACCGAGCATAGCGAAGTTTGAGGCACTCAGGCCGTTTGTGATGAGATCTTGGGGGAATACTAGTTTGATGGGAGCTTCGAAGCTCTTGGCCACAGTAACCATGACGTTGGTTCCGAATACCCAGAATATATCGTACAAGAACAGTCCACTCAGGAGAATGCATCCGGTGACGATGTTGTTCAAATGCAGCAGTTCCACACCGTTGACGGCGAAGGCAAGACCAAAGAGATTATTGGCAATCCAATGTTTCTGCAGAAGGTACCAAACTCCAATAACGGAGGATATCAGCAGGCAGACAATATCGTGGGTGGAAAACTTATAATTGACGATGTCTTCCTTCTTTTTGCCCTCACCTTTGGTGAAGAGGATGTGGAATGGAATTTTTGGAATTGACGTTGGTATCAGCGAGCCAACAATGGGACTCAGAAGATGGGCCAGAGCAACGACTCCAAGGAAGAAGAAGTACCCGGTTATGAGCAGGTTGATACGGCCCTTTGAGAAAATCTTGAAGAACAAATAAAGCCCGAACAGTGTGCACGAGGCAATGATGGGGAAGAACATGGCATCGCGATTTGTCATAGTATCAGCTTTTTCTCCTGATTCCTGAAAGCACACAAAATTGAAATCGCTCTTAACTATTGTACACATCGATTTACAAATTTCAACCGAGACGAATCGTTTTTATGGCTAAACAAATATTGTATACGTGGTGTTTTAATAATACCGCGAATAAAAATTATATACATCAAATGACATGATTTATTTTCGAAAGATATTTAGGTAGGTGTAAAGAGACTCCATAGAATGTAGAGAATAAAATTTCAGAGATGATGTTGGAATATAGAATAATGGAAAACGTCACCAAAGGGGGAATTACAAGATTTGATAACATACCTTCTTCATTTTCTGGTGTTTTACAGATCTTATGGAACCGAAGACAATTGGTAATATGGCCATGATAACGAGGCTTCCGTATGCAACGGCCATACCTTCAGGAGTCGATGGAGTTTTGGCATTTGTGATAGTTTCGGTAACATTTTCTACCGTTTCGACAACCGCCTCAGTTACACTCTCGATTATTTCCTCCACTTGTTCTGACATAATGACAAGATTTTTTATGCTGATTTGTTTCGACAAACTTTTGAACTTATTTTTAATGTAAAAAAATATTAATTAGTATTTAGTGCAGTTTCTGAGTGGACATCAACAGAAATTGACACGCACTCAAAATCGCTACGGGTACGATAAGAAGGAGCGAAAACGAAAAGTCGTATTTTGTTAAGTCAAAAAGTGCCTATATAAAAATTTTTGTTTAGAGTTGTCAGGTTGGTGTACCTGTTATTTCAGACGTGTCAAAATTTGATGGAAATGAACGTATTCAGATGAATTTTGTTTACAATCTAAAATCGATAACATTTCGGTTGTAAGGAATTTAAAATAAAAACAGAATTTTCCTAGATTTGTGGTTTGCCGACCAGACAGTTGAATTCCATATTGTTTCATTTTTGTATTCTGTTAAAAAGTGTAGTTCCGTTAGTAGTGATTTTGGCTTATTTGGATTTTAGAATTGTTAGATTGAGTAATATATATAATAGTAGAACCCGTGGCATGATAGTCAGTGCGTTGAACTGTCATGCCAGAGATGTTGTGTTCGATCCCTGCCTATGCCATCTAAAGTATTTTTTTCACGGGTACTGCCTCTTGCGAGGAATTGACAAATTCTCCAAGAGTAATTTTTGTCATGAAAAGTGCTTCCTGAAATAATCCGTTCTGCTTCAGCTTAAAACTGTAGGTCCCCTCCATTCCTGAAAACAGTACTCGCAGACAAGAATGGTTGAGAGTTGTAAGTCACTAGGCACCAGTTATCAACGGACTGTTTACCACCAAATTTTATTTTTTGGATTGAGTAATATATAGCGGTTGTTAATCACTCAAATTTTTTGACCAAAAAAGATTATTTTTGTTAAATATACATTTTTCTATTTTCCTAATGGAAATAAATATTTCCATTAATTTGTGTTTCAATTGTATACAATTCCAATGACAGATTTCTGTCCAATAAAATGTTTCGGTAGATCTGAATTTGGATTTTTTATCAATAAATTTTGTAAACGAACTTTCAGAAATGTTCTTATGAAAGGAAACTGTGTATTTTGATTAAAAATGTAAATTTTAAATTAATCGATTGTTAATTATAAAAATCCCTATTTTTTGTGAAAAAATTTAATTATCTAATTATTTTTCGCTGGGTATTCATTTTTGAAATAGTTGATTTACCTATGTCAAAAATTAATCAAATTGTTCTGAAGATTTGCATTTCAATTTTATACAAATTAAATCACAGATATCTGTCAAAAATTTCAATCAGGGATATTTTTTCAATGGTAGAATAAATATTTTTGAACATATCGCTAAAACTAAACTGTAAAAATGTCCAACTTCTGGTGTCAATGATAAAGTTATAATTGCCTAAGTACTTTCTTTCATATTTATGAATATTCAATAAGAGCGAAATAAATTCATAAGATAATACACCAAAAGAAACAAATATCAATTCTTTTTGACATAAATAAAATCGTAATTTTTTCAATTTCTCGATAAAGTCTTGAGCGAGAAAGACTGAAACCAACATTATTTAAAATCTTAAAGTTGTCGATTTATCTTTGTTCCTAAAAAAATCAGTTTATTCATATTGTTTAAAATATGACTATAGGTTTGAACTATAGTTTAAACTATATCGGTTCCAAGGTTCTACCTTACAAACATACCCAACAGCAATCAGTGCTGCCAAAACGAAAATTTCTGTCAACTGTCATTTGTCCGCCCTGTCTTCTTCTTCTTCTACTGTCTTCCTAGAAAAAAAATTTTGCTCAAGATTAAAAGAAAAGAAAAATTTGTTATGCTAAAACTTTAAATTAAAGCCAGTGAATTAAAATTAACAACCAAATCCACAATGGGATTCAAGAAAGACCTAAGAATTCTTGTGAAACCCTATTATTGGGTCAATATCCTATTAAGTTTCTCCTATTTGATCGGAAAACGAATGCCATTCGTTTGTAATTATCTCTTCAAGCACAAGGAGGAAACTTGTGAGCTCGATGGTCGTGAGGTTGAAATTCTATTCTTTCTGGTAATTGTCGTAATGATTCGCTCACGAAAGACAGGAAGTGTGACAATGATCAATTACTTGACTTCGTCGTTTATCTACACTAAAGTGGCTAATTTGATCTTGTGGGCGTACGGTGATTTTCGCTACGGCATCGTTTTTCTTCTCATATTTGTTATTGTTGGCTTGGTGTGTCCGGAGCCGACTTACAAAGGACCCGAACACGTAACCTACTTCCGCAGTGCACAGACTTTCGAAGAGGAACTCAATAAGGACAAACGCATCGTATGGATTGTTTGCTTCTACACAGTTTGGAATCCATCGTGTGTTAATTTTGCCCCAGTTTTTTCTGAACTATCAGCCGAATATCATTTGGACAATTTACGCTTTGGTAAGATCGATGTCGGCCGGTTTCCAGATGCTGCCGCCAAGTTCCACATCTCTGACAGTAGCTTTTCACGACAACTGCCATCGGTGATTCTATTTAAAAACGGAAAGGAAGTCGATCGTCGTCCGACTGTCGATTCAAAAGGAAAACTCCAGAAATTCTTCTTTTCCAAAGATAACATTCGTGCTGCTCTGGGCATGAATGATTTGTACAAGAACTGTGTTGAGAATCCCATTAAACAGTCGAAGGTTGTAGAAAAGAAAACGAATTAATTTAAAAAAACTAGTATCCTTATCCTCGTCGAATAGAGTCAAAACAGTAGTTTGTGCGTAGCTTTAAGTTCCTTTCATCATCTAGTTTAATTTAGTTTTTTCTTGACGCCTTGTATTTTAGGTACAAATCATAATTTCTATGATTTGCCAATGTGTGTATATTTTCAATGCTATTCTCACAAGTTACAGCACAGAGTTTGTGTTATTTTAACAGTGTGCATTTAGTAATATAATTTTATTGCTTGGTCGAGAGCGAACAACCAAAATTGTATTGTTTATTTATTTTTTAAAATAGAATTAATTAATGTTAATTAATAAAACCTTACAAAAAAATGTGTTTTCTTAATTTTGTTGGAGTATGTTGTGGATGGAAAAATTGCTTTGACATTTAAATAGAAGCTCTAATCAGGGGCTGTATTTATAAATAGCTTGTACGACTTGTCAGCTATACACTCTCATTGAAGGCTGTAAAACGTAGGTATATAATATAGTGTTGACAATAAGAAATCAGCCGAGATGAGGAATTTAGTTTGATTTACAACTCGTATTGAATTTCTCAGACCCCTCCAGACTTTTCAAACATTGCAGACAGTTTTTTTTTTTTTCAATTAAGAAATCAAAGACAAAATTATACAATAAGAAGCTGAAGAGCGTTTATGGTTTTAATTAAAAAATTAATTAGGTGGGTGTTTTTTTTTTAACATGGAAGCTGTTGTTGGTTAATCAAATTTCCGGTTTACAAATTTCCTTACATAGGTTAAATTAATAAAAATGTATTTGTATTTAAGTTTAATAAATTCATACGTATTTAGTTGCTTTTTCTGGCGAGTTTTTGTACAGTTCTTGAATGGATCACAGTTAAATCCAAATTTTTCCCTCATTGATTTATTTTAAATTAGATAGAAAGTGAAATAAATACATTAAGTTAAATTTTTGTGAATTAAATTAAAAAAATGTAATTTAACTTCACCTTAAAGTTTTAAATTTTAATATTATATTCTAAATCTACGACGCGTTTCAGAGATGCTTCTGTATCATTGGGCGGAATACTATCTAATCTAAACTACAACTTAGAGACAAGTTATCTACATCATGTATTCAGCTTAAAGGTTTTAGTCTAAGAGCCAAAAGTCAATCACTTAATTCATAAGATAACAAAGACAAACAAATTAACAAAGATCTTCTCTTCAATATCGTTAAAAAAATACCCTATACGGCTAACTTGCTAAAGCTGTTTTGAAAGCTAACAATTAATATAGAGATTCTGCATACTGTCTCCGCCAGGACTTAGAATACCAATCTTAACGTCAAGTCTCTCGCCCAAGAATAGTTAAGGGGGTCATCCCATGTGACGGCCTGTATTTTAAGGAATTTTTTTACGACCAGTAAATAGATACATCTTTATTAAGTTTATTATCATTTATTAGCATAGATCGAAAGCATAAATATAAAATTTGAATTAAAAATATTGTAAAGTACACGAGTTACAAGCAACTCCACCAAGAAAAAATTGGCTCGCACTTTCTCCACGATTCCGTAAACGGCGTTTTAATCTGTGAGCCTAAATGCATGGAATGAACTATCATCAATTGAATATACCAAAAATTGGACTTTTGGGAGACATTTGAAAAAAGTTTGCTATTTTACATATGCTATAAAAACAATCGAAATTTTTGGAATTTTTGCTTGTCGATAGTTCAACTGAATTTAACCCATCACATTTCAAGTCATTTGGCCAAGTCGTTTTTGAGATACGATGGAGGAAAGTATGAAAAACAGTTTTGAGAAAAAACTCGTTTTAAGTTCCAAGTCCTGTTAGCTATTTTCATAGCAACCAATCGGGGATGCATGATCCATAGAGTATTCCTTCCTCTTCTTCATCAAACTCTTTCAAAGCTCTTGAATCAATTCTGGATTGTTTAACGGCATCACTTACGCGCCGCTCAGAACGTGAGATTCGCTTTTCATTACGTATAGGGCATCCCATAACAGACATTACTTTCAAAACCTTCATTAAAGATAATACCTGATAAGAAGCTAGCAGTTTAAACTATCTGTATGCCGATATATGTATGTAAGATACTTTACGCGATATTTTTCTATCGGCCTGCTGTATCTTTAAAACGACTTCGAATTTTCAAAAATCCCTTTACTACCGTATTCTAGACATATTAAACTAGCAATTTATGAAAAAATCGATTTTTTGAACCCATCATATGAGATGGTATGACTCTTTTATATTTGTATGAGTTATTTTTAATAGTTTGGTATTATAGAACTTTGAGTCCCGATTAAACGATATTGTTTCAGCTCAAGTAATTTTTATTTCATAAACTGGATGGTTACAACCCAAATATGTGATATTTTTTTCGAAATTCGTTAAACTTTCCGACTACTATCGAATAATTATAGGAGGTTGTTTAAGGTTTTTCAATCTCTTGGAGTGATCGCCTTGAACGAGATATTTCATGTATTTTATTTTGTACTCTTACAAACAAAATATCACTTTTTTTAGATGATGAGAGCCCTAAACTAATATTCAGCCCTATCATGAATTCCATCGTAATCGGATATTTCTACGAATCCCGAAAAACTGTATCATGAAATCCGTTCGTAGTGGAAAATCTCATACAATTTTGCATTACGAATTTTTCGGGATTCGTAAAATTTTCCGCCGATTCAATTTTTGGGTTCCATTGTGTGGAATGCATATATTTCCTACATTACACTCATGCATTTAACGAGAAAATGAACACTGAATCACGGTCAAGTGACGTACTGAAGTCGGAAAAGCCTCTCGATATTTATTTTCCCGTAAAGCCCGTACTTTGAGGCCAAAATTGTAACTATTTCGGAATTCATCCATGTAATTTTACCACGATACTAAAATATATCGTCATCTAACGTGTCGAGTGGATTAAATTTAATTAGTACTTATCCCTTATCACGTCGCAAACGTTAACGACTTCCCAAAAATCTATTTAGAAGAAAACTCTTTATTAGCGTCTTCCCTCTTTAAAATTAGTCGTATTTTCAGTTTGCCATCCTGTAAAATCAAATTGATCCACTTAAATCCTTTTATTTGAAGTGCAAAAGATAAATAATAACCAAGTGAATACATCAATAAACTACTTGTTCTTTTTTTGATGGCCATTAAAAGCAAAAAAATTTGTAAGAAAAAGAGCAACAAGATTTCTTGAAGATTTTAATTTTATTATCTTTAGCGCGTATTTTGTCATTTGTGTATTATATTTAAAACTTTTACATAAATCCTTTTCATTTGCCCATTTCATTATTCATTTGCAAGTTTAGCAAGAAGTCGAAAGACACATTTACCGCCCCCTATGGATAACCTGAAAATAAATAAAATATGTTTTAGAGAAATCTTCATTGCAAAGGAATAAATAAAGAAATAGAGTAAATTATTATCAGATAAGTTTTGTTTAGAATATGAAGCTATCAGCAATTTTGTTTATGAAGACCGTCATGATTTTTTCATCATAATAAATACAATTTATACTTCTGAGACTTCGCTTGATTCTCGGGAAAATGCGAGTTTTCAGAAACATAAATCAATCAAATATGTACAATAATAATGTATTCTTAAACTCACCTAAAAATAAGACAATTGTAGAAACATTCTGAGCAAGAATAGGCTGAAAGACAAAGAGAAGATCAATGTTTACTTTCGCAAATTATATATAAACAATGTTAGTTCTTACCTTTTGAGATATAAAAAACTTCCTTTCTCTGGCTGCAATTCTAGAAAACAATAAGAACAACAAAATACGAACAATTTAAAAAAAAGTTTTTCTTTTTATTAATTCAAAAAGTTGTTAGGTTTTTTAAAATTTCTTAAAGCTCTTCTTGGCGCCTTGTCCCTTTGAGCATTTAAGCACGTTGAAGCGGACAGTCTTTGACAATGGTCGGCATTCACCAATGGTAACAATATCTCCGGCTTCAACATCCCTGAAAACGAGAAAATTCAAACCGTTATTTATTTATCGATACACACAAAAAACTAATGTATTATAAAATAACTTAAAAATTCAGATATTTAGGTTTAGTAAATTGATAGTTATCAGCAATTGTGTTTCTGAAGACCGTCATGATTTTTTCATCATAATGAGAGTTTGCTAACTAAAAGAGTTATACAAATAAGAAGTTTTACCTGAAAGCTGGTGAACAGTGAACACTCATGTTCCTATGACGCTTCTCAAAACGACTGTATTTTCGTACAAAGTGGAGGTAATCCCTACGAATAACGATGGTCCTTTGCATTTTGCACTTACGGACAACTCCGGTCAGGATACGTCCACGGATCCTTACGTTGCCGGTGAATGGGCATTTCTTGTCAATGTAGGTTCCATCGATAGCCTAAGTAAATAATTGCACAACAACACAAAATATATCATTTTTAAAATGTACGAGAAGACAAACTTCATGAATCAATTCTCAAGTTCTTCATCATGCAATGAATTTGGGGCGAAAAAACGAGAAAGTAGTTTTTCTTTTTTGTTGAGCGATAAGTTTAATGCTTACTTACCTCACGTGGTGTCTTGAAACCCAAGCCAACTTCTCGGCAGCGGCGAAGAGACTTCTTCTTGGCCAAGCCAGGCTTGTTCTTACGGTTTAGGTTGATACCAAATTGTTTTTGGAAGGCTTTCTCGTTCTGTTTAGTGTTTTTTTGGGTTTGAGTTTTTCGTGTGTAGGATGTGTTGTTTCGTGTTTTTTATGGTGGCACACACACAAGAGAACGTGGGGTAAGGGAATGGAGGACAAAACCATGCAAAGAAACAAAGAAAAACCATTATAATGGTGTCCGTGTAGTTTTTACCTCGGCTGGAGTCTTAAATCCAAGGCCAATATTCCTATGAAAACGTAGTTTACGTCTGCTCATCACAGACTTCCTGCGTACAACAGGAATTGTGAATTGCTTCCTAAACGAACGTTCAGTTTGCTGAACATTTAAAAAAATATATTGAAAAATTAATGTGGTAGCATTCTTTGAATATAACCTTAAATTATTTATTTGATTTTCTTTTCATATTCACTTCGATTCTGATTCAACACGCGTGCAAGGAAATACATGTTTAAATTTAATAGATTTCGACAATAAATCAAAGTAATTTTTACACAAATTTTGAACTAATCTGAAGGAAATTTATTTTACTATTGCATTTAACCACATTTTAACTCAAAAACTAAAATTATTTCAATTTATTTGTAAAATAAAGTTCACAAAATCGCGGCTTACCTGATCGGCCATATTGATGGAAAGGAAAAGAGCGAAACATGCGAAGGAAGTTGAAACAGCGATGGAGGGAAATTTTTTACAGTGGGATATTTATTATAATTTGAGCTGAAGTTAGTAGCAGTTTTTTGGCTGTGTTCAGACATTTATTTTGTGCATGCTCACTGCTCAGCAAGTATTTGCTTAAGAGAACGTATATAATTTTTATTTAACAAAATGTGGAAATTTAAATTGAAATTGGTTTTTTTGACTACCAACCTATAATGCAGAAGTCAAGATTATAGTGACGGCAAAACACGTGCATCTTTATTATAAAATCTTCGTCTGCTACAATGTTGCAAACTTAACAAAAGCTAAACATTTCTAGTTTATTGTTAAATTTTGCACTATATGACATTGTGTACGTTATACACATTTTTTTTAAAGAATTATTTAATTTTATTATATTTATTTTCAAAACTATTTACGACACCAACGAAATACACATCAAAAGAGAGGTATTTTACTGTTCCAACTACAACTGCAAACTTGCTTCAGATATATTAATGAAAAACTTAAGTTACAAATTTTTTAAACCGCCTACCACAAATTATGTTTCGATTGCTATAATTTCGCAGTCAAACCGTGAAAAAGGATGCGGTTTTCAATGTAAACATACCTTTTTATTGATGCATAAGTTTCAAAAATTAATGTTTTTCGAAAAAATCGTGGCTTTTTTTCTGCCCTTAGTTCTAGTGGAATTCCTAATTGTCAAGTTGCTGCGTTTTTTATATGTTTATATAAATATTTTCTTTAAACATAAAATAAGAATGTGAAGTGTTTCATATACCTAACTTCCGGTTAAGCAATTTAAAATTTCCCACTTAGCATTTATAACCTTATCAATGTCGGTAATGATGTACGTTTGCAGTTTTAACCATTACTGTAGCTAAACAGATGTTTTTGACATTTCATATCATCAGTCAAGTATTTTTTTATTACAAAATAATTTTTAAAATTACTGCACTTACTCGGTTAGCTAATCATTGCAATTTCATATTAAATACTCAAAAAGTCAATAGATAAAATAATTCACTATGGTTGTTCATGCGGAAGCAAAACCAATTGAAACTGATGACCAGAACAGCGTGGACCCAGAATCAGCTCCCGGCAAGGGGCCAAAACAATGGGGTTACGACTTGTATCCCGAGCGGCGAGGTGAAACCTACAAACCTAAGTGGTCCAAAATTCTTATGGGCATGGAAGGCACCGAGAATATGGACAAAATCAAATGTGAACGTAATGTCTATTGGTGTATCAAAAATAGTCCTTTGGTCAAATTGATGATGGGCGCTTTGAAATCGTCCGGTTGCCCAATTGACATTCGCCGGCATATTTCATGTGAAGTGTGTGATCCTTCAGTTACAGGCGGCTACGATCCGGTTATGAATCAAATTGTTGTGTGTCAGAATATGGCCAGAAAAGAGGGTATGGTTCAGGGAGTACTTACACACGAAATGATTCATATGTTCGATTACTGCAATAACGATTTGGATTTCAAAAATATCGATCATCTAGCCTGCACAGAGGTGCGAGCGGCCAATTTGGCTCATTGTTCGTTCTTGAGTGCAATGTTCCAAGGTGATGCTTCGCCGTTTAACATAAAGGAAGCACACAAGGTTGGTTGTTTTTCTCTCTTTGACACAGTTTTTTTTTATTGAGAATATATTTTACTTGGTAGAAATGTGTTAGAACCAAAGCGTTATATTCGGTATTGGCTGTGCGAAATACAACTACCGAAGAGGCTACCGCAGCTGTTGACCGTGTCTTCCCTAAATGCTATGCTGATTTAGAACCAATTGGCCGAAGAATACGAAGGAACTCGACAGATCAGCACAAAGCATACATGGAAGGTCCAATGTATGGATATGATGTTTAGTAATTTGAAGGGTGCATCGATTTGTGATGATATTTGAGCAGAATAAATTTAAGTTTTATTTAAATATGTGTTTAATTTTGTTTAGATTAGAAAAATAGATTTCAGGCTTTTTGAAAGAACTTTTTGGTAGTGTTTTACAGAGATTGCATCTTTGAATTGCCGTTGAAAAGTTTACCATTGTCGAGCTTGACTATCTCAGTTAGTTAGTTTAGTAGCGGCATTTATTTTCCTTACAGGAAGTTAAGTATTTTGTCTCCATAAAATAAAACAGAATTAAGCAGAGTTAATTATCATGAAGTGAGTTTTTACGTGAAATGTAGATCACAAATAAAACACATTTTACCATTAACATTAAAAACTGAAAAAAAACTAGTGTGGTCATACAACAAGCTGTCAACTGTGCCAATGCAAAATGGGAATGTGTCCTTTTTCACCGAATAGTTTTGTCAGTGTCTTTTTTCATTATGAAAACAAAACTTTGATTTCGAAATCTGCAGCAATTTTACTTTGAAAATAGAATCACCAACGAATCAGAATCAAATTTCTATAAACTGGTAAAATATTCTGCAATCGTAATTTCTGAGAAAACTATATTCAAATCTGAGCCTCATTTGAATTAGATATATACATAAGTTATTTTCTGCATACGAAAATATTTCATATTAATATCAAAACTATTCTTAGATCAGATTTGAGACTAAAAAAAACACTTCTCATATAATGCTTTACCTTTTGTATAGATCAATCGATTGAGTTACATTAAATCTTTATCTTCATGATCCTAACCATTCGATGTTCGGCGCTTGGGATATCCTTTTCTTTTTAACTCGGTTTAAACTACACAATCTCATTGTGAACATAAAGAAGGAAGATTATTTTATTTACAAACGGAATTTTTTCTCATTTTTATTTCCTTTACATACAATCGATATGTATTATAAGATAAAAAACTACATATCTAGAATTTAATACGCATTTAAAATGTCAAATACATAATAATTTTATTTATTACATAAAAAAATAGAAGATCATAAAATCTGTGGAGCCTTGTGCTACATATGCTACATACCAAATAAAGCTCGACACAATCAATAAAATAACATAAAAATAATAAAACTATAATTAATACTTGCCACACAAGTCTTTTTTTTCACTTTGAACAAAAAAGAAAAACAAAACAACACACATTCACCACCATTCTCCCCTCGATTGTTTTTTTGTTGTTTCTTCTCTATCATAAGGAGTAAAGAAAAAACTCCCATCAGATTCATTGTTGCTTGACTTGAATTGAGGAACTTATTTCATTCGGGCTCAAACCGATATCCTGAAGCATGGTTATAAGTTTTCGATTTTGTCGCAATATAACTACCACCTCTTTCTGTTGCTCTTGAATAAACTAAAAAACCAAAACTTTTTTTTATTGATATCAGGATATGCAAGTGTATTCCATATTAAACTTACTTTCATGAAATTTTTCTGTTCGTTTTTGGAGAGCTTGTTTATTTCATCATTATCCTTGTCTTCTTTTTGTTGGATTTTCAAATTACATCGAATATCATTGAGATTACCGCGTACCGATTGTAGTTGCCGGTCACAATCTCGAACGTCTTTTTCGAGAATTTGTGACTTTAGATAGACGGTCTGGGCTAGTTTATACCAATCGGCAAGACATTCGGCCATATGAGCTACAGATGGTTTGACATCATCCAATAGGAGCGACTTAATTCGTTTGCCATTTCTGTCAACCTTTGAATGAAGTATTTGTGAAAAGTAATTCATTTATGTATTCCAAAAAGTTGCATATAGGAAGATATTCTCTTGATGAGTCTTTTAAGTCCGTTAGTTAGTTTTACCTCAAACCGACTTTATTATTTAAATAAAAAAAGAAAAGATATACATACTTTTATTTTTTCGAGAGCATGAAACTGTTCATCGTTATAAGTGAGAGTTCTAGTTGCTCTATCTCGAAGTAAATGTTGCCATGAATCCCTCAAACGATCAATTAGATATTTGGCTTTTGCACTAGAACGCGCTTTACATGCACATATTTTTCCATGCATAGCTGAACGCCATTCCTCACTAAGAAAAGAAAAAAAAATTAATATTGCAGCCTTGTTTGTCTTTTTTTACTCAAATAGAACGAACTCCCTTCAGTTGTGCTGGGGCTTATTTCATTTATGAACCTACTTCTGTTATTTTCCGGTCGGTAATAAGTTAAAACACAATTCAACATTGCAACGACAGAAAAAGGCTGAGATTGGTAAAGTATTCCACATTCGTGTGGTTCTCATTTAGACCGTAGTCGGAGTCAAGCTTAAGCTAATTATTATTCCTAAATTCAGAGACTATTTCTCTAGAGCAGAGTTCGTTTTAATAACCGTAAAACAAGTGAGGTTTTAAAAAAGCTTCTTTTTAAATATTTTTCAAAATGCTTACATTAATTACTGGGGGACTAGTCCAGAGATGGGAGTAATACTTAGGACGTATATGTTTTATATCTTCACCAAAACAACTAATCGAATTATAAATTATAGAGAAGAGATGGTTTATGTGTATAGGGAAGAGAGTCAGAGACCTATTGCTATAAAAGCGGTACTGCAGATCATTAAGAAGCTTTTGTAAGATATTTTATAACTTAATAATTAATCAGCGTTTTTATAACTTTGGAAAAAAGAACGTTTGTAAAATCGATCGATTAAAGGAAGGGGAAAAGGATTCGCCCTTCTTAGCTGAACAAATGCTGTAATTTTTGCCAATGCATACATTTGATTCAACGAGTATGGGGATTGCAAGCCTTTCTAGCTTGCTTGAACTTTTTCCGGTTCCTGAGTTGTGTTTGGCTTATAACAACGGAAACTTATTTTTTAATCCCAATAAACTATGTATTTGCAACTCGAATTAAACTTTTCGTGATAAAATTTCTTATAAAAAGAATTAATTTTGTAATCATTTCAGCACTGGACTCAACACCTCTATAGAGGAACCATAGTGACTAGTTAAAGATCCTAAAATAATTATTGGCAGTAGGTTTTTTTCATATTGAGTTGTATTTTTGACTGGTGAATTTTGATATGACAAATTACCTGATGGTGAGGTGTGCCTTAAGGAGATAAAACACTTAGTGTTCTTATCAAAGTCTGTAGTAAGGAACAAGTCAAAAGTGTTTTGTGCTCGAATATTAACAAAAGTGGGATTTAATTCTTTAAGAACTGCGTTCCCATATTTAAAGCCTTACCTTAGGGTATCATCTTCGACAAAGTGTTTATGTAGCTGTGCAATAACATCGGCTGCTCGATCAAAGTTGCCTTTGATTTCTTCCAAAATTTTTGGATCATCTTCAGGTTTTGCCTACAAATTTAAATTTATTATTTTTTTTGGTAAGAAATAAAACTAATAAATTAATTTACAGCTTTATTTGCATAAGAGACAACTTCCGCGTACTCGATCACAGTTGTTAATAATTCTTCAGAACTTTTGGTTTTTCTGGAAAAGTAAGAAAAAAAGTTAAATAAGTGATATTAATGTTGTCGATGGCTCTTAGCTGCCTTACTTTTGTAAAAGTTTCAACGTTGTTGTAAGTGTTTCAATAAACTGTTGCACAGCCTTTTTAATAAGTATGTCTATTGATGTGAGAGTCTCTATTCGGCGTTTGCATTCATGACCAACACTACATGCAGCCTGAAAGATAAAATAATAACAAATATAATGTAGGATCTATAGTGTAGGTCTTTAATAGACTTTTGGGGCTTTTTCCCATCTTTGAAAATAGCATTGCATATTCTGTTCTCAATATACCAAACTTGAGCATACAAGAAATAGTGAACAAAATATCATGGCTTATAAAATACGTTAATGGGATAAGCTCTATAAATTGCTCACCTTTGCCAAACTGGCATCGTTTTCTACCGAAACATTACTTGGAAATACTGGAAATTTTGGAAGTTCCAATTGTGTTGGTAGTTGAACATTATTATCTTCATTGCTATATAAGAAAATTGGATTTTCTCGTTCAGTCGGTGGAAATGCACTGGCTAAAAAACACACACACACGGAAGATTTTAAAAACCAAGTTATCAAGAAAATTATACAATTTGAAACGTACCACATAAATTTCCAAGTCTTGATTCCAAATGCTCATTGCAATATAAAAGAATTTGCTTTTCACATGGTACTTCAGTCTGAATGAATATGTGATCTTTGAATTCTTCAATTTGATCCTCGGGTTCGAGGAAAACTTCAATGCTGTCTGTGCGATTGATGAAGAAGACATGGAAAACTTTCTTCCTCAAAACCAATGTGACCTGTTGGAAGAATGTATCGAATGACCAAGTTTTCGTGCGATCTTCCTCGAGCAGACCAGCAAGCAGAGGAGTGACAAGGGTTTTTAAGCCGGCAGTTAAGTGGCAGTGTTGAGGTAAAGTTGTAGACCACTCAATTTGACCGTTTTCAGATAATTGAGTTCCCGAAATAACCCCTGATGCCTTTCTGGTGGTAATTTGGTGCATGGTTTCACGGTTTTTTCTACCACCGAAAGGACGGAATGGTAAATTTCCAGTTGCTACGTGATAGAGTGTAACTCCAATCGACCAAAGGTCAACATTTGCGGTGAACGATCGGTTCACAGACCTACGAAGAACTGCTCGCTCATACAAATCGGGATGCAGGTACTCTTCTGTGCCATACAACGAGGCAAAGGGTTGATTCTCCTCCAATTCTCTGGCAGCACCAAAATCCGTCAGCTTGTATATGGTCTGGCCATCTTCAGACATGAATTTCATGATATTTCCTGGCTTCAAGTCACGATGAACCAAATTATTATCACGCAAGTGCTTCATTCCAGCACACAGATGCTCCAAAACAAGAAGGAACTCCTTCTCTGGCAGACCATAAGCATTCTCAGGATCATCTAAGATATTAAATAAGCTTCCACCCGTGCAGAGTTCCATGACGATGACTTTGCCTCGTCCCTCTTGGTCATCTTCAATTGCCAACAATTTCACAATATTTTCATGATTGACCTTTTTCAGAACTTCAAATTCACGCATTTGAACTTCCTGTGGTCGCATGTGGCTGTAGGGATTGAATGTTTTAACGGCTACCGATTCTCCAGTGTTCTTGTTAACACCCTACACATAAAAAAGACCATTGATAAGAGAAAACCACACAAAAAAAACAAACTCATATTGTTTATGATTATGACTAATAGGAAATCGGACAAAAACACAAAGACCCTGAGGAGCATTTTAAGCACTGTGCTTTTTTTTACTTGCCTGGAAAACAGATCCAGTTGCTCCCTTTCCAAGCACACTTGTTGTACACCAAACATAATTGAGTGATCCCCTTAGAAATGACATACTTCTCAAAGATTTCAAAATATTAAAATGCTAAACAGTTCACAATTTATTAGTTTTTCTTTGTCAATGTATAAAAACTGCTTTCACTTTTATTACAATAAATTAATTCAGTATTTCATTTAATGCTTAATGTTAATATTCAAATTATTTTAACAGTATAATAAACTATAATAACGATAAGTTATAGAAGTTTCTCAAGTTGCATATTGAAGTTTACATTTTTAGATTTTTTCTATTGATAAAAATAAAGGGAACCCCCATGCAAATTTTCTAAACTGCAGCGTTGTTTTATCTAAATTTCAACATTTTATTTGACATTTGACATCAAGTGAAGTCGAGAAATAATCAGCTGTCACATGCAGTTTTGCAATTGTACAGTTTGGCTGTAAAATATTATGCACTGCCTTACCGATAGAAAAGATACTAAGGCAGAGTACGGACGAAAAAAATGACTACCCTCACTTTTTTTTATAAATTGGTATTAGTAGCTCGAATTTTATTATATTTTATTGCAAAACTTCAATAGCAAAATCTTTCGCCAAACACACCTAAAATCTGTTATCATAGTATAACTATAATATGTTAATAATTTACTCGAAATTTTATTTGAAATTTCCTTTATAAACCATCACAAAAATAGTTATATTTTTTTCATTAAAATTCTTACATTTAATTTTTATAATCTAATCTTTTCATTTCCGATTAAAATTGCTTTGATCTACAAAAATAACTAATAATAATAAAAACACTAATTGTACAATTTGTAAAAGATTTGTTGGTGTATTTTTCTTGACAGTTCATAAAAGATTTAGAATAGTATGCAATCAAAAATTGACGTTTCTGTCAATTTAGATCTTTAGAGCGTTAAACTAATCTAGTAGTATTTTTGTGTTTTTATTTTTGTTTAAGCTGTAAGTTGGAATTTTCTTGAAATTGAAAAAAACTTCGTTTTGCATAAGATGAAATATATTTAAATTCAACATTTTAAGCAGTGTTTCTTGTAGTTTTTATGGTAAGAAAAACTGTTGTTGGATTTTTCTGAAAAAATACTAGATATCAAATACGTCGTATGTCAAAATTTTCAATTGGAAAAATTCGAAAATTTAAATGTCATTTGAGATAATATCGTGTGATGTTCTCAACATTTGGTATTTTTAAAATAGTTATAGAAAAAGCATAGAACATGCTCAAAATGTGTTATTATCCAAATCTGACCCGATTATAGGTTTGTATTTCTGTAATCACATAAAATAAAACAGCTGTTTTTAGTTATAATATATTTAATCCATGAAAATTGTTAACGTTAAATAACTGTTATATTTCAAGAAAATATTTATTTATCTGACGATCCGAATTTAGAAGACGTATGTGAAAGACTGCTCGAACTACTACATATATCTTCATAAAAAGTGCTTTCAAATCGCTTTCTCTGTTCTTCAGTACAAAATGGGGGAACTTGCTGACCCTCAGGGTTGCATTTGAATAAATATTCAGCTAAAAAATCCACAGGGTCATCTGGTTGCAGCTCAGCTACTTTTAAAATGCCCTCAGTTAATGTGGGCAAAACGTATTTGTCTAAATATTGCCGTAGAGGTAGTGTTTTGATGCTATGTAATTCATCTTCATGCAATCGGATATCTTCGTAGTTTTTGGTCTTAAAAACAACAACAAAAAAGTCTTGAAAGAACTTAAGCTATCAAAGAAAATACCAACCCATTCTAAAAGTTTTTGTTCCCGTTCTGTGGTGAGACTTTTCAGCAATTCTTCCTTTTTACGAGAATGTTCTTCTTTTTCCTTTATTCGTGTTTCTAATTTTTTTCTGTTTAAAACCTCAATTTCAGCACTTGACAATGGATACGTGAAAGGAAGACCAATTTCATTTTTAATAATTTGAATAGTATCAACAACTTGAGTATCCGGATCCAAATTTATACTTATAGGGATCAAATCATTGTCATAGAAAATATTTTCTAAGCATTGAGATCCTTCATTTCTATTACGATACGCATCCAATCGAGGAAGCATTTGATGTCTAAGACATCGACGAATTATAGCATCGGTTTCTGTTAAATCCATAGCGTGTTTGCAAAGAATTTCATCTGGAGCATCAAATAGAATAACATGAGTTGGTCGTAATGATGATGGGCCAAGGGCTATTGCTTTGTCTTGGTAAGTGTTATCAGTAGATTGAATGTTTTCAACTCTTCTCCAAACAGTGTTGAAGAAAATTGTATTTGCCTGATCATAGGTAAAAGGAAAGTTGTCGATAACATAACCCTGGTTAATGTTGTATTGTTTTGTTGAGATAAGTCCAATTAAACAGCTGGAAGAAATTGAACCAAAAATTAAAAAAATATGAATTACAAAACTTTCATTGGTCTGTTCCTTTACTTTGAGCTTCTATGATTTTTTGCACTTCTTAGTATAAGGTCATGTCTAGAAACTGCTACATAAAATCATACAAAATTCAGAGTAATTGAAATAGACGGAATACAATTTGCAGATTAACAACCGTGACAAAGTTTCAAAATCTTGATCTTCAAATTCTATATGTGATGCAATGTAGACTTTAAGATCAAACAGTTCTTTTGAGAAGTCTTTGTTTTTTAATTTAAGAGCTTCTATTAAGTCTAGATCTTCATTGTCCTTTTTGGAGGAAATATTGTCAGAATTTGATGTATTCTCAAGACTTTCTAGAACAATAGTGTTGTCACTAATTTTTTGTTCCTATTTTAAATATAGTTTATATCATCAAATTTTCAAAGTGAGGATGTAAAACTCACCAAAAATTTAATGTAAATATTTATAATGTCACATGTATCAATACAGGGAATTTGATAGTATTCCGAAAGAATTTTCGCATGCTCAGTTTTTCCCACTAACGGTGGACCATCTATAACAATTTTTAATGGGTGCAAATTCCTGTCAACACGAAACTCTTCTGCTACTTTACACCAAAATTCTTCAGTTATTTCATGATATTGAAAGTCTTTCAAATATGTTACGCCAAATTTTAAATTCAAAGACAATAAGTCCACAACAGTTTGCTGTAAAGATTTATTTAACTTGATGAAGAGTATTGCGGGATTGATTTTTGTAAAAATTTACCGGAAATAGTTCCTTTTCGAACATTAGGAGCTCTACAACGTGTAGAAACCTTATTTTACTGCAATCATCATTGAATGCTCGGCAAATGTTGTATGTGAAGTTTTTTAAAGTCATCAAAGTTGGTTGAACAGCAAATATGTAACGTATTTTCGATTCGGGGAAATTGTCAAAAATATTTCCCATTATGCTGTAAAAACATATCGTGATTGATAATTTCTCAATACTTCCATCAAAAATCTTCCACTTACCGAACAAAGTCCTTAATGTATATCAATGGTATAAATTGGTACCCAGTATTGACTATTGGAACTTCTTTGTTGTAGAATGCAAATTTGAAAATATACTGTAAAGTACTGTTTTCTGCTCCATAAGTAACCCCAGGACAGACAATTAATGTTTTCAGAAAAGGTTTGCATTTTTTCTGCAGCCAGATAACATCACGTTCTAAAAGTTTGTGCTTGCAATAATTCTTATGTGCCCTACGACGTCTATAGTCTTCTTCCAAGAGAATATCATTCGAATCTTCTTCTTCTTCTTCATTATTAGTCACATAAACAGGTGTTGTTAAAGCCCATGTCATTGGAGAGGAAAGAAGTACTAAATACTTGCGTGACATTTGACCTGACATTTTATCTTCTTCTTTATACAATTGTTCAATACCTTGCATAACACGACGCATATCAGAACAAACTTTTTCAAAATTACTTGAATTTGCATTGAAAACTATTATATCACAACTTAAAATTTTCTGAATATAGTTGTGATATGAACAATTCAATATTTCCACTGGATGGTTTTCATGCATGACTTTGGCAAAATTTTCTTGTTGATATAAACATCCTGATATTTCATATTTCAAACATTGTGCTTCGATATTTATATCTATCAGATGTTTTTTTATTTCATTGGTTTCGAAATAATCGATATGATGCAAAAATATAAGTTTGCTTTTGTTATCTTCAGGGGTTTTAACTGTTTGGTCGAGAGACATTTTTATTTTTATTGATTAAAACTGTGTTTCTAAAATGTTTATGTGAAATTTTATACAAAAAAAAGTATTAAAAAGTGTAAGCTATCTACATAAGTTTGTATTTTACTCATGGAAAGGTATATGAGTCTAGTTATTTATAATTTTGGTACAGAATATAATAACACATAAGCTAGATTAGTGATGTGAAGAATCGAAAGCGTGTGCATCACTTAGAACAACTGACAGTTTTGCCCATAGTATTGGCAAAAACCTAGATTTGTCTAATCCTTATCCATCTTTCACGGTTTTTTCGTAAAAGACTAAGCTTTAAGGTCTTAAAAGTTCATATTGGGTCCTTGAAATGCATAAAAATGGTTTTTATCGAAATATCATCTTCAAAGATGAAGCCCTTTTTAGTTCCGTAAACTATACTGTTAAAAGTATAGAATTGAAGCTTTTGTTGCTCTGAAAATCCAAAAATGTTCATTTATGTAGTCGAATTTTGTTTTCAAAAACAGTGTGCTGCGCTACGTGCAACACAAACAAGGAAACAATCGGACTTGTTTTAAGACAAATTTCTTCACTATGTTATTTTTCGAAGAAGTGATCACAATTGACCATGACCATGATTGTTTAACAGCTTTAATTGGGTGATATCATTGATCTTAATAATGAAATTAAAATCCATTAAAATAAGTATTTAAAACAAAAGAGCTGATCATAGAACCCGAATGGAGTGTTGTTTCTGGACATGTGTGGTTATTATAGAAATAAATAACGGAGCAAATAATTTGTGTCCATTTTATCACATGAAGTGAAGACCTAACTAAATTCAAAACTAATTGCAAAATTGACATAAGTGATAAAATAAAAGAGAACAAGAAATAAAAAGAAAAGCTACGAGTAGAAAAAAAACCTAGCATTTTTCACTTTTTCCATAAAGTTATTCAGCAATAAATTAACAGAACTTTTATTCAGTGCATTTAACACAATTCATACAAGCTCTTCATAAATAACGATAACAAACGAATTAATACGTCAATAAAATAAAATTAGACAATTTTAATGGATGAACATAGCTTATAATCTATCTTAATAATCTTTCTTAATAATATTTGTATGATTTTAGAGTAGGTAATCATAAATTCATTCATTTCCATCGTGATTATTTATTTTCTATTTAATTGCTGGTCAACAATATTAATTTGAGTATTTAAAAAAAAAGAAAAACATCCATAGCTGTATGTTATTTACGTATGTATGTCTATTGAATAATAAAAGAATTATAAAATTGTTCATTTTCATGCTTCAATTCTTTTTATGATTTTTGTTTAATTTTTGTCTCTCAAAGTAAGTTAGGTTTTCATTTTAGTAAAATAAGTCAAAGCTTAATGCAAACATGATTTGGGACTTAATATTCGGAATATTTAATTTTATTATGGATATTATTTTTCCAAGTGAGTGATTTATTATTATTTATTGTAATTTTTAAAATTTTCCAAATAAAACGTTTAGTTTTAAGAGTGTCTTGATATGTCATTGATAAATAAACGCATTATAATTAAAACAAAAACGATTAAAGTGAATCGATAAAATAATGCATTTTCACTTAAAATTACGATATTAAACACTAAATCCGGTATATTTGAATTATGGTGGCTTTGATTCATATGTCGCTTGCGTTATAAAAATCATTTTTTCGGTCTTATGATAGGATATTAATAAGTGACATATTAAGTATTTTAAAATTAAGTTGGAAATACATTCATTTTTCTCATAAGAAAGAAAGAAACAGTTTAGTAATCGTACAATTACTTGCTATTCATTTCAATGCATTATTCAAGAGTATATGGGTTTAATTTAGAAATAATTTAGTTATTACTTGTCAAATGTCAGAAGACGTCAGCATCAAATGTTATATACATACATAGATATATTCACTTTTAAAAAAAAAAAAAATATTTTTCAAATTTGTGAAATTTATTGTTTTTATATCTTCGTCTTGATTACAGGTGGAGATGATGAACCTGATTCGTCGGAGGTGGAAACAGTAACAACATAATGTTGTGAAATAAAATAAAATAAAATAAACAGCATTATTTAATTTGATATACATATATTTTTTATTACATTTTGTTTATTGTTAAAAACACATAAATAAAATATTTTTACTGTTGTATAATAAGTAACTTTTTGTGTTTTTTTTCTTTTAAGTTAATTTGTTTTGGATTATTTTTAGCGCTTTCTTTTATTTTTCAATTTCATTTTTTGTTACTGACCAATTATTCCTTTAAAAAATAAAATGCAATTTTGAACGATACTATTTCTTTTAGCAGAAACTTGGTCGGGAACATAAGAAATTAAGTAATCCAATATTAAATAGAAAAACAAAATTGTGAAAAAATTACTATTATAAACTCTTATATCAAAATAAGAAATGAGGACAAATTAAAAAAAAATGGTTGAAAACCTTTTCTGAGATTTTCTTGCATCTTAAAAATGTAATTCAATTTAATATAAACATAGATCATATTTTTTTTTGTACAAATATTTACATTTCATAAAGAATATTTTAAAGTTTAGAATATTATATGTTTTGCTTTTGATTTATATCAGTCAAAACTTGACGTTTTCCATCGACATTTTTGAGTGCTTTTAATTTTAACATTTTATTTTCATCGGCACATTTGGTAGTTATGGCCGAGCGCACCTCCTTTGCAGATACTCCACATTTTTTGGTCACAACAAATATAACATCTTCAATAGCCTTTGAATCTAGTTTACGTTTTACAGGCTTGTCAAGATCTTTAAATGCTGGCGATGCCTTTCCAGTCATTGAATGCGTTGCAAGTGTCTCCCGATCAAAAATGAATCCTAGTAATTTTCTTGTTGCAATCGAAGCCGATGACCATGTTAGTTTTTCAAATTCTGCAGCAGGAACCTTGGTGTCATTTGGCCCAATCGAAACTAATGGACCTTCGGATTTTCTTGACTTTTGTTGTGCTTTTGAAATTGGAGTTTTTGCAATTTGAGCATACATATGCTCAACCATGGAATTCTCTTTTTGATCAACATTTACCGTGTCAGAAGATTCTTCTTTGACGTCTTGTGTATTATCATCACTTATTTCGATCTCGATTTGGGTTTCATTATTGGGCCCATTCATTTTATTTATAATTCTATATTCTACGGGAATAGTTTCTGGAGGAGTTAAGGTCTTCTGGGAGATAATCCGAACAGGAGTTGAAGTTAGTGCTTTTGATTGATTCATTTTGTTAATGATCTCAGATTGATATTTGAGTTTTTGTTCAAGTTCTTTGATATTCTCCAAAAGTGCAGCTTCATTATTTTTGTTCGTTAATGGTGGGAAATCGTCAGAATTTGTTTGTGTCCAAGCGTTTAACATCATTGGGGGTTCATAACTTTCAATTCTTATAACTTCTCCATTTTGAAGTTGACCTTCTTGATGAGGATGAGAACGAACAATTTGGTTTTGTTGTTTGTTAAAGGATTGTTGGATGGCTTCTATATTACAATCATTTTGTGATACATATTGAATGTATTGTACTTGTTGAACGTGTCTTTGATGGGTTTGTGTTCGATCATATGGGGGCTGTGAGTAATAGGTTTGTTGATCCACCATGCGTTTTTTGAAGGGCTAAAATGGAAAAAAAATAAATTAGAATACATTTTACACAAGAACAAAATAAATTTAATGACATGACCAAATAGAGCACTTGTTTTCAAATATTTACATACTCCTATGTATGTACATATGTGCAGTTTAAAAACTCGGTATAAAAACTATTTTCAAAAGAAACTTTATTTTCTCATTTCTTAAAGGATAAAGTCTTCTTCGTTTTGTTGAAAAATCTTTTTTTTCTAATTAAAAAACAAATTAAAACGATTTGGCCTTTGAGTACTAAGTTTTTTCAAGTGAAGTATTAAGAAAATTCCTTCTAAGCTTTAAACACGCCATTTCACATTGTTCAATTTTTATCAAAAAGTTATTTTTCTAAAAAGAATGCATCACAAAAATCCTACATAATTATGTATATAAATCAAACAAAAATAAAATATGAGGAGGAGCTGCAAGTCTCTCAGTGGACCTTCAAAAAAAGGAGACGACATCACAAAATCGCTGCATGTCTACAGTTTTGAAATAAGTAGCTTCAAAGAAATTATTATATGCAAATAAAGTTTTGAATAAAAGATGGTCCAGTTTACATTGAGATGGAAAAAATATAAAATTGTTTGTTGTTTGTTTAATATTAAAATAAAAATAGAAAAACAAAAAGAATAGTTTCGAAATTAATTATAAAATCTCTTCAATTGATTTATGAGTTAATCTAAATGTGTGAGTACCTTATTAGAGAACTATCAATGACTTTTAAATTAAGTGATGGAATTGACAGTAGCTATGAAAATTAACAAATACCTCTGAATATCTTATTGAGGCAGGTTTACCAAAATCTATCTCTAAACCCAATTCGAAAAATCCAAATGAAATTTAATTAAAAATGAATAATTAATGATCGAAGACAAGCATAACCAACTCGATATCTTACTAATTTGTTATAGGTACAGAAGTTCTAATCGGAATTTAAAATAAAATAATTATGTACATATATTAGGTACTCTCTTTAATGTAATTATGAAAAAAAACTTACTTGAATTTGTTCCATTTTGATTATTTGATATTTCGTTTTCCAAAATGTCCTTTATCAATTAATTTGTGATATTTTAACTCTCAAACTAAAAATCCAACTAATATTCAAGTTGTAGAGCTACGACCTATCGAACGGAATCCGTAGTTAGAATAGAACCGGCACAAACAAAATTCGTTTTCAAACTAATCTTTAAATTCTTCTGACTGGGATATTTTTTCTCGAATTCCATTTTCCTTACTTAGTCGTTTTTTTCCATACAAAAATACAATCTATCTACCTAACTAGGTAGGTACGCGTTCTGGTAAACTCTATTAAAGTACCAGCTCAGTATTTTGCGCGCGCGTCCTTTCTGTACTATGCTCGCAAAACACATGTAGTATTGTTGTTGTTTAAGAGTTTTCTACTCAGATGTGTGTGTGTAAATTTATCCCTATTTATTTTTTGAATTGTCAAAAAGGGACGAATATGGCAAAAGATATGTACATATATAGTGCAAGGTAGCTATTATTTATACCCCTGAGCCCTGACCCCAGGTATACAAACACAGTAAGGCAAAACATAATGCATCGAAACCGGAATGCATAAAAATTCCCATTTTCTTCTTATCATGGTAAGGGAATTACAAAAACGATTATACCTAGTTAAGCGACGTTATGCACTGTAAGTTTATTTAAGGTCCTTTTTCAACATACGGATATAAACAGAATAGGTAGGTTAGAAACATATTCTGTTGTTGTCTAGCATAAATTGGTTTTATCCTTTTTTTAGATTGAAAACTAACTGATGGTGATATTGAATATAGTAAGACCAACTGCATTGGAATCCCTTGTTCTTATTACACTAATAAGATTGCTATACATGCGGATGTACATAATATTTAAGTATTGGTAGTCCAATAAAAAAGGGGATAATAATTTCGGTGACCATATTTCTAAAGTCTAAGTAAACAGTGTTTTGCTTTAAAAAGAAACAGGTATAAATGAACCAATATCTTGAACTTCAAAATTTTGATTAGCATTAATTTATAATAAAAATGTTATATCTATATTTAATAAAGATAAAGTATTTATGCCTTTAAACTTAACAAAAATTAAAAACCATAAACTAATGGGTATAAATACTTTCTAGGATTGAAAATATTGAATGATGAACCCACAATATAGAGAGAATGGTCACCATATAATTGAAACAGATAGGTACATTACAAACCTTTATTAAATAGGTCAAACAAATATAAAGAGGTTTTTACAAACATTTTCTAGAAAGTGGGAATTACAATTGATAAACCGCAAATCCAAGAAAAATGCAAAGATTATTTTCAATTTTGTCAGAAGTTCTTTTAATTAAATTTAGGTAGGTGCCATATTCAGAGCAGAAGGATCATAGAATCAAATTTCAAGCTCAGTTGTTTCAAGTTTCAGTTGTTGATTTATTAAGAAAGGTATATTAAAATAATTAAAACAAAATTTTAGTGTAAAAAGAAGTATGCAATATACAAAAAAAAATCCTGCTAGAATGTATTTTCGAAGCAATGTATAGTCCAAATTTCAAGTCAATCACTTGAAAATTTTCTGTTAACTAAGGCAATACAATATTGCGCTAAGAGCCTTTGAAGTTTTGTGTACTTACATTGCAAAACCGACTTCTAAACTTTTACCAGCCCTGATATATTCAAACAACATTTAAAATAAAGAAGAAACGATTGGTCGAAAATTCTAACTAAAAATTTCTTGAACTTAATAGTAATAAAATATCGCACAAAAATAACTTTTTGTGTACAATTGCAGCAATTTTTTCGATTGGTTTTTCAGGATTGATATATTTTACAAAAAATAAAAGAAAAGAAATTGCTGTTTTGAGAGACATGAAAAGTTGATGTGATAGAAAATATTTTAAATGCTTTTAAGTCCTGAAAGTTGGTTATGTTGGTTCATGATACGTTAAAAATATTGAACTGTGCATAATGACCATATATTTTCTCTTTCTGCTGATTAACATTTATTATTCGATCTTTTAAGCTTTGGATTCGTAAGGAATCCAAACCCTTCCAGAAGCATCTCCCAAACTTTGTAGTGTTAGATTTACAATTTTCCAGCCGAATCCGAACGGCTAATTTGAGATAGCACTTTTCATGACAAGATTTACTCTTGGAGAAAAAAGCTTTAGATGGCAAAGGCAGGGATCGAACGCAAGACCTCTGGCAAGACAGTCCAAAGCACTGACCATTATGCCACGTGTACTACAATTAAATCAGTTAAATTAAAAAAAAAAATTAATCAGTTAAATTAAAAAAAAAGTATTGTTATTAATACTTAAACTAGTATTATTTTTGTTCAATTATCTAATGTGAAGACCAATTCCAGAACGTGACCTACATAAGACAATTATCCAACTAAAGAAGCAATATTTCTATCGTTTGTTTAACATAGAAATGGAGTTAGATTCAAACTTGCGCTTAAAGTACACACAACTCCTCTCAACTATTATATACAAACTGTTGGAATTCGGATTTACACAAGACAATGTCTTATTAAGTCACTATATTTAAGAAATTTCTGAAAATTTTCTATGACTAGAACATATTTGACTCCAATCGTTATCTTAAAGCTTTGTAATCTGAGTTAACTAGTTGCCAAAAAAGTAATGCTAGAGAAGTAAATAACACGTCTACATGGTTTGGTGCTTAAATAAATTCATTTATATTTTTTAAATTATGATAAATTTGTATTTTTCTATGTTAAATTTTCATGCCAATTCGTCGAAACTTCTTAGAAGCATCAGCGCATTTTGTAGTTATGGCAGCTCGAACAATCTGAGGACTAACCTTACATTTAAGTGTAACAATATAAATAATATCCGAAATTTTGATTGGATCAAGTTTACTTTTAGGTGCTCTTTCTCGTCCACGAAATGCTGGTGATTGATTTCCTGTCAAGCTATGCGTTGCTAAAACTTTTTCACCAAATAGAAAAGTCAATAACTTTCTTGTGCAAGCTGCTGGATCTTTCCAATTTAATGTATCAAAATCACTTTGATAAATATCTGTTCCATTGGGACCAATAATCATCACCAATTCAGAGTCATTTGATATTTTTGGATATTCATCTTTGCATTGACGTTTAGCTCCCACCGAAATTTCCTCCTCACTTTCAGAGCTAGATTTACTTTCACCAATCACAATAGTAGATGCAGCAGAATATCTGTCATTTGGATTAGAAGATTTGGAATTTTTTACAATCTGGTCACTTTTTCGCTTCAAGAGCACAATTTTGTAATCGGTATTTTTAAACTCCTTTTTACATTGTTTAATTTTTTCCTTTGTTTTACTCCAAAGCTCAATGTAAATGCCTTGAAGATTTTCAATGCGATTCAGGCGTTCTTCAAATGTTTCCATGTTTTCATCAACATCACAAACAAATTGTATATCTTCTGGATCGATATCAATAAGATATCGTAGCTTCTCTTCGGTTTTTGATCGGCGGATAATTATTTCAAAACAAACACCTTTTACCATTTGTTCACACCTGGTGAGAATTTTATTAATTTCCGGGTATGATGGGTAATCGATATCCATCTGTGATGATGTTTCCGAGTCATCGAGGTCGAACATTTTTGTTTTTAACTGTTTAAGAGTTGTGACGTCTTATATAACTAATATTTTGTTGAACATCTAAACTGTATTTATAGACAAAAGAAAATTATATTTTGGATTTATGTGTTGGCTACAGGTAGAAAATTATAGGTAGCTTATTTCCCTGATTAACTTTAAATAATAATGAGAAGTCCTAGGTAGCTACTAAATTAATAAAAATGGAAAAAATTGATCCTAAGCACTTGAATTCGAAAATATTAAAATCTTTTTACAAAAAGTACATTTAATACAATTACAAGTTATATCCTTAAAATGGAAGATTTTAACACCAAAATATATTTTTAAGTTTTTGTAAGGACAAAGAAGTGATTTTTTTCAGCTTCAGAATCCAATTTATAGGTGTGGATTTCTGGTTTCTTTAGAAATCAAAAATGGCAGACCGATCTTAAGATATATAATATATAAAAGATATATAAAAGCATTATAAATTCTATTAAGTAGGTACTTGCAACTCTCCCGAAAATTATTTGGCCGATGGAAAAAGTCTTCAACGATTTATTAGTTACAAAAAAAAAAGTTCACGAAATCTTTTCAATTGTAAATACTGTTAAAATCTACCTGACATTTGAGAACAGTTCTTCTCTCGGTTGAAATTTGTAATTCCCCCTAATAATATCAACATTAAATATTTAGTTAGTGTAAAATTTTTAATTTTTTAAAGTTTTTACCGAGTTTAATATTCATAAATAAATAGATTTGTAGTTCATCCAAAAATCTTAGTTTGTTTGATCTTTTTTTCTATGTTCCTTTAAAAAATAAATTATGTATGTATATTAATTTTATTGTTAGAAAAATTGATTGTTTTGGTGTTGAAATACTGTATGGGTCATAATAAAGTGCTCACTTTTTTACATTTTCAAAATAATTTATATTTTGTAGCCTTATTTAAAGCATTTTGGAATACAAAATTTTGATATACAGAATTTTGAAATACAGAGTATTAAGAATTGTTTCTATCATAATCAACAATTGCATAAACTATTCCAAAATACTTATTGATCTGTCAAAACTTAGAGTATTATACAGTATTATGAGAACAGTATTTTGAGACAAATTACTTGAAATACAGTAAATCAATCATACAGTATTTAGACCATACTGTATGGTACATTATCATACAGAATTTTGACCATACAGTATTTTAAAACAGTGCGTTTCGAACCGCTCCCAAATTGAGTACCATTTTATTTGCTTCTGTAAAATCAAAATGTGCAATTTCGTGAATCCCTTTTATACATCATCAAAAAGTAATTATAATAAAAATGAAAAATTTAAATGAACAATCATAACTTAGAAAAAAAACGAACTCAATAATAGCCAGGTGCGTTATTAGTTGGTCTAACTGAACTGGTGAATTCTTGTTGTTGTTATAAATAAGACCAACTAAAGTATATGAAGATCTCCCATTTCTAGGAAATAATAATCTTTTGTAGGGACAAAAAGGTATCTTTAAGACTTCTTTCTGTGAAGTAAACAATCAATGGAAGTTATGGTCATTTCATTTATAAAAAAAACTATCTATTTATATGCACAACCTTACAAATTAAACTGAAAAGGGTCATAAAATATGCTGTTTTCATTCTCACTAAAACTAAACTGCACATATAATTCTTATGAGTGGAATTTCCATAAATCCAGTTTTCTTTCATCATCCCTTACCTGGGACATTGCATATTACATATATCCCGTCCGCCAACCTTTTGTCTTTTTCAAAAACTATTTAGACAAGCTCAAAAAATCATTTCTACATAGGTAGAGGTAATAAAAGAAAAAGTATACCTATGGAACATTGGTAGTTGCAAAAAAAAGTATAAAATCATTCGTAACACCTTTTGTGTTTAGATGAAGGTCCAGGTATGTACTGTTCATGGTACCATATATGGGTAACATTTTCTAAACAATACTGAAATAATACTTCATATTTCATAAAATTTAATCAACACTACGTCCCTTTAAGAAAGGATAGATGAATTTACCATCTCAGTTTGAAAATACACGTTGTCTTGAAAAGTTTCACCTGGAGAATAAATTAGCAAACATTTTGGAAAAACTATTTTGAAATCAGTGCAAGGTATTTAATGAAGAAAAAGTGTATATTTTCATAAAAAAGAACGTGTTTTCTATTTTAGTTAATAATCTTAAAACATAAAGAAACTCTAAAAAATGGATCACATTCAAGTGAGCTTTTATTAAATTTAGTGTGTGTTTTGAAATTTGACATAAGATTAATCGCGTTTGTTTCAGTTAAATTTCTCTTCATATGTTGTTTTTTAACATTGACATTAAGTGTATTAAATGTTTTCTGTTTTATCTGTTTCAGATTGTGCAACAGCAAAATTCTGAAGAACCGGTATATCAACTTACAATGGAAACCCCTCTACCAGTAAATTATTCTAGCTCACGTCCAATTCAATATTATCAATACAATATTCCGATGTCGTCTGAAAACCAATCAGATCAACAAATTAATATACAAAAGCTTATTAAAAATGATCATGGCTACTTTCAAAATCAATCGAAACAAGAAAAAGAAATATACCAACCACATTATGTCGACGAAAAACCCATGATGCTTAACGCATGGTCTCAAACAACATCAGATGATTTCCCTAAATTATCCTGTGGATCAAATAAAGAAGTCGAAATGGAGCTTCTAGCTAGAATAAGAGATCTAGAATCAACACTGAGATCGCAGAATGATATAATATCACATCTTCAAAACCAAACAACCAGAACACCATCTCCTCGTCAAGATGTTCCAAATTCCACAACTTCGACTCCATTATCATCAAACTCACAAGAAGGCACAAGGTATCGGATATTAAGTCAATCCATTGAAGTTTCAAATGATTCACAAATACTAATAGAGCAAGTTGCTCCATCACCTAGTTTGAATAACTCTAACGATTCTGATCGTTTGGAAATTTGTATGAGCGATGAAAATGACTCGAATCCAGAGAGGCCTGATTTAGAAAATGCTACAGTTTCCATTGGACCAAATGGCACACAAATCCCGGTGCATGCTTATGAAAAAATGACTTGGACATCACCATCATTAGCAACACGAAAACTTCTCAGTCTTGTTTTTGATCGGGAAACTCTGGCAACACACTCAATGACTGGAAAAGCATCACCAGCTTTCAAAGATCTCGATAAACCAATTAAAGGCAAACTAGATCCAAGTGCTGTTAACGATATAATTTTTATTGTATCGAAGAAATGTGGAGTTTCAAGTAAGGAAATTCGATCTGCTATCACAACAAAGTGTGCAGATGAAAATAAAATGTGCAAGCTGAAAGCTTTGAAAAAGTTGGAAGTATCATCAAACTCAACTAGATCAGCGCTTAAGGAGATTTTGAAAAATAAATCAAATCGAATTAATGACAACGGTTGGATGAAATAAATTTAATACAAAATTTGAATATTACCAATTGTAATATGACTGAGATTTTAAATTCTAAAATTTATCTAAATTTTTAATTTAATTTTAACTAAGCATAAAACATATAAATTTATAAGATTTAACGAGTAATTTAAGAAAAAGGTTATAACTTTTGTATAGGTGCTGTAAATATTCAAAAATATATTTTAAATTATGTTTTCCAAATTTATTTTTTTATTTCATGACAAAGTTTAATATTTATTGAATAATAGTACGTAATGATAAGGGGATTGTAACAGCAATTGTCCTTAATTAAATTCCATAAAGAAGAAGAAACTGGCCATTAGACGCTTTTTTATTAGCTTCGTTTTGGAAACCAGTGTCTGTACCGAGTGATAAAACATTTAATTCTTCATATTGTTTTAAAATGGAAACATATTTTTTTAAGGCTATGAAACTTGTTATAGAATTTCAAAACTTTGAATAATTTTTTCGAGTTATTGGGATTTCTTAGAATTATTAAGTAACAACTATTTTTTATAAACTCTTGATCTGTCGAACTGTGTCTGTCTGTCGATTTTTCAAAACTTTAACAAAATATTAATAACAACATTTTGTGTAAGATATTGATTTGAAGTCAACTTTGAATGCTTTTTTCTCATACTTGAGTCGAAAACTCAAGCTAAATTAATTCTTTCTTCTTGCTTTAATATAAGGATAAGTGACTATATAAACTTATAAAACAAAAATACGTTGAGGATTAGCGCCTAGCGATTTACAACTCTCAACCGTTCCTGTGTGCGAGTAATGTTGTCAGGGATGGAGGGGACCTACAGTAATAATCCCAATCCCAACGGCTGACTTCAGAAAGCACATTTTTTATGACAAGATGTATTCTTGAAGGATTTGTCAATTCCTAGCAAAAAGCAGAACCCATGAGAGAACTTTAGGTGGCACAGGCAGGGTTTAAGCTTAAGACCTCTGGCATGAGAGTCCTACTTCTACACACTAACCAACACGCCACAGTTACTACGGGTTTGTTTTGTTGTGCAATGAAAATATAAATAAAAATATAAAAAATATAAGGTTGAATTTATTTCATTGCTTACTTCCGAGTAATGTTTCAGTCGCTATTTTTAACATTTGATCTGATTTTTTTTCACAAAAAGAGTGAATGGAGGAATCGAATCAAATTTGAAAAAATAATAAATTTTTCAAGTTTCGACTCCTTTGCTTTTTTTCGATCGAATTGAAACATCCGATTTCAATCTGAATAAGATCCTGTTTCATTTCAATTATCCTTAAAACCATAGTAAAATCTAAGATTATTAGTTATAAAGAAACACACTTCACAATATAAATATGCAAATATTGTTTTATTAAAATTAAATTCTTCTCCTTTCAACTAAAGTTATTTTACATTTCTTTTTCTCATACCATTTTTTCACTGTTTTAAGTCCTTTTGATGCTTCTTTTGCAAGTAAATCATAATTTGCTTGTAAAGTCTTAATATTGTCCAAACGTTGCTTCAATGTTTCCATCTCATTTGAACTTTTGGTTTTTAGTTTTTTCGTTGGAACTTCTCCATTCAAATGGTCAATAGTGTAGCGAATTGGTTCTGTTCCGGAATCATTAAGTTTCACAATTATTTCAAAGAAGTCGCCTTCTAACAATTTTTCCACAGAATCTAATAATTTCATAGCATTCGAATATACTGATTTATTTCTTAAAGATCTTCTTCGATTTTCCAATGATGTTGTCCAAGTATTTAAAAGCGATTTATTTGTTTTTGCCATTATTTTTTTTAGCGTGATTCTTGACACCTTAAAAGCCAAATGATGAATGAGATTACAGTTTCACACAAGATTAAACGTTGATAATGAAGGCATTTTTAAAGTTATAATTTCAATCAATAAAGTAGGTACTGAAAATAAAACTAAGCAGGTAGATACAAATTTTCAAATTACAATGCAAAACTAAAGCAGGGTTCACATGACATACTCGTACTAAGTAATTTCTGAATCTGAATTTCATCGGCTTAAGTTAAGACTGCTGATAAATAGTTTTAACTTTTTGAACAAGGTTTAATTTGGAAAACATTGTTTGTGCTCTACAACGTGTCGTTTGAGTATTTTTAAGTAAAGTTGCTGTAAACATTTTTAAAAATTAAAAAAAAACGGGCCGATGGATGTGTGTAATTTTGTATTTCCTCACTTTTCTTTTAAGACAAAATATATCATTGTTTTCCTCCAGAAAGTTACGTCGTATAGAACTGTTAATATGTTTTTAAGAAAATAAAATATTTTTTTCTAAACAAGCTCTCATATAAATAAATGATGTATGATGATCAAAAATGCTCAATTTGTTTAGTGGATTTTTAGTATATTTTAATAACAATTTTAATGGTTAGTGCGTTGGACTGTCGTGCCAGAGGTCTTGGGTTCGATCTTTGTCTATACCTCCTGCGAGGCTTTCTACAATAAGCCGTTCGGATTGGGATTAAAACTGTAAGTCCCCTCCATCCCTGACACCAATACTCGCACACAGGAATGGTTGAGAGTTGTAAGTCACTAAGCCCTAATTCTCATAGACTGTTGCGCCACCGAATTTATTATTTTTTTTCATATAAATTAGGAGTAAAGTTTAATACGTATCTACAAATCGAATCGTTCCAATTTTGATAATAGCGTAGATTTAACTTATTAAATAGCAAAAGAATCGGTTCATTCAAAATGAAGCATTTTATTGTAAATCTCTGTATAATTTTTCTAAGTTGTTATATAGTCTAGTAAAAAAAATGGCTAAAAATTGTGAATAATTAACAATTATAAACGTAACGGAAATCATTTGAGTACAAAAAAAGAAATGTTTAAACAAAATCTTGAGTCGAAAATAAGGCTTTTCAGTTAAAATGTTAAAAATTTCAAATATGCTTTGTAGACCATTTAATTTACTATACAACTATTTATATATCTAATTCTTCTATACAAGTAAGTTTTCAATATTAGAAAGGGCTATATCTTTTCTCAGGAGGCTTGGATCAAAATTATTTTGATCTCATTGGTTCCAAGTTAAAAATTAAAAGGTCTGGTTTAACATTCGTGCTGAATGATCCAGAATATGAAACCTATTATTTCGTGGTGGAATTTAGAATAAAGAACTAAAACTCAATATCTGTGATTGTTCCTCTTCCACCCTTTTTAAAAATGTTTGAAACGCGCATATGTACATCAGACATAATACAATTCTTTGCCAATCGCAAACTGTTTTCTTCTGACGTTAAAAATAAATTAAAATAAAATAAAATAATTTGTTCTTTAAACATTTTTATTTACACAATTCTTTGTAAAATATTCATACATTCTGATTCAATAATAGTCTTTGCCTCGTATTTTGAAATGTTAAATCTGGAGCATATTGCAGCATAAATATCTGCTAAAACCCGATGATTCAAATGAGAATAAGCGGTTCCGTTGTCTTCCAATACTAATGATAACAAAGCACTTGCTGCACTCCTAGCTGTTTTCCAAGAAATCTTTTCATACTCAGACTTTTTTAAAGTTGTACAATTCGGTCCAAGAATGATGAATTCGTCTTTAAATTGATGTACCCTCGATGATGTATGCGTTGATTCCTCTTCGAAATCTAATGTTGAGCTTGATGTCAATGATAAATTATTATCACTTGTATCGCACTCGAATTTGTTGTCTAAGCTTTTATTTGATACTTCATGATCATTTAATTGGGATTTGTTTTCTTCATCTGATTCATATTCAAGGCTTACACTTAGTTCGGCAATATTTGACTCTGTATCTGATTCCCAATTTAGTATCAATTCTCCATTTTGGTCGTCATTTGGCTCCGGTGTTGCAGGACGTGTTGATTCTGAACCTGATTCCCAGTTCAAGAGCCATTCAGCTTCTGCATCTGATTCTGTTTGAAGGCCCGAATCAGATTCATTGTCAATTTCGGATCCTTCAGTTGAATACAAATGTCGTTGTTGTTCGTATTCTACAGGCGATTCAACTCCTGAATCTGATTCCCACTCTCCACCGTCCCAATCGTCTTCCTCTTCTTCTGGTTCGACATCTTCTTCCGATTCAATTTCAGATTCTGAATCGAAAATATCAATTTCTAAATTCTCTTGGTTTGAATAATCCAGAACTCGTGTAAGTGTAACAGTATATCTATCTCCATATTGTTCTTTGATATTTTCAATTGACTCATTGGCTGCCTTTAAAATATTTTTATAATCACGAAGTTTTCCGATTTCATTAAAAAGTTCGTCTAGAGTAAGTTCTTTGTCTGGATCACCATCATTTAATTCGAAGTCCTCCACACAATCTCGATAGTCAATTATGTGACGCTCAGCTCTCTCACCTGATTCGGGATTTATTGGATCGAGTAGGATTTCGAAGAGAACACCCTTCCAGATACTTTTGGCTTGCTCGTAGAGATCCTTCACTTTATTGTATAACGCTGCTTCTTCTTCTTGCATCATTTTAACTTTTAATTCGTATACTTCAATATTGGTGAAATAATTTGATCTCCAGTCTTTGGACGTTAAACTTAAACTAATTCGCTGTAGACGAAGCGTAAGATTTTATATGATTTCAATATCTTCCTCAGGATTAATAGCATCTTCACAGGTATACAAACAAAAACTCATTAGGATTTTTTAAATATCATAATCACCTGTTTTAGAAAGTGATTACACAGGTAGCGATTACTTTTTATTGGTAACATATAAGTTCATTGTATATATTTGCTGATGATCTTTGCATGCTTAATTAGATTGATAATTTGTATTGTTCATAATTTAAAATTTAACACCGTTTATTATTTAACTTTTATTTTTGAATAACCAAAGTATTTTTTTTACTTACATATCTGCTTAGTTTTCCAAATTTCCAAAATCAAGGTGTATTGCTTTGTAATAACGAAGAGATGGTTTGTTTATTCTGAACGTGAACATTTTAAAGGCAGGTTGAAGACATTTCTTATTCTTAATTTTGTTGATTCAATATGAAAATAGGGTTTTTTATATATAAAAAAATCTCACAGATACTGTAAACTGCACTTTTTAAGGTCCAATTTCAGAGAAGGATAGTCATTGTGAGTTCTAATAATCGAATTTGAAAGATTTAGGATTCGACATTACAAACAAATGTCCCTTACTTATATTTTCATTTTAGCTTTATCCTTAAAGTTTTGTATCGTTCTGATCTTAATCGGCCCATGCATGAATATAAAAAAATGAATGTAAAAGAATGTAGTCCTCATAATTTAGTTAAATTGAACGCATGTATCGTATTATTTGAATTCACTTTAAAAACTTGACATCAAAAAGATTACAATCATTCAAGATTGTAATGATTTATTTTTATCATTTTAAGCACATGTTTACTATCTCTTCCCTTAATTGATTTAAAACGAATGCAAAAAACATCAAATAATCGCAATCAATTGATCGGAGGAGAAATGATTGCAATCTTTTGGATGTCAAGTGATTGGTACCAACCTTTAAATTAAAAGCAGTAAGGATTGTATTTACTGCTTTAGACTGAACAATTAATCAAATTAAAACAACAAATTCAAATACTCAAACTTAACATATAATTTTTCACGACTACAATAAATTAATATAAACAATTTTGATATTTGATTAAATCTCAGACATTCGGCTTTGAATCAATTCATTGACTAGAGATTCACCTCGATAACGCTGCCTTGCATTTATTTCAGGTAAATTAATGCTTGATACCTCCTGAAGTAATTCGAAAGTTGTATGAAAATGGGTTCCTGCATCGTCGTTATCTTCCGGATTGTGATCTTCTTCTCTGGTTTCATCTGTGTTTGAAGTGGCTATTAATTCTACCAGAGAATCTTCTTTCCATTGCATAGGTCTTGATCTTTCATGATCTGTAAAGTTATTATCTGAAGATATCGGACTATCATCAGTTTCCTCAAATTCTGAAAGTATTTCCGAGTGTGTATCCAACTTTAAATATATTGCTGGAATGTATTCACGGTATTCCGATTCAGCACTATCGTTCTTGAGTTTACTTCTTCTCACAAGACTCAACTTGTAATCTAGACCTCTATAGGAACGTTCAATTTTGTTCAGTGCGGCAGTTGACCTCCTCAACAAAATGGAATACCTTTTTTGAATGTTTTTAGATCTTCTAATTTTTCTTTTTAAAGAACCGTTTATGTGAAGATCTAAACGACAGCGATTGCGCATGATATCAATATCATCGTCAATAATATATCGATACGAGCTACCTGTTCCAGCAGTTCGCGGCTCAACAAGTACCTCAAATGTTATTCCATCATACATTCTTTCGATGGAATTTAGAATTTGTATGATATTTGTATATTGAATGGTTGAGGGATAGTTTCTAAGACTACCCATATTTTGGGAGAATATTGCAGATTCCTAAACGCTTTCGAGCTTCGAGCTCACCTCACAGAGCAGCAGTCGGAAGTTAATATCTATTGAATACTAATATATTTCCATTTTATCCCATGGTTAAAATATAGTTTTTAAATATAAAACAAAAATAGATTAAATTCCAATTTACATTCAATAAACTTTTTCTTTTTAAGCTAAATCTTTTGTCATTTCTTGGAAGTCATAAATTTACAGGTATCGAAGTTCTGATATTTTTTAGTCTAATTCAAAAATAAAATAATTTTTCATTCAATTCTCATTAAAGAATAATGTAGAAATTCTTATAGAACTTAAAATATTAATGAAGTTTTCAAATGGTGATTGTATTATTTTATATCAATTTGAGCAAAATACAAAATATGGTTAAAACGTAACCGAGTTATGTACATACAACAGTAAAACCATGGAAATTTTCAAAATTCAAAATAAACAAACATTATAATGTAAATATTGAATGACTCAATAAATTGGTAAAGCTTTTTCAATAAGTTATTACGCTGAAAAGATGATTTTACTTGACATTTTTTTAAGTCAAGTTCACAAGACACCTACTCTACAGACTTCTGCATTTCAGACATTTCGAATTACTTAGTTAATATTAAAGATTTGAGGTTGTTTGTTTTGTTTATATGCCAGTTCATATAGATTTCTAATTTTTTAATTTCAGGGTAACATTATGAAATAAAATGCACGACTGTACATACTCATGTAGGTATCCAAATGGTCTGGTTTTATTATTTTTATGGTTCATCAAACATTGCATAGAAAATACTTAAAATATTTGTTCTGAACTGTGAAGAATATATAATTTTATCTTCAAAAATTTAAATAATTTAGTAAGTAATGTGTAGTTTTTGAAAATTATGAAAGGAAAGGAAATTTTTGAATGAAAGGCTTAAAAAATTTCCTGAAAGTTATAAAAATTTCAAAGATCTATGAAATATCAAGAAAATGAACAGTTCTTATTTTGATACACTCAATGTTGGTACCTACCGTTAAATAATATATATTTGAGTAGCTAATGATTATATGTCTCTCATAAAAGTAAGAGCAATAAAAATAATGTTTTATAGTTTTCTAAATCTTATTTTACGTTTCATAATAGTTTGCACGTTGTTTTTTTCTTTTATTGTTTTTTCTTCAAATATTTAATTTAATTTTTGTAATGAATTAATATTATAAATTCTGATTTATATATAGAATATACAATTCAAAATTAAAGATGAACGAGTTTTATACAAATATTGTTTTTATTAGATAAATATTATTTATGTCAATGGTTTATTTATTTTTATTTTTTTTCTCCGATTTTGTAATTCTATATTGATTACTTTAAAAAATGTTGTTGATATTGGTGCCTGTCCTATATAATTCAACAACAACAAATGGCAGTTTAAATCTTAAAAACCAACGAAATATGGGACGCAGGACATAAATTGTTAAAAAGAAAAATTAAAACATTTCTGTTATTGGATTTAACAGATTTTCCTCAGTTTAACATTTTAACATTTTTAATATTGAGAAATAAAATGTGTGTTTTTGCATCAAACAATTTAAACATATTTTTTGATCTGGTTTCTAACTATCGCTAAGACTCAAAAACTAAGAGGCCAACATTTTTGTAACAAGTACCTATCAATTGGGACCGCTTAGTCGCATTGTCGGTGTTCTTAATCATTTCCTTACCATTTTCGTTACCATAGATACGGTTTAGAGTAGATAAATGTTTCAATGTTTTAATGAACAAAATACTCTCTCCAAAAATTTAAATTTAACTTTTCCCAATTAAAAAATTAGCTTTTATAAGGTCGAATTCGACCTAAAGTTTTATTCATGAGTACTGCATCTTGCGAGGAATTGACAAATTCTTCAAGAGTAATTCTTGTCATGAAAAAGTTCTTTCTCAAATTAGCCGTTCGGATTCGGCATATGTAGGTCCCCTCCATCCCTGCAATTACTCGCACACAGGAATGGTTGAGAGTTGTAAGTCACTAGGCCCTGGTTCTCAACGAACTGTTGCACCACCTATTTTATTTATTTTAAGGGCGAATTCGTGCAATTTAGTGTGAAAAGGCCTGTTGAAGGCCTGTCAAAAATGTTAAACGATAAATTGTAATCCTTCCACCATCTACAGAGCCTGCAACTGAGACTTAAGTTTTGAAAATTTGTTAGTTGAACGTATAAGAAAATATGAGTGAAAAATGTTATGCTTGATAATTTTGGCTCAATAGAGTTATAGAAACGGACTTAATAATGAAAAAACTAATTCATCTTCTGTTACCTGACGTTTCGCTGGCTATTTTCCAGCTTCTTCAAGGGATTTTTTAAAATTTTATTAGCTTTGTTACATTTTTTGTTGTTATAAAAAGTTGAATAAATAAAGGCACTACCACCCGCTACACTCTAGAAAGCTTGAGAATAGAGCAAAAAATGAATATGACGATGAAGCATAAAGAAGACATCGACAACATAAGCTCGCTGTATAGTGTTGCCATAAGAAGTGATAAATTGTGATATTAGTTTTAACTTTGTTGTGTTTTTGTTAAATTATTTTAAATTGTTCGCATATTTATCTTTTTATTTGTGTTATTTATTTATTTATTCAACTTTTTATAACAACAAAAAATGTAACAAAACTAATAAAATTTGAAAAAATCCGTTGAAGAAGCTGGAAAATAGCCAGCGAAACGTCGGGTAATTGAAGATGAATTAGTTTTTTATTAATTGCATCAAGAATATTGATCATTAAAGCCCAATCAAACAAACATTATATATTAAATCAAGAACTTATGATCCAACACCCAAACCCAATGAAAAAACGATTTTAGCGAACTTTGGCGGTGCATAGCTTTACATGCGGGCACGAGGTTTTATGAGACTTTTTAAACAGTGTTAAGAACATCAAAAGGAAGGTGTAAAGAGTTTCCAGTTTACTACCCCTCATTGGGTAAAAATAAACATGTTTTAGTAGTCATTTTTGTTATGTATCCAATTCGATCGAAATTTTTGATTCAAGAGAATTGTATGTAAATTCGCTTAAGGTTACTTTTTAAACCTTTTATTCTTTTGACAATCAATAATCCACATTCTCCAGTTTAGGTTATATACTTATTTTAAAACAATTATTTACCTCAGGACATAGATATTTATGTTAACTCTTATGAGAATAGAACTGATACCACTTAAAGCCTTATGAATAATTAACTACACAAAAATTGAATTTTGAAAATGTTTATTTTGTTTTTAAATAGGTACACGAGTCATATAACTTGATATTGAAACGAATAATCACATCGGCTTCTATCGTTTCTACATTGATATTTAGCAGATTGTTCTTCATCGTTATCGCTATTTGTCGTATTGCTACTGTATTCGCTTTTTCTTTTACCACTAGAAATTACTGCAAAATTTCTTCTCGTTTCTTCATTTTGTTGTTCAACATTTTTTGATAACCATTCAAAAACATTGTTATATGCATTATCGGTTATTTCGTCTATATTGCGAAAACAATTTGGACTGCTTGGACTTCTTTCATATTTTGGATAGACAGACCAACAATCGGTACATGTGCAGGCATCAATTAGATCCAAATCGTCGTCGTCTTCCTCAGAAATACTCATAGTATCTTGCATTCTTTCAAATGATCCGGTGTATTCCATTTGGGGAATTGTTATAGTTGATGATGACAGAGATTCAATATCATCGTTATATGTTTTATCTGGATTCTCTTGAATATTTGCGTCAGAAGGGATATCTCTGGTTTGCTCTTCCTTTACGTCTTCACTGTCCCTGAGAGGTGCTTGTTGATAGCTATTGGTTTCTGTCATTGCAGCTTATTGTGGTGAGATTAACGGCTTTCCTTTTGTAATATAATTTTATTCGAAAGCTTAATTGTAAGCAATTTAAAAACGGTTAAAATTTCTTTGTTAGTTAATTTTTTGAATTTAATATAGTGTATGCTGCTCGGTGGTACTTAGTGGATTGCTTCCATATTTTATTTTGCAGTCCTATTTAAGTAACATTGAAATATTTGAATACCAGGTATACTGAAAAAAGGTAATATTAAGGTTAAGTTGGTATACCTGACTGATCATTTGGCATAAATGTACAAAATGTTTGCTAATTAGCAAGGACCTGGATATGCATTTGTCATTAAAAAGGACTTCAAATATTATGAATAAATTAGCTGCTATAATCATAAAATAATGGGAAAGTCTATAGATAATGTTTAAAACATTTAGATCCTAGGTATTTTCACTTCTTTCATCGAGGAATTTCACTATACTATTATTTCTTTAAATAAATTATATTATAATAGCTGATTTGATAACTATTTCAAATATTTTGATTTATACTGAAGGCATTTTTTCAATTCAAGATGTGTACGTTAATGTCTTCCATGTGTACTTCCTGGTGGCTTCCCTTACATAAAGAAGAGCGAGAGTGGAACGCGACATTTTTTTCGAAAAAATCAAAGTTGTACCGGTGATTCTAAATTTCATTAAGAACTTCAACATTTGCATAACGAACAAAGTTTCAACGATAATCGTTCTTCTTTTTTTCATTTTCTTTTTTAGATCTTAATTTAATTTAAATAATTAATTTTAATGAAACATAAGTTGCAGTTTTTTCAAAAGATTATAATCAAAATTTAAGAACGAACGTTTAAAAGCTGCATTACATAAATGTCCGCCTTTTTTCATATCCAAAAAGAAAATTATTTATTTTAAAGTGAAAAAGTTGTAAATTCAATTTTGAATACAGTTTACGGCCACAAAATCATATTATTTATCTCTACTTTTTCAAATAATGTTTGTTACGCGTGTTTAAAATATATCTGTTTTACGATTTCAAGGCGTTAAGATTTCTGAATTACATTATTTGGTTCAAACTATTATTCGTATTACTTTGATTTGCACCATTTTTTGGTCTTCCTTTCCGATTATTGATATTCTTTAAAAACAGAATTTGAAATTCCAAAATAAACCAAATTTCATGAATTTTAAAGAAGCTTTTGTGTAAAAAAAATATAATAAATAATATAAATTAGGTGGCGCAACAGTCCGTTGAGGACTAGGGCATAGTGTCTCTCAACTCCCAACCATTCCTGTGTTCCAATAATGTTGTCAGGGTTGGAGGGGACTTACAGTTTTAAGTCGAATCCGAACAACTTATTTGAGAAAGCAATTCTCTTGAATTATTACTCTTGCAGGATTTCTCAATTCCTCGCAGGAGTCATTACCCGTTAAAAAAAAACTTTAGATGGTACAGGCAGTCGTCCACTACCCACCACACCACGGGGACTACAAAAAAGATACAATATCAGAATTTAGTGGCGCTCTGGGCTCCCTGTAAACCAGAATAGAATAGTTCACTATTCTAAAACGTGCACGAAAGCACACCAAAGTTGACCTTTTTTAAAAGACTTCATGAAATCCAATAATATAGATTTCAATTCAAGGAGATTAAATAAGTTTATCTTCCAAATTTGTTTATCTACTATATTGGAAATTTACGACCATATATTTTTCATTCCAAGACTTTTTAGACGAAGGTAATTTAACCGAGAAAAATTGGCATTATTTTTAGAAACCATCTATCCAGCAATCCATCTATTAAACAACTTACTTACTTAATTTAATATCGACAGTTTCACATTTTTAATTTAAATGAAAAAACTTAAATTGCGAATCAATGAACCCGATTCGGGAACATCATTGAAATTTAATTTCAGACTATTGTTTACATCATTCGATCAAATAATACGCAAAAACATATACATACTTTTTGTTCTTAGGACTGTAATACTTTTCTTTTTAACTTTTCTTTAAATAATATATTCCCTATTGAAACTGAAATTGCAATGTAAAAATCATAAATTTAGTTATATATTTTGTCTTTAATTGTGAGCTAAAGACTAGTCTCACTTTTTAACTACGTTTCGGTTGTTTTGTTGTTGTTTTTTAGGCTCTATTGGTATCTGATAGCACTCGAACTATACAACCAACACCGCCTTTGGAAAATGCTTTTTCGTGCCACTGCAACAGATGGCCACTAGAACCTTCGGATGGTATCTCAAATCCACGATAAATATACTTCATAAGTATATCTAGTAAATCATTTTGATCTAGAGTCTCAATTGCTGAGTCCATTTGGGAGGCCTTGATGGACAGTAGAACCCTGAGTGTAACGTTTAAGGCGTGGTCCTAAAACAACAAAAATAATGTTAATCTCTTATTATGCGGCTCCAGATTTTATTATGGCCTAATATATACTTTGATGTGTTGTTGCTTGCAACGAAGTGGAGCACTTTGAAGTACGCTCACTAAAGCTTCTATGTGTTTTCCTTGAGTCAGCAGGCTAGTTATTTCGTTCTCATCCGGCCCCATAGACACTGCAGCATCGAGTTCATCTTCTTTGAAATTATCCTCGTTGTATTGATCGACATCGATTTTACGGAATGCATAGCTTGAAGTATTTTTGGCCATTTTCTTAAGGGATTTCTTAGCAGCAGTAGCTTTATTATTTATAAATAATTATTATTTCACTGAGCAAAATCGGTATAAAAAATACGAAAAATCTAATGAAAATCAAAGTGAAGTGACTCAAAAATAGTAAACTGTCAAATTTGATAAGAAAGTTTTTGACGTTTAAAAAATTTTCCACACAGGGTGCTAGTAAAAAGTTTTTTTTTATATATTTTCTGCTTTAAGGCGTAACTACATACGGCACTATGTTGAAGAAATTAAGATTTTTTAAAAATACTGATAGTTCTAAACTTTGTCATATTAATGTAATAAATGGCTTCAAAAGAATCTCCTTTTTTACAAATGCACTATTTTGTTGCTTTTGTACTAAATGATTTTTGTATTCTTTTTTGGCCTTGAACAGATCAAGAAACTGTCAAACAATTTTTTTTTTGCTTTTCACATAAATCGGAATGCAACATTTTTAATCACGGTGAAGAAACGCCAGATATCAAATTTTGTATGACCAATTTACAAATTTGCTTTAAGATCTTAAATCGAGTATGGATCATCGATATAGACCCTATTATATATTTAATTTGTAGCCCCAAAGAAGAATGTCTGCAGCATCAAATCTTATCATATCGGTGGCCAATTGTGACCACCTCCTCAAGAAATAAAACGGTCAGGAAACTTTTCTTGCAAAATTTCGAACAGTGAATGAAAAATGTTTTTTGTCCATTTATGTTGTTGTTCATCATTGAACTTTTAATGAGCGCGTAGTTTTTACTTTAGTATCCATGGAAAGATAGTTATTGCGTTGTACTGTCTTGTCCGATTTATTGTGGGTAATGTCTGCCTGTGCTATCTAAAGTTTTTTTTTCATCATTACTGCCTCTTGCGAAGATTTGACAAATCATCCAAGAGTAATTCCTGTCACGAAAAGTGCTTTTTCAAATTATCCGTTCTGGATCGGCCGTAGTTCTCAACCAATTGTTGTGCCACCTTATTGTATTTGTTTATTGTATTGTAATAGTATTTATTTACTAATAGAAACCTCTTATTTTAGTATACATGCTGTGTCAATATATTACATAGGTAAATAGTGACATGTTTTGGAGTGAATTTAGCTAAAAAATCTTATTTTACACTTTCGTTACCGTTTTTTTTTTTAATGTTGTCTGAAAAATATTGGTTTTAATTTTGGGACACCCTATACGAAAAATCAGGTTTCTACCTTACGCCTATAACGCCTCTAGTTATTGAACACATCAAAAATATATTATCTGACGTCTGTCAAAACCAACTGAAACTGTCAATTTTCCGATTTCTGTAAATTTTTTGGTAAGAGTACAACAAATCTTTTAATTTTCAAATTTTCTTTAATATTAGTTAATCTTTTTAAATTTTAGTAGTCTCTTAAAATGGCGAAGTTTCTGGGTATCAATCGTCTGGCAAAACTTTTCCAAATAATCCAGCAAAACGGTGGAATTCGTGCCACTTATCTAAAACTTTACAGGTTCTTATATAATTTTAATCGCGTTTAACCTGGACGACGTTGTTGGACGACGAATTGTAAATGTTCATTTATATTATTCTACGCTGTTTATTCTTATTTTCAGAAATGATGAGCTGAAACTTGGAACTTTAGTTGGTACTGATAAATATGGCAATAAATATTTTGAAAATCCTTACTATTTCTATGGAAGAAATCGTTGGGTAGAATTCGCACCCCATGTTAACATGGAATATGATGGTTCTCAAATTCCTGCAGAATGGTTTGGATGGATGCATTACAAGGTGGGTTTATTTTGTATGTTCCGTCTTTACAATATTAATATAATTATTATCAAATTTAAAAAATGATTCAGACGGATCTTCCTCCAATTCGCGATGGAAGTAGGCCAAAACACAAGTGGATGGCTGACCATTCAGAAAATCTCTCTGGAACCAAAGGTATGAATGTATTTATGACAATAATCTCTCAAATAAAACTTAATTTCCTGGTTTTAGCGCAATATATGCCTTACAGTACTACTCGTCCAAAGGTTGAAGCTTGGGATCCTAAAAAGTCACAATAGACAATTCGTTATGCTGTGTTAATAGTTTGGAGTAAAATATAGCGATTCAAAGTCGAAAACTAAATTTGTTCTTAATTTTAAACTATGTATTCTGCTATCCAAGTAATATTTCATTTTAATCTGATCTACATATAAAACTAAAACGAGTACATTTTAATATACAAAAAAAAATGACGGAAAGATCTATCGATACATTTGCCCGTGGTTTCTTTTCCTTTTGGAGAATTTGCTTTCTACAAGACCACTGAATTTGTTGTAAAGGTAAAAAAAAATGAGTTAATAGAAGTACCCAGACATTTGGAGATTTTGGTAGAAAAATCTATTTTCTTGGAAATTGCTTAATGGTGTTTTTATAAATGCAAGTTGAATTTTTTGTTGATGATTTTGTTCATGTTGATTTTTGTAAGCGTCCCAAAAAAAACAGATATCACGAACATTTTTTTTGATTTTGGATCTCTGTGATAGAAATTATTTTAGGATTGATTTGCAACATTTCATCTGAACTTGCCCAATCCTGACGTATCAAGCGATGCAGAGGTAATAGCATCGCTTTTCATAATTTACATAAACGACGTGGAAAATGGACTACAACATGAGAAGGCTAGGCTGTTTGCGGATGATACCTTTTTATATGTGTCTGGAAGATCTGCGGAGGAGGAGTGTATGAATCAACTAAATGATGGTTTAAAAAACATTGAATCTTATTTCAAAATGAATAAATTAAAGCTTAACACTTCAAAAACAAAAGCTATTACCAAATATTATTATTAATGAAGTGGCAGTTGAAAAAGTTGGAGAAATTGAGCATTTAGGAATTACTATTCATAGAAAACTAAGTTTCGAAAATCACATTCACAATATATGTAATAAAATTGCTAAGAAAATAGGATTTTTCCAAAGAATGAGAGGTAAAGTATCTATGAATTGTGCAATTAAAATTTATAATGTAATGATCAAACAGAATTTTGAATATTGTTCAACAATACTGTTTCTGGGTTCTAGACAATAGGCAGAAAGGTTACAAAAATTGTATTCTCATGTGTAATAGGTTAACACTGATACAACTTATGTTAGATGCTCTAAAATGGCGAAACATTAACCAAAGAACATTAATGAATGTATAAATTTGTATCCTCAAAATAAAAAAAAATAATATGTTACCTAATTACCTTTACAATGAAATAATTTATGTATCTGATGTGCACACTCATAATTTTAGAAATGGTGGTGATTTCAAGCTACCATATTTTACAACAAGTAGATCCCAGAATATATTGTATCATAAAGGTTTTAAATTATTTAATGACTTGCCTTTTGACTTAAAGTCAGAAAATAATTTTATTGTTTTTAAAAGAGAAATGATATCATATGTAAAAATGAATTATATTTTATTATTATTTATCCAAATTATTAATGAAGCCTTTTAATACCAGCCTATGTACATACATAAAGAATTTTGTTCACTGTTTTAGATTTGTATTATATTGAAAATTGTATTTATCTCTGTTAACTTTTAAAAATACCATTAAGGGGCCGGTTATAACTTCTTGTGAGTAAAGTATGTCATTCGGGTAGACGTCAGATATTTTGAAAATGAAATAAATCTAAAATAATCTAATCTAAATCTAATTATCCTACATCCTAAATAACACAAAAAGATTGAATAGAGAAAATGCTGCTGTATTTGGAATAGAAAATTAATTTTCAATTTTCTCAAAAACTAGAAGACAGAAACATCTAGTTTTCAGTTTTCGTTAAAAAATAAATAAGGGCAATGTATTCTAAAAAAAAAAATTGTAGATAATCTAAAAGTTTCGAAATATTACACTCTAAACCATATTTTTAACTTTTTTTTTGACCAAATTTTGAGTTTAAAACAGTGTTTTTCGCAAACTATGCATAGTTTTGACTTGATTTAAAAACAAGCTACTAGACACAAGTGTTGGCTTTAAAAAAAGGTATAATACTTAATTGTAAGTATTACCGTTATTTTTTAATTATTTTTTTTCCATTTAAAGTACATGTTTTTTTAAATTGCCCCTACCGCCTAAACGGGGGGAGATAGACTCCCCCCTCCCATAGTAAAAAATGCTTGTATTAAGCCCCTCTACCAAAAACCGTTATTATATCTCGGCGCCAAAGTTATCGTACTCTCCCCACAAAGAGTACACATAATAGTACATTACACGCATCATACAAATATACCGCCACCTGGATATATCATATTTTATTGGCAAAATTAAAATTTTGATATTGGGACTATATTTTTAAAGTGCATGATAAATTTAAAAATATTCCTTTTCTAACGTTGATATATTATAAGCTATGCTATGTATCGAGAAATGGACTTTAATAGGTTATACAGAAAAGTTTGAATAACAAAAGAGCTTTTAAATTTGAAGCCCTAATTTTGTACTTACTTATTCATAATCATTTAGATGTATTTTAAGAGTTATGTTCTTAAAGGCTTTTCACACCAAACCCAAAACCCGGTTTTCGAGAAATTATCGGTTTTGGCCGAAAACCTACATCGAAAACTCAAGTTTTCCCATACATTTTTGTAAACGACATGTAAACAACATGTTTTATATAAAACCTCTCGAAAACTAGTTGGAATTCAAAGTTGAAAAAAACAAACAAACCTTTCGGAACATTCAGCTATCAAATAAATGTAAACGAAACAGACTGCTGTCAAAACAAATATTTTATTTTGAAATTATGTTCAAAACAATTATATTCAAACAATCAAAACAATTTGATGGAGTTAAGCACTCCATACACAGTTCAACTTGTCTTTCAATTTAATGTCAATTTCATCAAATCAACTCGTGTGTGGGCTTGAATTTGATTTTTTTGAAGGTTGACGATTGAGTTGGAAGAAAATCAAAAGATTTTGAATTTGTTCAAGTTGATGTGAATGTTTTCAACTTAGTTGAGGTGTGTGTAGGCAGGTCATTTGATTTATTGTCAAACCAAACGCATTCCATCTCTTTCTTAGCAAGAAATTAAATGAGATAAAAAAACAGAGACGTCAATAATCTCAATAGAATTATCTCTGTGGTCATGTCTGATGTCTCGTCTCTCTGGTTTCGGTGTGGTTTTGTATTTGTTTTTAACGAGAAAAAAATGATGTTTTGACAGTTGAAACAGAAGTCTTTCAACAACGTTTATGTAGTGTGTAGCGAAGCATCAATTTAGTTGACAACTAAATTGAAAATAAAATTGAATCGTGTATGGAGTGCATGGTTCTAAGACTGAAAATATACCAGCGGAATAGAACGTTTCAATTAACGTCGTGTGCACGGTACCTTAAGTTTAAACATCCCTGGATAATTACACCTCAAGCGATAAAGTGACAGAACAGGTGACAGGTCAAACAAAAAGAAGCATTAAAACATTAACATAACTACGACGATAGACCAAAGCAAAGCAACGTTAATTTTTGTAATAAATAAACAAATATTAAAATAAAAACATAATCATGGGTGATCGTTATAACATTCACAGCCAGCTTGAGCATTTACAGAGCAAATACATTGGAACCGGTCATGCCGATACCACCAAATTCGAATGGCTGACCAATCAACATCGCGATTCTCTGGCCAGTTACCTTGGCCACTACGACATGCTGAACTATTTCGCCATAGCTGAAAATGAATCTAAGGCCCGGATACGTTTTAATATAATGGAAAGGATGCTACAACCATGTGGTCCACCTCCAGAGAAAGCTGAAGATTAATAGAATGTATTCGAAAGAAACAATAAAAACAAATTTTTACCAAACCATCAATCCCTTGTTTTATTTTTTAACTTATAAATTAAAATTATTCTATTCTACGTTTATTCTCACTTCATCGCTATCTGTCCAAGTATGCTGAACGACGTCGATAAAATCTGTTCTGTGGATTTTGTAAAGTATTCCATTAAAGTCTTGTCTCGTTCTCGCTGCAAAGTGTGCTCGTATTCCATGAGGGCCTTTTGTCGACTCGAGAATTCTTTTTGCAGAGATTTCTGTACACTTCTAAGGCGGTTCGTCAGTTTAGTGAACTTAAGATCACTACAACCTTGCTCTGAAATCATGATACTCATAGTTTCGAGACTGTAGATAGAAAATAAAAGAATGTACATACCTTCATTTGCACTTTCTTCCAACTTCTTTTTGAGCTTCTTTTTCTCTATTATAATCTGTTCTTGTATCTTGGGCTTCTGATCGATTTGTCTATGAGGAATTTGTAAGCGTTTAGGAGCCTCCAAAGGAATGTGTATCGGTTTTACTGGACTTCTTATTATAGGTTTTACATCCATCATTTCTGACATCACCTGGCCGGGCATCGCCTGATACTCAGCATCCACAAAACTGGCAATCACCTGACGAAACTTCTCAGGTATCAGCAGGATACGGTCTTTGTTTCCACGTTTGTAGCACAAGTAGGCCGATTTCATTTGAAACCATTTTCTACGAATTTGTGTGGGACTTTTGTTTGGAAAACCAAACGATCTCATTTGGTTGGCTATCTCAACAAATGTGTACTGGGTAGTTGTTGTGGTGCCCTGCCTAGAGTGCATTTGTCTAACAAGATTCAACATACAACCAATTTCATTGTTACACCAAAAATTTCGTTTTTCCTTTTTTCTTCTCATAATTCTGAAGAAATTAACACCAAAAGAGTAAAGTTACGATAATATTTATTTATGGTAAATTGATAACAAAACTATAAAATAAATTACAGCAAATACAAAAAACCACTTGCTGTAAATAAGAAAATAACATTAAACAACAACAAGAAAAACATAAAACAACAAAAATGTTGTGTACGTGTACGTCACTCTATAAAAGTAATGCCAAGTTTCATTTCAAAAGTACAGCTTCTGCTGCAAGAAAAGAAAAGATTACAGAGAATTTTGATATCTTAGCAATTTTTTTATTTGACAAACTGGACAATTAAGAAAAGAGTTCTAGTTAACATTTTCTGAGAAAATAAGTAAATTTAATTTGGCAAAAGAAATCCACAAGATATTAAACACAAACAATATTATTTTTGACATTTCTATATTGTGTTAAAATTTTAAATTTACATGTATTTGATACATGTATGGATTATGTTTTGAATGGAAATTTGACTGTGTTTCCCTTTGATTTAAATTCAAAATTTTTAAAAATTTATTCAAATTTTTTAAAAATGTTGAATTGCGCAGTTATTGTTCGCTAAAAATGTATTTTAATATTTTCTGGACGAAAAATCATTTTCCTGAACAGCTGATACTTTTATGTTCAAAAGTGAAAACAATCGTTTCATTGATTTGTGTTTCGATTTCTCACAATTCCAATGACAGATTTCAATAATTTCTATTCAATGACAGATGACAATGACCGCTATCACCAACCTGTCAAAAAAATTCCAATGATTGGTTTCGATGAAACAAACCAATAACAGATACAGTTGGCCCCTTAAGATTAAAATCTTTATTTAAAGAAGGTAGTACCCGTGACGTAATTGTTAGTGTGTATGATGTCACGCTAGATGTCTAAGGTTTAAGCCCTGCTTGTGGGTACTGCCTCTTGCGAGAAGAGAAATTGAATAAAATCCTTCAAGAATAATTCTTGTCAAACAAAGTACTCTTTAAAATAGCAGCTTTGATTCGGCATAAAACTTCAGATCTCATCCATTCATGACATGATTCGACACACAGGAATGGTTGATAGTTGTTACAAATCACTAGGCCCTGGATCTCTACGAGCTGTTGTGCCACCTAATTTAACTTAGACAAGAGAAGGAAAACTTAACAACTTTTTAGGATAACAAAAACTGCATGCGCAAAACGTTTATTCAAAATTTTCTTTATCGTTTCGATAATGTAAGGAATTCCGCACTTTAAACCTATTTACAGCATTTTGAAATGTACAATTTTGACCAACTAGAATATACAGTATATTGATGAAATAAGTTTTGTATTGAATATAGTACTATAAATTCAGTTGTATTGCCCTACAACTTCTGGTACTCTTATTAAAAAAAAAAACAAATGTTAAATCGAAATCTTAAAGAAACAAACTTTTTCTTGGCGGTTTTTAAGAACATCCTCTTACTTACATTTTCGCAAAACAATTTTAACTCCAGAAGTCCAGACACATAACAAAATTTTAAAACAATAATTGAAAACGTCAAACGAGAAAAAAAATCTCATTCACAATAAACTATTCACAATCGGTTCAAAAATTAAAAGTTGATGTTCATAATACCGATTTATCAAATAGTTGATAGATATTATCAACTATCAAATTGATACTCATAATAGGGATGATAGTACTATAAATTCAGTTGTATTGCCCTACAACTACTGGTACTCTTATTAAAAAAAAAAAAAAACAAATGTTAAATCGAAATCTTAAAGATACAAACTTTTTCTTGGCGGTATTTAAGAACATCCTCCGTGAAGATATAAAACATTTTAGTTCAAAATCTATTCTCTGTAATCAACCTTGCTCTCACACTTCAAGTTTTATTTCTGAAAATCTTACCTACTTTGTTTATATTTACCAACCGTTTTTAGCTGACTTAAATCGTTCTAACTTTGACCCACTCAAAACAAAACTACCCAAATATTTTATTCCTTACATATATACAAATATATTTTTCACTGAAATTTTAAAGATAAAAACACTGAACCTCTTTTTGTTTGTTTAGTTTATTTTTAATCTCTTATTTATCAACAAGTAGTAAAAACCAAATTTTGTCAGACTAGCTTGTTTCATATATTGTTTGTTTGTTTGGTTTCGAAACAAATTTCACATAAATTTTAATATCGCAAAAATGTTTCATTATATTTAGTACATATTACTTTTATTTTCGTTTCCAGGAATGGTATTTTATCATTTTGTTTTTTATATAAATTTCTTTGCCGATGCACACAATGTAATATAATTTTCTTTCATTTATATTAAATATGAGATGTGATACAATAATAATAATAAATGTTACTAGTAGTAGCGAAATAGCGAGAAGAACACATCTTTATTTTATTTAGAGTGCTTGAAAATGATTTTATGAGGAATTATGTCGCACTTTTGAGAACAATTTTTCTATTTTTATTTTCGACAAACAGGACATCTTTTCTTTGGACATACGTTTGATTATATAATTCTTTAGTTTCATGAAAAGAAAAAAATATATATAAAGAAAAACATGCAATGAACATTGATTTATACAAAGGACAAACATTTATGATGGAAATTATAGATAATATTTATTTTGTTTAAACTAGAAATTCAATAGATAAATTTAACAAGTGCATTCGTAAACATTTGTATGCAATTTTTGTAAGCTTTTTATGTTTACTCTTTACTCAACAAATATTTAAGACTTAAGACGATGAATCGCACTATAATATCAAAGTTTTCCTTCTTTTCTATTTCTCTATAAATGTAATGCTTAAATTTTAATATAAAAAAACACACACAGTTTAAACAGGTGAGTTTTGGATATATAAATCGAGAAACATTTGCCGATTTATAAATATCATCAACAAAAACCGAGCCTGTTTAAGACTTGCAAATAAATACGTTCTGGTTTTTTCTATCGAAACATTTACCACATATGAGTTTCTCGAATCTCACTGATGATGTGATTAGCACGAGTTAATGCCTAAAAAAAGTAACAGGGAAACAGTAAGAATTGATTTAAGATTGAATTAGCTTTGAATAAATTTCTATTTACCTGTAACATATCTGCAGCTTCTTTCCTTCTTACTGCAATATGATCTGATTCATTGAGAAGAGTCTCAGCCCTATCCGATTTATACAAATGGGTAACAAGTTCACTTTGAAGATTATCCTTAACATAGTTTACTAAGAAATGCATTATAGCCTTTGGTACTGAATCTTGAATTGATTTACGAATTATGTAGAAATATGATTTGATAAGACGTTCTATTTGGATTTAAAGAAAATAAAAAACATTCTTAGTAGTTGAATTTTATAAAATAATTGAATAAGAAAATTACCGATAACATCACAATCTTTTTGTTCCTTATCGGTTAGCCGCCTTGATGAATTATGACTTGGAACATCGGGGAGCAGATTGACAGCTTTTACTGGACTTGCTATCATATTATGAATGGGCGTATTGCTTGCTGAATTTTCCATGCTTTGTACTGATGGCGGGGGTAGCATGTTTGATAACCAATTACTGGGAGTTGAGTGCTCACCGTTGTGGTTCTTTTGGAATGAAAATTTGAAAAGCATTCAAAATAACAACAAAGATTTTTAACTAACCTGATGATTTTCTTGTCTTTCATTTGCATCGTGATTATTTTGTGCCGTAACTTGTGGCGATGAATTAGTCGTCCTTGGCATTTGTTGGCGACGTTGAAGATTCGCTTGCATTTGCATTTGAGAGAATGGTTCATTTATGGTATCTGTCTTCAATAGACTGGGAACCAGCGCAGCATCCTTATGAAAATCTGGATGTTTTGTGTTGATGTAAGCCAATTCGATTGCGACTAAATTTTCAACCATGATATTGGTGGTTGGTAAGCGACGTCGGAGCAGCTGGGTCACAACATCGACGATTTTTTCGTGAAGTTTTGGGAATCTAAACAAACAAATGTACATTTTAGCACAGAAAGAATAAAATAGGCACTTATTCGTCTTTAAAAATTTGGTAATTCAATTTCGCATTGCAATAAGCCTAAGTAAGTAAGCGTTTCCTTTTTTTGTCAATATAAACATTCCAACTCACCGCAACATTTCCTGTTGAACTTCATTGCCACAATGTTGAATGATCCTTTGCATTTCTTCATGAATCAATTCCACACATCGCAATGAAGGTTCTTCCAAACGACGAATTTGTCGCTTGACTAAGAGCTCAAATGAAACTTCAGGCACAAACAAGGCTGGTCTTGGGCCAGTTGCATTTCGAATAGCCGTAAGAATATCCATTTTAGTCAATCCCGAAAGTGGGTGAATAGAATCCAAAGTTCGACCGAATGTCTCATGAAAAATATAACAAATTCTAGCACCACCACATAGTTCTGTGGTTTCTATGTTCCTAGATGTGCCTTCAATCGTGGCACAATATGCACTGGCGAACTTGGTTATTATTTGCAGTAGAGTTTGACTCTTGTCGGTGACATCTTCTCCATATGAATGCAATAATGATTGAAACTGTGATGACATCACGTTAACTCGAGTCTGTAATTAAGAAAAAAATATCACTAGAAAAAAAAATTTAAAAGCAATTAAGTTTTTTGTCTACCTTTAAATCAGGCAGGCAATCTCTGATGTGATGCATCAGAAGACGATTCAGAGTTTTCGCTAAGTACGGCGTACCATTTCTAGTGGCAAGCGTCGGATACTTCCTCTGCAAGAAGGCAGACTCATCCTTTAACTGGTCTTCAATTGTTTTCTTATCCATAATGTCTTGTTGAGATCGATTCATTACACCAATAATGCCTAGTTTCACTGGAATCACCCGTCCACACAATATATCAATTGCATCGGTGCCAGCATCCATGAGATCAAGTTTCGTTACAACAGCCAACGTACGTCGACCGTCTGGATCGACATCCTTAGCCAATTTCAATGCTTCACTCGTTGCCATATCTGTATTGGCCGATGTCACAGCCAAAATAATAGAATTGGGATTTTCAATATACTTCACAATTAAATCTCTTATTTGTGTTTCAATATCTTCTGGTTGATCACCAACTGGTACTTTTGTTATGCCAGGTAAATCGACAAGTGTCAAATTAACGACTCTGGTTGAGTAGATCTTCAAATTGATTGGCTCCGGGCATATTCCTTTGTTGCTGCCCGCAGCACGATCAGTTTCATTTTCGATTTCTTCACGGATCTCATCGAAGTTAGTGAATGTTTTCTTCGTATGCAGGAATTTTCCCCATTCTTCGGTATTAACTGTGCCTGTGGGGCGAGCAACAAAAGGATTACGGAAAATTCCACTTACAGTAGAAGAAGTAGAAGTACTTTTAGACATACCATTTTCCGCTGACCGATGTTCTTTGTCATCGATGGGGGAATATATGAGTTGTAGGATAAGAGGACGTCTTGTAACAATGCCAGTTCCTCTTGGTAGAAATGATCTTCCAACCAAACTTTCGATTACCGAACTTTTGCCGGAACTCTAGAAAATAAAGATAAATATTTTTTTTTGATGAATAGGTGTACCAATTTAATGAAAAATAAAAACACAAATTTTAGTTTAGGCCTTGGTACAAACATGAAGTGGACGCTATCTTTTTGAGACAAAAATAGAGCTATAAGTAGACTCTTGTTGGTAGGTCTCCTAACTTTTCACAAACATTGCATAGAAGGGAACCGGTATTTTAATTTCTTTAAATTCAAATTATTAGCAGATAAGTATAGGCATTTTATAAAATCTATTGTTGGAATTGAAGAAGAGGATTCGACGAATTTTCGGGACGTAGCGTTGACAAAACTAAACAGTTTTAAACGTTTAATAAAAATACACTTTGGTGGCTCGAAGATTGATTTCCTACTCAATCGCTTTTTTAGCTCAAAGAAAGAGCAGTAAATTTTCGCTTTTAATCTCCGCGTTGGTGTTGTTTTATGCATTCATAGCAGATCCCAGCTAAACAAAATCCTCAACTAAAGTTACATCTGTCGATGGTATCACGAGCCCTTTCTTGATGCCAGCATGTGCTTTGTTTTGCCTCAATAACCGTTGAGCATATTTTTGTCGCTTTGCTCTTAAGACCGGTTGACATTGGGAAGACATTTAAAATACAGTGTTATTGTAAGTCCTTGGAACAATTTTTTAAGGACAATGACATTATTCGGACCTTCCTATTACAATATTTTGTTTAAACTAAAAACACAAACATTTTGCGTCAAAAACTTTGTTTCTAGAACTTTATATAATAAGTCTTAACTTCAATTAATGAACAAAATTAAAAGACAACTAAAAATAAGGTCTGTTCGTTTACTTTAGTTTTCTGTCTTGTTTAGTCCAAAGTCCTGTCAAGTACATTTAAAAAATCAGTTGGTATAAAAAGACAGGATTTTAGAGTAAAGAATGCTCCTATTATAATGCAAGTCTTTCAGTTAAGCCCAACCCAAGGTCTCCAAATAAAAGGCATAAGCATGTCAAACTTAATTGGGACGAAATATGGACCTAAGTAGATAGCTTTCCTACAAAAATGTCTAACAAAGATTGAAATTTTAAAACTTTTGGTAAATCAATCAGAATTATAACTGAAACCTCCCAAACCTACTTATAAACCTCAAACGATGATTTAACAATAGTATGACCATTTTCGTCAAGTTTTTTTTTTTTCTAAACAATGATTCACTTAAAATCGCGCTATACTCATATTTTAATTGAATATAGTTTCATGTGCATTTATAAATAATCAATTGAAGTTTATGCTTACTTTCTTATACATAAGTGAACGACCTTATGAGTACCGTTCATAAGTATTTTTGTACGTACCTATTTCGTTTAAATTAATTCACGGTATTTGCACATTATGATTTTTGTATTCAATTTTCCATAAATCTTAAAATAATAATGAAAGTAGCACAAAAGCCAACTACATATTAAAACAAATGTCTTTGCTAAAAAATGAGTAAACAATAAATTGCCCTGAAAAAACAGATATTCGCCGTCGTCGTCGTTGTAGGCTTACTTTTAGTTTATTTATTTTGCATTGTGGTAGCTTAGCTGTTGTGTAACTTCTACCCGTCTCCTATTTTTAGAACAACAACCACAGGGGAGCCTTTCGACATCCAATGGAGTGAATTAGAATTCACACAATAAAACATTAATCATGAAAAATACAGAAGTGGACAAAAAAGGAGTTTATGATGTGTGACAACCGTGTTTCTTTTTTAATTACAGAACAACAAATAATTACCTTCGGAAATAAAATAACAAAGGAGGAGAGATTAGCAAATCAAGAATCTAACAATGAATTGTGTTCCTGATTCTTTATCTTATTTTTTTTTTGCAACATAAAGTGAACTCCGCCATTCCCAATAAGATTCTACCTATTTTTCTTCTTCTTCATAAAGAAGATGCACGCCTTACATTGCCGGCAAGTGAGATTACATAATTTTAAAATTAAACAAAATACTTTTGGAGTGCCAATGGAAATCGTGAATGATAAATCAATTTGATTTCTTTCCTTTTCAAATCAAAAATGTACTTATTTTTTTTTTGTGGGTAAACGAGAACGAGAACAAGTAAGAAGGAATCTTACCTGACTGCCAAGAACAACAATTTGAGGAAGTTGAATTGAATCCGACCCGACTGTATTGAAGACATCTTGTAATTTATTAATGACCGGAATTAGTGCTTCCATTGTTTTGAAAAAAGTGTCGGATGAAAAGAAAAGTCTTATTTTATTTTTTTTTTCAATTAAAAATACAATCCGAAATTTTGCACCAGCACAAAATTTTCTTCCAGCTCCGTTTTTTCTCAAGCACCAGTGCTGACAACACACAAATTATTGACTTTTTTAAATGTCAAACTAACAGGTTCGGCAACATGGAGGAAATTTATTGGCAAGTGTACAGTTAAAACGTAAAATTAGATTGTAACTGAGATGAAGTGGTAGATGGCGCTGAATTATTTAAATTTTGTAACGTAATTTTTGATCATTAATCATAGTCAAGTCAGTTGTTTTTCTTCTTTTTATTGATTTGTTATCAAGTTTAAATTATTTTAGTACCTAACTCACTTCCCATAACTTATGAGTCTTCATTTGACTCGAAAAGGATATGTTGTTAGAATTGAAAAGGATATTTTATAAGAACGTTTTGTCTTTTCCTGTAAGAATCAAGTTTAATTTAAAATTTCACGAATATCGAAAATATAGGATATTCCGAGAAGAGAAGAATAAAGGTGTAGTATAAAATTAAGGCAACTATCATTAATAATGTGTAATTCCCCTTATGTTTAGGTTTCAGAGTTTCGTAGCTAGATGTCGCACGCTGAGCGCGAAACTCTGAAACCTGAGACATAGAAGCGAGACAAAAGGTTGTTTGGCTCGCTCTCATAAAAATTTGTATTCTAACGTCTATTCTATTCAACGGACGCGCCCAAGCCAGTCGAATTAGATTTGTAGTCTTTAAATAAGAGTTATATTTTAATAAAGAAATTATATACCACAACGTCAGGTGTGGGGTAATACACCAAAAGAAAACTAAATTATTGTGTATATTACCTCTTTTTGCGGATTTAAAGCCAGCTATGACAAAACTCAACAAAGCACAATTGGTTGAAGCACTTCAGAGCGCTGGAGTAGATGTGCCAGACACGGCTTCTCTAGCTCAACTTCGGGCATTGTATGAAAGTACAGTTACAGTGGCACCCCAACAACCTTCTGGTGAGTTAACTGAGAAAACTCCACCTTCTGCTGAGCTAACCGAGGAAACTCCACCTTCTGCATCTCCGAATGGAGAGAATACTTCCGAAACACTGGCCGCTTCTGATAACAGGCACAGTAATACAGCTTCTGATGTCCAAGACTTGGAAGAAGAACAAGAGCTGGCCAGACTTGAGCGTCGGAAAAAAATCCTTGAGCTAAGGAAAGAATTGGACCAGATGGAAGCGCCCACAACATCTTCGGTTGCACCATGGCGTGCAGTGGACTTCTCAGACATCGAAAATGCTGTTCCTGCATTCAACGGTGACGATCCATACAGCATCACTAAATGGATAGTTGACTACGAAGATGTGACCGACTCGCTGGGATGCGATGACCGATGCAAGTACTTGTCTGCACGCCGTCTCATGCAGGGAACTGCGAAAATGCTGTTACGCACGGTCTACGTTGACAACTGGGATTCTTTGAAGCAAATACTTATCAAAGAATTCGACCATAAGATGAGCAGACAGCAGGTCTATCGTCAACTGAGTGAGAGAGTACGTCGTCAGGGCGAGCCACTTCTTCGATATGTCATATGTATGCAAGAACTTGGGTCACATGCTGAAATCGATGAGGCAGAGTTGATCGAATTCATTATCGATGGTTTGAGGGATTCACCAGCAAATGTCTCTATTCTTTTTGCCGCCAAAACTATAGTAGAGCTCAAAAACCTCTTGCCACGATACGAAAAAAGAAGAGTTCCGAGGACTATGGTTGCTAGGGCAACAACTTCTGGAGGAAATATGGTTCCCTCAACTTCAGCATCAAACAACGAGCAGTCCAAGAGATGTTTTAATTGCTCAAAGTATGGGCACATCGCAGCAAAATGTCCAAAGGAGCAACGACCAGCTGGATCCTGTTTCAAATGTGCTGACGAGGGGCACACTTACAAAAACTGCCCTTATATTGTGAAGACCAGAGTTGGAGCCGTGAACCGGGATGCCCTACATGATGACACCAAGGAGCTGACTCAGAGTTTGGATGCTGTTCAGATGGTGAGTGTCGCCTTTATGACAAATAAGAATAAGTGCACAAAATTTATCGATTGTTGTTCTCTTTTGGATACCGGTAGTCCGATTAGTTTCATACGAAAGTCTGTTCTGCCTGAAGAAATTAACGTTCAAGAATCATTAACGTATTCAAGATTTAAAGGATTAGGAAACATTAAACTCTTTACGTACGGTACGATTAATTGTTATATTAATATAAAAGATAATTTAAATCTTGTTTCCCTTATGGTTATTCCAGATGAAGTAACTCCTATACCTTTACTTATTGGTCGTGATCTCCTTGAAATCTTTAATATAAAACTTAACATGAACTGTAATAAAGTTAATATAACTTCTGAGCAGTGTCAAAATGAAATTTGTTCGAATAAAGTTTTTCTTTCTAACCAATTGTATATGTGCACTTATTCTGATGAAAAAACCGAACCTTCAGAGTGTAGTCATTATAAGAACAACATAAATGATGTTTTTGGGAGCAGCGTATTAGCCGGTGAATTAAAGATACAACCTAAAGAACTTAGTGATTGCTTCAAAGACAAGTTGAATACATTTGATCACGATCGGATTAAGCTTAAAGACGATCTTGATGTGAAGAGAGAATACAATAATGTTGAGGTAGATAGTGATTTATTTGGCTGCCATGCTTTTGAGATTATATGGGATAGAAAAGATTATATAGATATTGATTCAAATCTTAGTTTAGACATTTCAAAAACTATTAAAAATATAGTATCTCAAAATTATTTGAATTTTGATAAAACTATGGTTTCACCAAAGGATTTTGAGATGCACATTAGACTTACATCTGATATTCCTGTTTGTTTTGCTCCGCGAAGGCTATCAGTCTCAGAAAAAGGTACTGTGAGTGAAATAATAAAAGACCTATTGGAAAAACGAATTATTCAGCCAAGTAGTTCTCCGTATGCTGCACCAATAGTTTTAGTTAAGAAAAAATCTGGTGAAACCAGAATGTGTATAGACTATCGAGCATTGAACAAACGTACAGTAAGAGATCCTCATCCAATACCATTGATAGACGATTGCATTGAATACCTGGAGGGGAAGAAGGTTATGACCTTATTAGACCTTAAGAGTGGGTTTTACCAGGTAAAGGTAGCAGCAGATTCAACACAATTAACATCTTTCGTAACCCCGAACGGTCAATGGGAATTTCTTAAAATGCCTTTCGGCCTTAAGAATGCGCCCAGTGTTTTTCAGAGATTCATAATTCAAATTTTTCGTGAATTTATAGACAGAGGAGATATAGTTGTCTACCTAGATGATATATTAATTGCTAGTAAAACTATTACTGAACATTTTGAGATACTTACTAAAATTTTATGTTGTGTAGCGAAGAATGGGTTGGAGCTCAACTTGTCAAAATGTCGCTTTGCATATTCGAAACTTGATTACTTAGGGTTTAAAGTAACGGAACATGGCATCCAACCTAGTGATTCCCATATTCGAGCGATTGCTCAATATCCTGTGCCTAAAGACAGAAAGAAATTGCATTCATTTTTAGGACTTTGTTCATACTTTCGCAGGTTTGTCGAATCCTTTTCAAGAATAGCAAGACCTCTTTATAATTTATTAAAAGCTGAAACTCCTTTTAGATTTACTTCCGAATGCGAAGATGTTTTTCAGACTTTAAAGGAACGGTTAACATCTCCACCTGTATTGGCAATCTATAGTCCAAGGAAAGAAACAGAACTGCATTGCGATGCAAGTTCATTAGGGTATGGTGCAGTTCTACTCCAACGACAAGAAGATGATAAATTACATCCGGTAGCATTCTTCTCTAAAAGCACCACTGATCAAGAGGCCAAATACCATAGTTTTGAATTGGAAACTTTAGCCATAATTTCAGCTTTACGTCGGTTCCGTGTTTATTTGCAAGGTATTCCTTTTACAATCGTAACTGATTGCAGTTCTTTAACAATGACACTGAACAAAAAGAATGTTAATCATAGAATTGCTCGATGGGCCTTAGAGCTGGAGGATTATGATTATAAGGTCAAACATCGTAGTGGTGCCAATATGAATCATGTTGATGCCTTAAGCAGATGTAATGTTATATCCGTTATTGACTCTGAGGATGTTGATTTCCAACTCAGAGCAGCCCAAAATCGAGATGTAAAGATTTTGGAAATGAAAAACAAACTATATTTAAAAGATAATAATTCGTTTTTAGTTCAGGATGGTATTGTCTTCAAAAAAAATAAAAATGGTAAACTTCGATTCTATGTCCCATCTGAAATGGAAACTAATGTTATAAGAATGATCCATGAGAAAATTGGGCATTTAGGTGTAACAAAAAGCTCTGATCAAATTGGCCGTCACTATTGGTTTCCGAATGTTCAGGAAAAAGTTGAAAAATACATTAAAAATTGTATCCGTTGCATAATGCACTCAGCACCAGTTCGATCTAATATACGCAATTTGTTCAATATTCCTAAGGAGCCCATTCCATTCCATACAATACACTTGGATCATCTTGGTCCTCTCCCTTCAATAAAGTCAAAGAGAAAACATATATTAGTGGTAATAGATGCATTTACAAAGTTCACTAAATTATACCCAGTTGTATCTACAAGCTCAAAAGAAGTATGTGCAGCACTAAGAAAATATTTTGAGTATTACAGTAGGCCATCAAGAGTAATTACTGATAGGGGAACCTGCTTTACATCACTAGAGTTTAGTTCATTTGTTATAGACCAGAATATAGATCATGTTAAGGTGGCAGTTCATTCGCCACAGGCCAATGGTCAAGTAGAGCGAGTCAATAGGGTATTAACTGGCATGCTTGCTAAGCTTTCGGAACCAATCGAGCACTCAGATTGGGTTGTTACTTTAACACAAATAGAATTCGGACTAAATAACACTATACATCGCGCTATTCAAAATACACCAAGTCAATTGTTATTTGGTATTAACCAAAGGGGAGTAGTAATCGACAAATTAACAGAATTTCTTGATGATAAACAATTAAGTCAACTGGAAAGAAATCTTGAATTGTCAAGAGAAAAGGCTTCAGAAGCAATCACTAAGATTCAGGAATATAATATTAAATATTTTAATGAGCATAATAACCCGGCACGTATATACGATGAGGGTGATTATGTAGTAATAAAAAATGTAGATACAACAACCGGTGTAAATAAGAAATTGGTTCCAAAGTTCAGAGGCCCATACGTTGTTTACAAAATTCTACCTAATGATAGATACGTAATACGCGATATCGAAGGTTGTCAAATCACACAGCTGCCATATGATGGCATTGTCGAGTCTCGAAATATTCGACTTTGGAAGAATCGAGACTCTGAAGGTTCGGTTGATTAAGGGCGACACCTACCATCTCATGATTATAACTTAAGACTTGTTTGTTTAATTTAATCGTGGGCGATCAAATTGTCAGATTGGCCGAGTTGTAGTATAAAATTAAGGCAACTATCATTAATAATGTGTAATTCCCCTTATGTTTAGGTTTCAGAGTTTCGTAGCTAGATGTCGCACGCTGAGCGCGAAACTCTGAAACCTGAGACATAGAAGCGAGACAAAAGGTTGTTTGGCTCGCTCTCATAAAAATTTGTATTCTAACGTCTATTCTATTCAACGGACGCGCCCAAGCCAGTCGAATTAGATTTGTAGTCTTTAAATAAGAGTTATATTTTAATAAAGAAATTATATACCACAAAGGATTATTTTTAAGATATCTATTAATGTAAGAAATTAACAATGGGAATATTGGCTTTCCTAAATAACTTCAAGAATTACGCATCTTTAGGGCCTTGAACCGATTATGAAGCTTTGGCTTTGATCCTATTTTTGTACACTTTTTCCCAAAGAAACGTTTTTAACGGTGTTCAATCGTAGGATCTTTAGAAATAACATAGTCAGAAATTTTTTCTTACAAAACTTCGGAATGTGAACTATGGCTTCAGAATGTTCACCATGTTGATATGGAATTGACAATTTCAATATGTTGAAGCTTTTAAAGTTACGTTTTTAAAAATAAAATATGACAATTTCAAAAGCGGCAGTTGCTCAAAAAGCTTTTTGAATAAATATTGAAGTTAGGCATTATAGATTTGGAAATTCGTAATGAATTTTACTGACAAAAATTAACTTCATGAATTAACATAGCTTCAAAAAGGGTTTGAATAATGTTAATAAATTTTAAAGGAGTCAAGCTAATCATACAACGGGCTTCACGCAGTATGTTCATTTACATACTACGGAGAAGCCCTCTCAGTCTCCACCCCAATATAAAGCTCAACTTAAGGTTCTTCAGTGGAACCTCAAAGGCTACGTAAATAACTACGATGAGCTAAATATTCTAATAAAAGAAAAAGACCCAACGGTAATATGCCTACAAGAAACCCACTGTCAATACGACCTGACTCCTTTTTCTCCTAAGTCATTTAAGTCTTATTTTAACAACTTACCCTCAAATACTAACTCCAAACAAGGCGTCGCTCTCCTTGTTAAACAAAATATCCCTCACAGAGAAATCTCTATCAATTCTATTATTTCATGCTCTGCAATAGAAATTATGTTACCGACCAAAATTTGTATTCTGTCATTTTACATTCCGCCACACCAACATTTTTCAAAAAATGATCTAGAAACTATATATAATCAACTCTCTCATCCAGTCATATTAGCAGGAGATGTTAACTCTTGGAATATCCTTTGGGGCTCTAATTGTACAAACAATAGAGGTAAAACTATTGAGGATTTTATTTTGGATTCCGATCTTTATATCTTGAACGATGGTTCACCAACCCATCTCTCCACCCATAACACCCTCACCCATATCGACATCACATGCAGCTCTCCCGAACTCCTGCCAAAATTACAATGGCAAACCATTGATGACCTTCATAACAGCGATCATTTCCCAATAATTACAACCATTAATCTTGATCACCACACGAAATCCATTCCCCGTATTCCCAAATACAAAATAGATTCAGCCAACTGGCCCATATTCAAAATGGAAATTACTAAATTGTTAACTGACAAACATTCCTCTTCAAATACTAATAAGGAAGCCGCACTAATCCTAAAAGCAATCAGATCTGCTGCAAACATAGCCATTCCTCAGACATACCCAAAACAGCATAAAAGAACAACACCGTGGTGGAATTCTGAATTAGCTGAACTTCGCAAAGCCAAAATGACAGCCTGGAAGAGATTCAAAAAACAAACAAATCAAGAAAATTTGATTGCCTTCAAAAAAGCTAATTCAAAGTTCAGAAGACAGCTTAAAATCGCGAAAGCAAAAAGCTTCGAGGACTTTACGTCAAAAATAAGTCCAGAAACCTCAACAGGGAAAATATGGAATAGCATCCGTTCTTTAACTGGCAATCCCACTTCACTAGCCATCAACCACCTTAGTTCACCAAAAGGCCCACTCTCAGATCCCACTGAAATTGGTAATTATATTGGTCATTGCTGGTCTAAATACTCAGAAGACTCCAATTTTACAGAGGAATTCAAAACTATGAAACATGAGGTCATAACGCAATCAATAGTCTTATCTGCAGCTAATTCCCAAGCCCAACTTATTGAGTGTGAAATCTCTATGGTTGAACTTGAAGCCTGCCTTCATAAACTAAAAGGTAAAACCCCAAGCAGGGACTGAATATCGTACCCTATGATTAAAAACCTCCCAGCTGAGGCAAAGCAAAGACTTCTGAATCTATACAATACGATTCTTAAAACCGCAGTCATTCCCCAAAGCTGGAAAACAGCCGCAATTCTTCCAATCCCTAAACCTAACAAAGATAAACTAACTCCAGACAGCTTCCGACCCATCTCTCTCCTCTCATGTACCACTAAAATCCTCGAAAAAATTGTCGCAAAACGAATAATGTGGTATGCAGAATCTAAACAACTTTTAAGCCTAAACCAAGTCGCATTTAAAACTAATAGTGGGTGTACAGACGCCCTGCTTTTTATAGATGACTATATCTCTAGAGCACTGAGCTCCAAAAACCATGCATCTATACTGACCCTAGACTTTGAAAAAGCATTTGACAGAATAGGAATACACGTAGTGTTAAAGAAAATCAAAGATTGGGGCCTTGGCCCTAATATCTTTAATTACGTTAAAGCTTTTCTTACAAATAGAAATTTTTTTATAAAAACTAATAACACCTATTCTGCTACATACAGATTACAAAACGGAATACCTCAGGGATCTCCATTATCTGTCGTTCTGTTTTCCATTGCATTTCAATATATATGTGACATTTTAACCAAACACAAGTCTCTAAAATACTGCCTCTATGCTGATGATGTATATATTCTCTCCAAAAATCAAAATGCTATGGAAATCAAAAATTCCCTCACAAATGCCCTTAATGACATTTTAGAATGGACAGTTTCTTCTGGAGCTAAACTTTCATTACCAAAATGCAAAGTCCTACATGTATGTCGGAAACATTATTGTACACCTCCGTCAATTAATATAAATAATATAGAAATTGAAAATGTAACAAATTTAAAAATTTTAGGACTCATATTTAATAGTAAATACAATTGGCACAATCATTGTTTAGATCTTAAGAAATCTCTAGCTGCAAGGTCTAATATTATTAAGTATTTATCAAGTAGGAAAAGTAGCGTACATGTAAATACCCTTTGTAATATAACCAAACAACTAATATTAAGTAAAATAGATTATGGTATTTTTATTTATGGCAACGCTCCGAAATCAACACTGGGGATCATTAAACCAATCTACCACCAAGCAGCAAGATGTAGTATTGGCGCCTTTCGCACTACTCCCATCAAAAACATCCTGGCAGAGGCTGGCCTCCCTACCTTTGAAGAGCGAAGAAAAAAAATCATATATAAACTATATGCTAAACTGGTATTTTCGTCGAACTCGATAATCGACAAAGAAGTCAACTTAACACTAAACCGGAAAAGAAATTACAAAACACCATCAGCCATTTTCACCATATTTCAATCTGCTAACTCTGAATATCCTAAACAAGAGTTGTTAAAAACAAAAAATTCTGCTCTACTGGAACCTTCTTGGCTCATCAACTCCAACTCCTTTATAATGAACCTCGCATCCCAAAGAAAAACCCATACAAACGTTGAGGTATATCGCAAGATTTTCCTAAGGATTTCATCTGAGCTCAAGTCCAAAAACTGGAAATTTACTTTTACCGATGGGTCCAAATCTTCAGAAACTACAACGTTTGCAATCACAAATGAAGACGGTAGCAAGACACTTTTTGGATTACTTCCACAAACCGCGTCCATTTTAACTGCTGAAGCCTTTGCCATTTTTACTGCCATTCAAGAGGCTATAAAAGAAAAAAACAAGCAGGTTATTTGTACAGACAGTCTCTCTACGATCAAAGCTGTCAAAAATACCAACAACAACTCCACCAATCTCATCAACAACATTCGCTCCTTATTAGTAAATTCAAATGAGCATATAAAACTAATGTGGACCCCTGGACACGTTGGCATCCGTGGCAATGAGCTCGCTGATAAAGCCGCCAACCTTGCAAGCAAGTCACCAACCTATCTCTATAATATTTACACCAAGAATGACCTTGTGAAGAACCTCACACGAAAACTGGTAAGCACCCAAGTAAATGAATGGAGAATATACAACCATCACTATGTAGGAGTGAATCCAACAAAATCAAAACCTGTATACCCTACAAACTGCAAAAAATCAAAAATAAAAAACTTCATCCGACTCCGACTTGGCCATACCTCTGCCACCCACCTCCACCTCCTCAAAAAAGAACCTCCTCCCATCTGTCCTACCTGCAATACTACATCTGACCTACAACACCTGCTCCAAAACTGCAACAGAACTAGACCAATCATAGATAAAATTCTAAATGGAAGCAACATCATCCAAACGCTGAGATACCCAAGTTTGTCAAATATAAATAAGATCAATGATATTCTTTTAGAAATCGAAACCATTATATAAATATATGTGTGTAAAATTAATTATAGAGCGGTAGGCCTTTGCAGCTAGAAGCTCAATAATTTTTATATTAACATGTAATTTATTACTTGTTTAATAAATATATAATAATAATATCTAAAAAACAGTTAAGTTCAGATTCAAAAAGACATGAACAGAACCTTATCTCCCAGTTATTATTATTTTAATAATGGTAAATTATAAATAACACTTTAGTGAATCAACGGTGGCGTCTACAGTTCCAGTAAGGTCGAACTACTTATAGGGCTTCTTCGACATATTCGGAGCCCAGGCCTATAAGGAGCGGTTCATCCGGCTCCCCTTCCTTGGAGTTATACTAAGGATCTGGCCCTCCAGGTTGGGGGTTGTGCCGTCGGGGTGACTTCCTGGCCACGTAAAAGCATCATAGTTTCGAAGCAACAACAAGCCTCGGATACGGACGGATTCACTGTTGACAACCCACGCAAACGCAATAAGGACAACGAACTTCGGATATGTACGTGGAATGTTAGGTCCCTTAACAGACCACGTGCAGCCGAACAATTAGCGGAAGCCCTAAACTGCTGCAAGGCAGATATTACAGCCATCCAAGAAGTGCGATGGGATGGACCGGGTAAACGCAAACTAAAAGACTGCGATATCTACTACGGCGACTGCTACCGTGAACAAAGACAGCGTCTATTTGGGTGTGGATTTGTTGTTGGAACTAGGCTCAGGCAAAAAGTCTTGAGTTTCAACAGTGTGAGCGAGCGCATCACGACAATCCGCATCAAGGCTAAATTCGCCAACATAAGCCTAATATGCGCGCATGCCCCAACAGAGGAGAAAGATGAAGACACCAAAGATATGTTCTTCGAGCTCTTGGACAAGACATATGAGCAGTGCCCTGGCTATGACATTAAAATTGTCTTAGGAGATTTTAATGCCAAGCTAGGAAGAGAAGACATCTTTGGTGGCATAATCGGGAGATACAGCCTGCACGACACCACCTCCGACAACGGATTCAGGCTGGTCGATTTCGCTGCGGGGCGAGACGTTCTGGTAGCTAGTACGCAGTTCACGCATCTTAATATCCACAAGGGGACATGGAAATCTCCTGATCAATCAACCGTCAACCAGATTGACCACATTGCGATCGACGCACGACACTTCTCCAGTATCCAGGATATCCGAACATTCCGAGAGGCCAACATTGACTCGGACCACTACCTCGTTGTAGCCAAGGTACGCTTACGGATATCCCGATCCAAGCCAAAACAAGGAAGTACTGTGAGAAGATTCGACGTTAGACGGCTACAATCGCAAGAGACTGCCATGTCCTTTTCCGATCGAGTCTCTAGTAACCTCCTAAGGAGTCCTATGCTTCCTGCATTAAGCATTGAAAACCAGTGGCAACATTGCCTTGCAGCCATCAGAGATGCCGCCTCTGAAGTGCTAGGTTTCACACGGCCACCACAGCGAAACCCCTGGTTTGACGACGAATGCCGGCAAGCGCACGCAGCGAAACAAGAGGCATACAAAACGGCGCTGCACAAAAGGACTAGAGCTGCTCGCGAGCTCTACGAGCAGAAGAGGAGAGAGGAACACCGGCTTCTTAGACGGAAAAAAAGAGAGCATGAGAAGCGCGCGATCGAGGAGATAGAGGGATGTCACAACAGGAATGAGGTTCGTAAATTTTACCAAAAGGTAAAAAAAACCTCCCAAGGGTACCAGCCACGAACCGAAACCTGTAAAGACGATCAAGGGAACATCGTAGTAGAACCACAGTCGATGCTGAGAATATGGAAAGATCACTTCTCCAAATTATATAACGGCGATGACGAACCGAACTCCGCTGTAAGGGAGATAGAACCACTCAACCTCGGCGACGCAGATCAACAATTCCGCCTACCCGACCTTGACGAAGTGAAGATAGCTATATCTAAACTTAAGTCAAACAAAGCTGCTGGAGCTGACGGCATCACCGCCGAACTATTCAAAGCAGCAGGCGATGACTTGGTAGGGAGCATGCACCAACTCATCTGCAAAATTTGGTCGGAAGAAAGCATGCCCGATGAGTGGAATCTCAGCATAGTGTGCCCAATACATAAGAAAGGAGACCCTCTAAACTGCGCCAACTACAGAGGCATCAGTCTCCTTAACATTGCGTATAAGATCCTCTCTGCCGTATTATGTGAACGTCTGAAGCCATTCGTCAACAACCTGATTGGTCCTTATCAGTGTGGCTTCAGACCAGGAAAGTCCACTATCGACCAAATATTCACACTACGGCAGATCTTGGAAAAAACCCAGGAGCTTCAAATCGATACCCACCATCTCTTTATCGATTTTAAAGCCGCGTATGACAGCATCTATAGGGAAGAGCTCTACCGAGCAATGTCTAGTTTTGGCATCCCTGTCAAACTTATCCGTTTGTGCAGAATGACGATGGAGAATGCACGCTGCTCTATCAAGGTCGGAAAAGATCTTACCGATGCATTTGATGTCAAAAAAGGTTTTAGACAAGGCGATGCACTGTCATGCGACTTCTTCAACATCGTTCTGGAAAGAATTGTGCAAAACTCAATCGTCAACACTAGAGGCACAATCTTCCAAAGATCCATCCAATTACTCGGATACGCAGATGATATTGACATAATTGGAAGATCAAAGCGTGATGTCAGTGGAGCGTTTTTGAGCATTGCGACGGAAGCGAAGAAGATGGGTTTAGTGGTCAATGAGGGCAAGACCAAGTATATGTTGTCATCAAAAAAGGACACTGAACGACGACGTCTTGGACAAAACGTCACCATGGACAGCTATAACTTTGAGGTAGTTAAGGACTTTGTCTACCTAGGCACCGCTATTAATGCAGACAACGACACCAGCGCTGAAATCAAACGAAGAATAACTCTTGCAAATCGCTGCTTCTTTGGACTTAGAAGGCAATTGAGAAGTAAAGTCCTCTCTCGAGCATGTAAAATCACCATCTATAAGACACTCATCATCCCGGTTCTCATTTATGGCGCTGAGGCCTGGACCCTGTCAAAGAAAGATGAGAGCGTCTTAGGATGCTTCGAGAGAAAAATTCTTCGGGCGATTTTTGGTCCCGTACGCATAGATGGAGAATGGAGGAGAAGATATAACGACGAGCTGTACGGGCTGTACAGCGACACTGACCTAGTTAGCAGAATCAAAGTCCAACGGCTTAGATGGCTAGGTCATGTAGAGCGGATGGACATCAACGCTCCAGCCCGGAAGGTCTTCGAATCCAATCCCGAGGGACGGCGCAGTAGAGGAAGACCGCGACTCAGGTGGCGCACCCAGGTGGGAGAGGACCTCAACCAACTTGGCGTGCGAAACTGGAGACAGCTAGCTAGGGACCGAGCTGGCTGGAGACGCTTGTTGGTTGAGGCCCAGGTCCGCCCCGGACTGTAGCGCCACCTTAAGTAAGTAAGTAAGTAACTTTAGTGAAAGCTGTAAGAGTTGACCTTGGTGCAGGGGTATAAAATATTTGTTTTTAAAAAGAAACTTGGAAGTTTTTTCGCTCTTTTCGAAAAAAAATTATGCTCATTCAATTAATTTGAATATGCAATAACACTATATTTATTGTCAGCAATAAAGCTTAAGTGCCTAGTTAATTATATGGCCTACTTAAAAAGACGAAACCATTTAAAAAAAATCTTAAAGCTAAAAGCAATATAAATGTTATTTTAAGACTCCAAAAAAAAATATGTATATTTACTTCAGGTCAATTGAAGTCAATGAAAATTGCATAATAAATTTATTTCTTTTCCATTTTATTACGAAAGTATTATGTACATACATACGTTGCATAAACAATATTTATAAAAATGTATTGACAAGTAATCAAAGTTCAATTATTTTGCTTTCGACAGAAATTGAGTGATATGATATGAGGGCTTGAAAATATGCACTATGAGCAAAATATAATATTAAAATAAATGCATATATTATGAATGAAAAGATAACCTTGAATGATAACATAAAATTTTAAACGATTGGAATTGGATTCATAATCTTCTAAGGTAGATTATAATATTCATGTTCATAAGTATATTTTTGAATTATTATCACAAGTTAAGCTTAAAAATTGAAAAGAGGTTTTTAATATCGTAATACATACAACTCTTTGCTATAAAATAATTGAAGAAGTGTACTTTATAGCTTATAACTAGTAATAACTTCAAAATCAAATACTTGAAGTGATATAATAACATGGTTTATTTTGAATACCGCACTATTTGGTCCGTTGTGACTTTTAAATCTGTCATATTTTGACGTTTGACAAGATGAAACTACTCCATAAAAAAATTTTTAAAAACCTACAAAAAATATGGTAAAGCCAGTCATAGTTCCACTGCTATTGATATTTCATTCTGTGGAATTAGGCTCCCCACAAGCAGCTTTGCAACTTATATCGAACACGGCTCTAGTGAGTTATTACTTTTAACTATTTCTGTGTAAGAGTAATGTACGTCTGAAATGGAGGGGACCCGAATCGAAACTTTGGCCCCATTTTCGTCCCCAAAATTCAGGTTCTCTGAGGTTCAAAGAGATTTAAAAGAGGATCACTTAAAGCCCAACTATAAAAGACCTAACCGAAAGTAAGCTAATGTGAAAACCGAACGAAAAGTTATCAGAAATTATCGTCAAAACAAAAAGTAACCATAATAGATTCGAGTAAATGCGTTTCAAATTTGACATTTGCTTAAGCTCAAGTCATTTAAATTGCTCTTTCGTAATTGCGCGAAAGTTAGCGAAATTTAACGAAACTGAACGTCTATTATGGTTAGTGACATATAAGGCTTCGTATTGGTTCGTTACCTTAAGCCGGTTTCAGCTCGGTTAAGTCTATTAAGTTGAGCCTTTACTGTTAAAATGTTGCTCCTCATTTTAACCTAATAGTGGCAGTTATCGGGCAAAATACGATGTTTAGGATCAAATGAGGACGAAAGCAAAAAGCCTCCAATTAATCTTTTTTCTCATTTACTCTCTCTTTTTCTTTCTCTTTCTCTAAGACTAGTTTATTAGACTCTCTCTCGCTCTCTATCTTATTTTCTTTTCTCTTTCTTTCTCTCTGCCTTTCTCTATCCTACTTGCTTTTGTTCTTTTTCTGTCACTTTTTTTCATTAAAGTAAATTATATTTTAATTTTATTCTTTTTTTATTCATCAAACAAAGAATTTTCTATTAACATTGTTCTATTAACTGTGAGCGTGAATTGGTAGATATTGATGACAAAACGTCAGGCGTCAAGGGTGGAAGGCTTAACTTAACTATTTAAACCATTGAGTACTTCAATTATCCATCAATATAAACACAAAAGAGAATCTTCAAATAAAACATTTGTGTTCAATTTTAAAATTATTTCGATTTCTATATTTCTTTTATCGCTGCGAAATGAAACAAAGGAAAAGGTTTCACGTTTATCTTTTGATATGATATCAAGTATGGAATAGAAAATATAATGAGCTCATTTTAAGTGCAAACAAAATGTTTACACTAGTAAATAAATAAATATATGAAATAAATAAAAATATACAGAAGACTATGACGTCCGAGGTCAATGCATTTCACTGATATAGAATCTTTTTTACAATAATACTTATCTCTTCTATAGATGTTGTAAATTTAATAATAAAACGCTTTCGTATGCCTAGTTAAGTGTTTTCAAGCTAGTGTTTTGCAACATGTCAGATAGAGAATGACAATTTGTAAATCACTAAATTCCACATAATTTTATTGTTAAACTGTGTAATGTACATCACAAAAGGCTTAATAATATGTCAATTAAATCTGAAACATTTTGTCTAGGTAGGAATATGGAAACCTAATTACTTGACGCTATTTTGTACATACTCGTACATAAATGGAAATCGTGTAGAAAATAATTTTGACCATGATGAGATGATAATTAAATAAAAGTATGCTTACATACGTATGCACATAATAATGGACCATAAAAAAACTTTAATTAAAATTAAAACAAATAAATTTTGAACCAGTTTTCTTTTCAAAATTCCTAATTTAAAACTCATGCAATTAAAAAAAGTAATTAAATTTTTGTTGCTCGTGTTTCTCATAGGTTTATAAATATGCATGTTTAAACTTTAAAGTTAATGTTTATGACAACCATAAGAATAAATGTGCTTACCTTAAGCATCGGCATAAATGTACTCAACTTCCAAATATATGTGTACATTTAGAAAAAGGTATACAAATGGAATTATAATAAGGTTTATAAGTCGAGTTTTGTTAAAATAGCCATCACACGTGACTTGTTTTAAAGCTGTACATAAATTATAATAAGAGTAAGGTCAACAAAAATGCTTTTTACTTAATATTAAAATGTAAAGAAATAATTCAATAACCGTACCACATCACCATAAGACTATGGTTATATGTACAGAATGTTCATTCACGTTATAAGTTTTACTTCAGCGCAAAAGAGTTATTGACCGTGGTATGATGGTGTAGAACTAAGGTGACGTAAAATTTGACACAAAAGCATTCAAGTCATGTTCGATTTGCCACATATTTACATATATGTACGCGCGTGGATTGGAATTGATGTTAAATTTACTTTTTTATTGACAGTTTATTGGTTTTATTCATCACAGAAACACAGAAAAACGATTTTTTTGTCTACCTCAAGTTTTCTAAAAATGGAAACAAAATTCCGTTTATAGTAACTATTTATCACTCAAAAACACCATTCTGACATTTCTATAGGACATAGCGAATATCAGAAGTGAGAGAACAACTTTTTAAGTAATAGAACTGTAACTAAAGTGTCTTTTATCAATAGCAATATTGTGCAGGATGTAAAAAAGTCTTTAAACATAAGGTGGTGGTCACATCAAGAGGATTTTGACGTTTCAAAAAATATAAACTTCTGCATTACTTGCAAAACGAGTCGCCTAATACTTCTAAAATATAATCTTTGACTTTCTTTTTTCTTAATTCAATCAAAATTTAACCATTGGAAAAATGTCAAGTTTCCACTTTCCAATTTGTTCATATTAATGTAGATAATTTTTCAAACATGAAACTATGATGCATTTATAATCCAGACCATTATATTGATATCTTCGCATCTTGCATATTCAAAAGCTTATTGAATCTATTTTTCTGCAAAACTCGTACATAGATTTATAAACATTATTATCACTCAATTAAAAACAATCTATCAATGTACCTGACCTCTGATAAAGTCACGTGTTGCATTTTGATCACATATTTACAAGATCATGGTGAAAATCAAGTGAACTGAAGTTTTAATTACTCTATATTTAATAAAGATTATTTAAATAGGAAATGTTAGCAATACCTTTTACAAACAAATATAGTGCACTGAACGGATACTTATATGATTTACAAAACCTTGACAAAAATGTAAACAAATCGATAAAATATAATATTTCAAATATTCCACTTATGTGCATAGTGTGATTTGATAAGAATGATTGTGTTGTTTTTATTAAGATTAAATTTACTAGGGATGTTCGACTGATAACAGGCAGGCTTTAAAATCTAAGCTTTAATCCTTTTCCAATTTTCCAAATTGAAATAAGTTTGTGTTTAGTTTTAAGAAGCTTAACACATTTCATTATCATACATTTATTGTAATGTTAATTTGGCATATTTTTTTTTTTAAGTTCATTATAAATAATTATCCAAAACCGAGTGTAGAAAAAGAATCATTAGTATACATAGATCGAAACACCGATTTATTACTTCAAAACTTGCACAAAGTTATTAATTTGCTATTATTTAAAACTTATGATCAAATTCTGTACATTTATATCATCAACTGTTAAAATATAGAATAAATAAATATTGCTAAGTAAAATAAGAAAAAGTCCAAAACTATGGTACTGCTATTACTTACTTTCTTTTTGCACTTCCTTACCGTATTTATTTTTAAATCCAATTTATTTTTTTTCTGTACAATTAGTTTTTATAACAGTTTAAAAATTAATAAAATATATTTAATTTTTAATGAGTTAGATTAAGATGATCCATTTTTGGTTTAATTGAACTATTGATTATTGCTTCTTAAATGTTTAGGTCCTAAAAAACTGCTTTATCCTAAAATAAATGGAATATACGATCATATACAAAAATTGGTTAAACCACTTCTAGACTTAACTTCAATTATCGTCCAGTTCTTAGAAACAATCGTAGATCAGAGTTAGCTTTTATGACTTATGAAACAGTTTACTAGTTAAAAAAAGTTGAGTTAAGAGATGGCTTCTTGGTTCAAAAATTTCAACCTTTATAATGGGATGATAAAAAACTTCGGTTATAATGATTGAGAAACATGTACTATGTGAAATGTACGACGAAAGTATAACAATAGATAATTTTTGATATCTTTTGTCATTATTGTCATATGTAAAATTGGGAATCATATTTAAGTATGTTATACTAAATTTTGACATGCGGTAATTTCATTACTTCAGTTTTAATAGCAGTCTCACAAGTAATATGTTCATAAAACAATAAAATTTTCACATTAAATAATTTTAGTTGAGTAAGTTTGTGTTTGGTTTCTTTTTGAGGTCAAGAAATTCAGGTATAACTAGTATTAAGAGAATAAAAATGAAACAATAGGAGTTAATGTGTTTTTCTCGTATCATTGTTGTATTTTGTAGCTATGCCAAAAAAATCCAGTAATTTTTATTCGATCTGATTTTTTACTTAAGATTCCTATTTTTAATATTTCCTATATCAAAAATCAAGTGATCGAGTGACTGTGAAATGAAAACCAAAACCTTTTTTTTTTTAGAGGTATAGAACTTTAAGTTGGCAAGACTATTTGACCTGCCAGCCATTTTGTCAGCTGCCAAGTGATTTATTTTGAGTTGGGTTTGACATTTAAATATAAATATAATGACGGAACCAAATTGTGCAAATTGGTTCTGTTCGTAATATGCAAATGCTGTGAAAACGTCAATAAATAAAACTGCCATACTTAGAGTGATGTTTGATTGGTCCTTCCTTAAAATCGTTGCTGGCCATAATGTTTGTTAATGGTGAACGGTATAGAGCCATATTTACTTAATTGTTTGTTCAATTATGGAACAACCTGTGTTTTCTTCAAGACAGAGAAACATATCACATAGGTCGTGACACAATGGATTTATTGAAGGAAACTTAAGGGATACATAAAGTCACTTGTTTACGCTGACAAAAATGAACTACTTGAGGAAGAAAGTAAAGTAAATTTCATGTCAATTGAAAAGAATATCATATCTGCTTTGTTCAATTTCAAGGTTTTATACAAATACCGATTTTTTTAAATTCCGCTTATTCAAAATCCCGATCAATTACAATCCCGCTTTTTAAAATACCGTTTTATTTTTTACAACAAATAAACATTCATTTTTGGTAACAATATTAACTCTTGCACAAAAAATATGCATCTTACAGCAAATTTACTTCTCAATAATGGTTTTACTGCTATCGTTGACTTTGTTAGTTGATTTGAATTTGTTTTAAAATAAAACTACTTTACTTTATATTTTTTTATTTCTTGATATGTTGTATTTGTTAAAGGTTACAATAAAATTAATCTAGAAAAATATCTCATTTTTTAATTTGTTTAATTTTTTTTCTAATTTCGAACAAAACTAGTTGTTTAATTTTAAAGAATCGGGATAGTAAAAAACGGGTTTACAAAAAGCGGGATTATAAAAAATCGGAATTATAAAAAGCAGGATTATAAAACACGGGATTTTAGAATCGAGATTTCATGAAACGGAAATATAAAAACCGGGATATCGAACCCTACCTTTTTATACCTCTAAAAACAAAACACTTTTATAAGTCTCATTAGATAAATCAATGAAACAACTATTTTATAACTTTAGAAACCAAAAGAATAAATTTACTATCTTTTTAATAACCTTACTACATAAACAGTATAGTCTTTAAATACGTTTTTGGGCTGTGGGTTGATTTTTACAAAGTTGTCAACTATCTAACAGAATACATCGCTTCTGATTAAAAATAAGCAATTTAACTTAGTTGCATATCGAGATTCGATTGAAACGAGTCTACAAACATTCCCAAAAAATTACTTAATAAAACATACAAAATTAATTGAACAAAAAATTGTACACATGCTCACAAAGTTAATCAATCACATAAGTATAGAATTTTCATTTAAAACAAAATGTGTCATACCAAAGCGTTATCATAGTGAATTAAGTAGTCTACGTCAGTGAATAATGTATAACGTATATTTTATAAATAATAAGATGATGAATATTTTTCGCTAGCATACCTAAATATGTATATGTTTAGGTACATAGAATTTGCCAATAAGAAGTTTCATTTTAAAGAGCTCGCTATTTTAGCTGTCATGTTTTGAAATATGAAAAGTAATAACAACACTCTAAAAATGGAAAAATATACAATTTTTCTTGCTAGAACATTTTCCTGAGATGATGACAGTTCAAGGAGGGGATGACAGTTGCCCACCAATATCTTAGATTAAACTCCTTTAAACTTTGTTATTTGGGGACACGAGAAAGATAAAGAATTTGTGTAGCTATGTTTTGAATATGGAAACATTTTTTGAAAAGGATTTGCCTCTGCAAAGCATCTGTGCCTTAGTTTGGCTGATATCGTTTGTCATTCTTACAACATTAATTAATATGCACAGTAGAAATCCATTGAATTCTCTTAAAAAATTACGAACCTAACCCAGAATATTCCCCCGATTTTGAACTTAAGACTTTAATCCTATGGTACCGGTATGAAAAAAAAAAACAGAAACAAACTAAGGGAATGTTATATATGTAGTTATTAATAATATATCAATTAAGACACTATTAAAGTATAATTATTAAATGTTTAATATAGCAACTCCAATTTTGTTTCAATACTAAGTTTAATAATTTAATAGAGCAAAATGAAAATGTATCACATTGTTATACCTTATTAACTCACATCTAAATATCAACATATACATGTATGTATATGTTTTCTTTTACGTTGTAACTATATTATAATTATTGTATTTACTTTCCAACAAACAGTTATATACCTATAATTATTTATAACTAGAAACTAGCCCTATTATAGCCTAACTAGAAGCATCTTTCCACTTTACAATAACAAATATTTTATACATTTTTGTAAATAAAGGAAAAACTTGCTCCGTGCGTTCGACGTTGGATGGGGCCATCATCGCACCGGCCTGGCGGTCGCGACCGCGGCATCAGCACATGCCCACTATACTCATACTTACTGTGTTATTTGTCGATGACGTTTCATTCAATTTCAGTTTAGACTTTAGGCTGCGGCGATAACTTTAGCTCGCATTCAAGTCGATCTACGCAACTAAAGTCAGTCTGAGTGGTGAATAGCTTTCAAACAGAGCTAGACGCGGCATTGTTTAAATTTTATACAATCGTAATAATATTACGAATTCGCAAACTAACATTGTACCTAAATTAAGCGCGGTGATAGAAATATTTCTTTTGGGTTTTATTTTTTAATGAGTTACCATTTTTGTCTTTATAAACGTATTTAACAATTGTATTCTTATAAAAAATATTTAAACAAATAAGTTTAATAAGTAAAATAAATATATAACCATACGGAGTTGTGAAAATATCCGAGTGCAAATAATATTTTTTTGGCTTCAATAAAATATCGAAAAAAAAGAAATTTCCGATAGATAGAAAGCCCGCCAATATATTGATGAACTTTCGGAGTTAAAGTGAATTGAATATTCAATTATTATAAAAAACAAAAAAAAAAAAGAAACAAGACGAAATACAATAAAGGTTCGTTATGAAAATTGTATTTGAATTCAATTTAAATACTCTTACTTATTAGACTTTATTGATTTTCTGTACGATAGTTTTTGTCAAATTAAGTCAAGGAAAAGGTTAAAAGTTTGTCAACGAGTACATGCATACTCTATTATTTTAAAGGTCAAACACTTTTAAAAACTTTTCTTAGCTTGTTTAAAAATGTGTCTGTAGTAGTCTCATTTTTTCAATTTCCAATAGTGCAATTATTTGATAAAAAAGCACAATAATTAATGGTTGTATTAATTTTGAAAATGTATATGCTGATTCTTATAAATTATTGAAAAAAGGAAAGACTATAGTTTATGCTGATCGTGTTATTTTAACGCTGAACTTACGCCTCTTTCGTTCTGAAAAAAAAAAAAAACACAAATAAGCTGATTTAATTCGCATTGTATTCGGTTTTTCAATTAAGAAATGTGCCAAATAAGCGGTTATATGAGATTTTATTAACGTATATAATAATATGCATACTGCACAGATTAATATGAAACATAATTTAGAAACTTCTGCGCGTCATCATGTGTAGAACATACATTTAGTGTTAGTTAATTTAACGTTAATTTGAAACTCAATATTTTTGATCGTTATGATTAGACGTAGGAGAGTTTAAATTTCTCTTAAGGTCTACGTTATGATTCAAAAATATTGGTTTTTAAGCTTAAAAACAGACAGCTTAAGTTTTAGACGTAAAGAAATCATTGTTTGTTTGCGCTCACAATTGATTTTTTCTTTCATCGGCGCACGTCAAGTGGTTCGAGTTTTTATTGTATTGCATTTTTTAGTTCGCTGAGAATATGATTATCATATTGTTTAAATTGCATTACCGGCGGATTTCCATAAGACTTGAGCTAAGTGTGAGGTTTCAAATTTGTTGTATGGCATCATCTTTAAAAAGATATCTTACTCATGTTTAAAAAAATATTTGAAATTCATTATGTTCAGTTTGTATACTTCATATGAACCTGGATTTAAAAAAAAATTAATGGAATACAAAAATTAAACAAAAAGATAGGTATAATCGCTTGGATTTTTATTAAGGTAGAAAAAAAGATTACCTGACCTAAAATACTGTTATTATCAGGTCGCACCTTTTAAAATATAAGATTGCTATACAATCAGCGCGTTGTAAGACTATAGATATTATAGTATTTTTTTTTTAAAAAGGTACCAAAGTGAAGAACCAATTTTAGTGTAATACATTTCAGCTGAACAAATAATTGACTATGTACAAGTACATAAAAACAATAAACAATTCTTGTAGCGAAAATATTATTTCATTGTTACTTTGTTTCATATATGTACATTTATGTTTCTAAATATTTTTACAATATTTGACCTTGGTTTAGATATATTTGCAAATAAAATTAATATTACTTTGTCATTGAACTTTATTAAAAGTGAATATTTGATTTAGGTACATAGTTTTAGTTTTATTTAAGTTAACCAACTCAAAGTGAAACATGCAATTATGTGTAATAAACTTTGATATTTGATTTCTAAAATACTAACACTCACTTAACTAACGAATATCAAGAAATTTGACTGTCATCTAAAGTTTTTCTATTAGTTTTGACAAAAAATTAATGAAATTTGACAGTTCCTCAGAATTCTGTCTAACTAATGAACTTTTCGATTTATTAAATCGTTCAAAAAATGTTCATTAAGATTTAGCAAAATAGTTTTCTCTTTTGAAAAAGGAGTGTTTTTTGAATTCGTTTAAAATTGAATACAAATTTATTATTGCACTAATATTTCTTATAAGAAATTTTTGAAAAGATACTTGAGTCGAAAATCAATTTTTACCAACTTTTGTTAATTTTTTTAGGTTTTTAATTTTTTGTACAAAAACTGTCAATTCGATTTTTTTCAAAATTTTACTGAATGTTAACAACAATACCTTTTAAAAGATAAAAGCGGTTTAAAGCCAATATCTACAATTTTTGAAAAGATATTTGAGTCGAAAATTAATTTTTATCAACTTTTATAAATTTTTTTTTGGTTTTTTATTTTGTAAAAATAAGTCAATTCGATTTTTCTCAAAATTTGTCCTCATGTTGAAAACAATATTTCTTATAAGTTATAAGTAAAAATTAGTAAGAATCTATTATCTCAAATTTTTGAAAAGATATTTGAGTCGAAAATAATTTTTTACCAACTTTTGTTATTTTTTTCGGTTTTTAATTTTTTGTAAATGTAAGTGTCAATTTGATTTTTTTTTTCAAAATTTTACTGAATGTTGACAACAATATTTTTTGAAAGAAAAAAAGTAAATTAAAGCCTATATCTTAAAGTTTTGAAAAGATATTTGAGTCGATATTCAATTTTTACCAACTTTGAGTAATGTTTTTTTTAGGTTTTTATTTTTTATAAAAAAACTGTCAATTCGATTTTTCTCAAAATTTTATGAGATGTCAAAAACATTATTCTCCGTTGCACAAATTGTTTTGGAGATGAAATCATATTTTAGTCGTAAAATTTTGGAGGTGACAACATTTTTTTTCAGTTTTTTGATTTATAAAAAAAAACAGCTAAATGGATTTTTTTTCAAAAAATATACTTCTTTGATATCACGTTACAATATATTATATAAAATTTAATTCAAGCCTCTAACGTTTTTGGTTCGTAAGATATTTAGAGTTAACCCAAATTTTCACCTTTTTTCAAACTGCTATGGTAAAAAAAAACACCCACGCAATTTTCTTGAGAGCCCTTTCTGCATCTTTCTGCCTTATTATCTGTATCGACTTATTTGAAGTCGATATCTCTTCTGGTTCTTGAGCTATGGACGACGAAAAAAAACGTCGCGAACGTACGGACCTACGAACGTACGTACACACGCACGCACATACATCTTTCTAAAAATCTTTTATTTCTTGAAACGTCGAGAAATGTAAGAATTTTCAATTTGACAAATCGGACACATTACAATAACTTCCTATGGGAAGTTAACAAATTGACATAAATAGATGATTCGAGGGATCCCAAAGGAATATACATTCACATTTATTTATTTTGTACACTCTGAACGTTCGTTAGGAGTTCAATAGACCTAAAAAGTTTATTGAAGTAAGGCACTTAATACAGAAATCAACTTAAAATAGCCACTTTATTTGTAAAATAATGTTTTCATCTCTTTGAATTAAATTAAAATTCGTTCCATTTATGAGTGGAACATATTTTTTAAACTTGAATGCCAATTCCTTTAGAAGAATAAACAAAGTCTTGTAGCAATACAAAACATTTTTTCTTAATTTTAATAAAAACTGTTCGTAATAACAAAGTAGTATATTTTTCATTGCTTTTGAAAGAACCAAAAATCTGCTAGTATACACTTATACCTGGGTGTTAATATAATTTATATTAAAATTGCTTGGAAATACGAAATCACTTAAAATTTAACGAACTAATAAAATGGGAAAATTTATATAAAATGGAAAATATATTGTTTTACAGCTCTTCTACAAAAAGTGACTTAAACATCTAAGCTTTCGAAATATCAAATCAAATTATTTGTTGACAAAATATTGGCATATGCACATAATTGTACTCTTAATGCTGTATAAAAACATTAACCAAGATATATTTGGCTCTTAAGTAAACAAGAACTCAAAAAAAGAATGTTAAAATTGTTATTGTGTTAAAACAAAAATCTAATATTTACCAAAGTTTGTATGATAAGAGAGTACAGCAAATATTGTTCATGAAAGCCTACATTAATCTTTTTATTTACAGAGAAAAAAAAAACAAATAAAAATCTTGAAATAAACAACGGTAGTGTATTCTTTTTCGTATACCTTTATAAATAAAAAGGAGACGAAAATCATTGAAACGTGAAACTCCTGTATTGAAACCGGAAATAAAATTAAAATTTAATTTATTTTTGCAATTGGCACGTGTTTAAAGTATTCCCAATTACGTTCAATTCCAGTTAAAATAATTCAAGTAAGGAAAAACCTTCATAAATAAAGAAGTTTAACTATTCTTTGAAAATTGAATTTAAGCTTCCTCATTATTTCATTAACTACCATCAACACACATAAAAACACTAAAATTAAGAGTGCAAGTAGCTCTAGTTATATTAATATCACTCTCGATTAATGTATTTAAAAATGTAAAACGTATAACATTCGTTCCTCGTGGAGGCCTTTTATCTCAAAAAATAAAGTGTTACATTTTTGCATTATGCCGAATGACCTAAAAAATATAATTATCTAACCCCTATAGAATCGCATAATGTAATGTGCGATACGATAAGATTTTGTTATTTTTGTATAATTACAACTATTAGGTGTCTACTTGCGATTGCAAAAATATAATAATTATATGATTAAATTAATCATAATGCAGTTTTTTTAGAACTGATAACTAAATAATAACATCATCATCTATTTTATTGATAACATTTTTGTATTTTATTTAGTTGTGTAAACATTTAACCTGATGATGACTATTTGCGAAGTCAATGTTTTTTTTATTTATTCCTTATTATTTTCAATACGCAGGTTTTTATAGACCTTGCTATTTATAATTTTCATTATAATAATTTTTCATTATTTTTAGTTAGATTACGATAGTGAATAATTTCAGTTGTGTTTTATCACTATACAATAATTTATAATTGGGTACGACTTTAATATACACAAAGTCAGTACGTTTTATGGAACATTAATTTAATCAAAGAATGCTAAAGAGATAGTAGATTCCTTGGTAATTTAGAGAACGCCCTTTTATTGCAAAATAATGTTGTTGATAATAAAGTTGTTTAAAATAAATAAATAAAGAAAACCAGTTAAAGAATAAATAAAAACTTATTAAAAATACTTATTTTCTTTTCCTGATATTTATATGAAAAATAAAAAGTAAAAATTAAAATAAACTAGTTTAAGAACTTTTGTTTTGACCCCTTAATCCGTTTACTTTTTAAAACAACAATACGGAAATTATTGTAACTATCAGAAATCTAGATATTAGCAAATGAGACACATTTTCCACAAAGCGAATATTTATTATTAAAATAAAAATTTATTAGCAGTTAAAAAATACGTAGTTTGTATGTGTATTGTGTATATTAAACTATTTAATACCACCCATACAAAACTTTTAAAGATTTCTAAGAATTTTTCCCTTGAAAGAAGAAAAACTAGTTAAAGTCAATATTTATTTATTACTTTATCAATAGTATCTTTTTTTTCAATATCTGATATCTCATAGTTGAAAAACACCTACACACTAATTAAAAATACAACAACTATGATTTTACAACAAGACAGAAGAAATAAATCTTCTGTAGGCTTCGTACTATGTACCTTACCTATGACAAATAACTTCTATAATACATTCTATTTTATGTATAGGTATATATGTACATAGTTCATTCCCAAAACAAATATTTATCTACAACAATAACAACAATTCTTATTAAATGAGTAATTAAAACACTTTAAAGATTGTTAATTTTGTTCAAACATAAAACAAGTGTCAATTTAAATAATGTAGGCAATGAGGTGTTCTATATTTATTTTTTGGCAGACGGGTCATAACCCACATTAAATAAAGTTTGGTGATGGCCTAGAAATGAAATAGATAGATTCATAAAAATAAATAATATGAAATTTATGTAAAAATGCACTGTACTCAATTCTAAATAAGAACAAAATTTACTGATAAGAGTCAGAATTTATTCATGACAAAGTATTTAGGCTTTCTGGAGCAAATTGTTGCATAAGGTTAGTTATGTTTTTAGTTTTCTATTTAACTTTAATTATACGTGGGGTTGCTTTATGCATGCTCATGTTTTATTCCTCGTGCTCAGAATCAGAATTCTATAGATTTATGTTAATTCATCTTATTAAATGATGTCTCATATGTCACATCATTTATGTATATCCATAGCAACAAATTTGGCATCTAAATTGTTTAAATTGAAAGACAAATTTGCATTATTGACATGCTTAAGATGTCTGATAGTTCAATAAAAATTCAAAACTAGTTAGCGTTTCCACGTCTTGTTTATCGTAAGAATAAAATCTTAAATATTTTTTTTTGAACCTTGAACCTTTTTTTTTAGAAAGTTTGTAAGCTACCTAAGTCAAATTCTATGAACTTTTAATTTTAAGACCAAAAACAACAGAAGTTACCATACATATTTATTTTGAAGGTATATTTTTTAATATGAAAATATAGATACAATTTTTAAACACAATTTTTGGAAGTACATGTGAACCAGTCGGGGAATATTACTAACATGCATTTTTATATAGTTTCACCAAGAACAATTATAAAATATTAAATTTTGTTAAAAGTAATAATAATTTTACAATTGTTTTGTATGATTTTGTTTCTCTGTAAGTGCAGTCATAAGGTCATAACTTATAATCAAGGTAGTTCAAAGTATAAAAAATAGTCTTAGTCTTTTATTATAAAACACAGGCACTCCATTATGATATTTCTTAATTATTATAAAAATAAAGTCAAATGTATAATTCATTTGACACAATGTCAAAAAATTATTAAAAGATAAGTTAATAAAAAAGAGTTTTTGGGAGTTAATTTATAGCTCGTGGGACTCCAATGTAGTTTTTGAAAAAAACTTGTTTGCTTTGAATATTTTGTTCTCGATTGCGGAAATCAATTGAGTTCGATCTCTTTAACTAATTAATTTAAATTAAATTATTATCAATTTCTAGTTCGATTACGTGTGATTATAAATAGTCTCCGACTCAAAAAATTTGCACCAAAACGTGACGCGTCTTATTATTGTCAATATTGGATGTTAAATAATATGTACAGTTATCTATTATACCCACCCACCTACATGAATTACTTTACCGACTTCATAACGAATTTATTATTTCAAAATTAATTGAAATTCAAGTCAACCTACTAGAAAAATAAAAAAAAAAATGCACTTTTGACTTCTTACTAAATTAATTAAAGTACAGTATAATGCGTTGATTGGTATCGTCATACAATTATTAATTTTATTATTAATGGAAAATAGGAATAAATAATTCTTTCTACTTAGATGTAGTTAATACCAAGTGAGGAAAGAAATGTAATAGTAAATGTGTTTTTTTGTTTTTTTGCAGATTTATTATTAAATATTCATAAGTGAGAATAAACTTTGATACATCTCAACTTTGTAGTTCATTATAATATGTCTACTTATTTTAAATATTTAATTATTTAACATAGAAAATCAATTGTACAATAAACTACGGTATACATAAGATTTATCTTTAAATTCCCTTTAATAGAATTTTCCTTTTAACAAAGTTAAGCTAAAATGATCAACACAAAAGCTTCAAAATTTTCAAATTTATCTTTAAATTCCTTTTCATAGAATTTTCCTTTTAACAAAGTTAAGCCAAAATGATCAACAAGCTTCAAAATTTTCAAAGTGTCAACACAAAATTCTAGAATGATTTATTTAATTATTTTTTGTTTAAAATTTTAAATTACATACAATCCAGTTGTGGACTTTATTTTATTTTACTTAATCAAAAACAAAAAAATAAGTTTTATGTCTAAAAACAGTAATTTCAACTTATATGCATATAAATCTTATTTAGTGCTGATCTTTTTTTATAATGAGAATTTTAAATTAATTACTTTATTCAATCAAGTTGGTGTTAATTTGAAAAAAGTAAGCATGTATATTTAAATTTAGAATATGTTTAATGACTTGTTTATTTTTGCTTGTCCACAATTCAATAAAAACAATTTAATTTATCATTGATTTATGAATTAAAAAAAAAAAAAACAAACATGAGATGCTAAAACCATGCAAAAATTGTGCTAACAAAAGAAAAAAATTAGGTAATCCCCACAAAGTATACAAATAAGTTGATTGGCTAAGAGTTAAAAAATTGCTAACTACATATTTTAAGACCTGATAAAAAATAATGTAATAATTTTGTATATAGACCATATCAGACCTAAAAATACTTTTTACATGATAACTTACCTAGTTTCCTCCCATAGTGGCATGATTTCTAAAGCTTCTTATCAAATATGGCATGATTAATCCAAATTAACTATTTTGTATTTTAACTCTATGAAACTAACTGCTTGAAACATTGAATAATTGATAAAAGTCTAAAAGCTTTCAAACACATAAAATGTATCACTATTTTCTGAAATAATCATTCATTGATAATAGTTTTTAAACAAATAAATAAATACATTTTTTCTTTAGAATACTTTAATTTCTGTTTTCGAAAAAAACAACAAAAAAAAACATTTCCAAAAAATGTTAAGTTAGTACTTCTATAAAATTCTGAACCTTAGGTCCTTAAAATTTTACTCATAAATCGCAGATTTTTTGAAAAAGTTTTGGTGTTCAATTTTTCTTTGGTTTTCTATTACAAAATAACAAAAACCACAATACAAAAAATTTTTCACCAAAAAATATGATTTTATAACATTTTTGACTAAATGCAATGTACCCCAATATTTTCTGCGTTTTCTCTGCTAATCTTTAAACTTTGTTAAAAAAAAATCTAAAGTTTTTAAGTAGCTTGCAAAAAAGTTTGCTTACGAACTTTTTGGGGAATTTTATAAGGACGATATTTTTTCGCAGTAAGGCAATTTTGTACCTAATTTTCTTAGTATCTTTTGTATTTAGCGGTAGGGAACTAAGGTGAGCTGAAACCCTCTGCCAAAGCCATACGGATGAACGGTGAAAGGTACTTTTCCTGCCCAATGCTGAAAATTAGAATTTAAATTTTTTAAATGAAACACAGTTTGCACAAACGCAATTCTGATTGTGTCTTTTTAATTTGTTGTACTTTTTTGTACTTCTCTTAGTTGGAACCACATTGTGTCCCTTTTGTACTAAATAAAATAATAATAATCGAATTATTAATATTATTTTAGCTAAATAAGCTATTATTTATGTACGATAAACATACCTATCATAATTGAAGCTATCATAATAAATATAGTCTAGAGAAAGCTTTTAGAATTCGGAAGGAAAAGAACTTGAACTTTTGTTTTTATCTACAATATTATTTCATCGTATACATGGGGAGATAATTCTATACATTATTAAGATAACCTTCCAATGAAATAATTTGTACTTTATTTTAACATTGAATTACACTTATAATTAACAACTGACAATCATCATTAAAATGATGATATACCTACTGTCAATTTAATAGGAAACAGTTTATATTTCTAGTGTAAAATTAAAATACCCGGCAACAAATGCTATCGCATATAATAGGGATATGTTTATACGTATTTTACAAATAGAAGATGTCTGCTATTTCCCTATAATATCGATCTGTTAACGTCACTTGGGTGTCTTTGCATTTTTTGTTTTTGATTCTTCATTTTACTCCTACTTTAGGTACTGTGACTCAAATATATTTCGGAACTATTTTTAATTTATGGATAAGGAATAACAATAACAAATGATCTTATTAACAGTACTAATAATTATCAGTTATTTTGATTTGTTCTTGATTGTTGATTGGAGAGTAATTAATAAATTAATATTCACACCACAATTAAAATTCGTCGAAATATTTAATTTGGAAACCACAAATCGATTCCTATTTTGTTCGCTTAGCTTAGTTAAAGTTTGTTTTAAATAAAAAACGTCTGGTGTGTGTTTCGTTTGAATCTGGTTCAAAATGTTTGATTTTAATTCTTAAATATTGGTTTTCTATTTTAAAAACAAATGTATGTGATTTTGATTATAATAAAATGAATCACTAAATAGTGAAAAACACAACCAATCAATATTTCAAATTTTATTGTTCTTACCAAGATCTTTAGAGATCTTACCAGCTTGGCGATCGAATTCAAAAAGGAACAATTCAAGTTTTCTTACAATCATAATCGATTAACATAAATGCGAGAAACAAAGCTTTCATTATATACATTGTACATATGTACATACAATTTTGGCGCATTGCAGATGGCAAAACAGTTTTATGATATCATCTAGCATTGATTTCAAATATAATTTACAAACAATTGTAGAAAGGGATTATCTCTTAATCCGAGTAGCAAAAAAAACAATAAGAAACCCTTCATAGGGTAAAGCTTACAATGTTTGGTAATTAGAGTAAGATGTTTAAATTCAACATAAATTAATTCAATATAATTAATTAAGTAAAAAGGATTTAAGTTATCAATATAATAAAGTAAAGCGATTTAAATCACAAACATCCCGGCGCCCCTGAACCAGTTTCAGGACAGTGGAAGGATGGCCAATTTAGCTATAGGTCGAGTAAATGTTCCAGTTGACGTTCGTACAGTGGCTACACGAACAAGTTGATCAGCACCCGGTGAAACATTTTCAATCTGGCCCAGCAACCATTTTGTTGGTGGTAAGTTTGGCTCTTTAATTACCACAATATCACCTGGTTTCAGATTTGGAAGTTGTTTTTGCCACTTGGGTCGTTCTTGGAGACTCGTAAGATACTCCTGCTGCCACCGCTTCCAGAATCCTTGAACCATGTTTTGCAAAAAATTCCAATGGGTCAAACGATTTGTTGGGGTTTCGAGTTGACTCGGCTCAGGCACAGCTGTTGTTGGTTCACCTATAAGAAAATGAGAAGGTGTTAAAGGGTTTAAATCCACATCAGAGAGACAACATAAAGGTCTAGAGTTTAAGATAGCTTCGATTTGACAAGTTACTGTCGTTAACTCTTCAAAGGTCAATATTGTAGACCCAATGACACGCCGAAGGTGAAGCTTTACGGATCGTATACCTGACTCCCACAACCCACCGAAGTGAGGTGCGGAGGGTGGAATGAAATGCCAGGCAATTCCATCCTTTGCAAGCGATGAGATTACTGTATCGTTATGCTTTTGGGACAGTACCAGTTGATGCATTTCAGAGAGGCAACGTTTTGCTCCTTGGAAGTTTGTTCCGTTGTCACTGTAAATGTTCCGACACAGTCCACGTCTGGAAACAAATCGACGCAGAGCGGCAAGGAACGCCTCAGTAGTGAGATCACTCACAACCTCTAAGTGTATTGCTTTGGTCGAAAAACATATGAAGAGTGCAATATAGGCCTTCAGCAGTTTTGGTTTTCTACCTCGATTAAGTTTGATTGTGAGCGGGCCAGCGTAATCACAACCTGTGTCTGTAAACGCTCGATTCGGCTGAATCCGTTGAAGTGGAAGGTTTCCCATAAGTTGCTCACAAGTTGCTTTGCGCTGCATGAAGCATGGTTTGCAGCGATGTATCACCTTTCTTACAATGTTTCGGCTACCCATTATCCAAAACTGCTGCCGCACAAATTTAAATGTTTCCGACACTCCAGCATGCATATATCTGTTATGAATGTCCTCTACAATAAGAAAAGAAATTTTATTAGTTTTTGGAAGTATTATAGGATGTTTAATATTATATGAAACTGCTGCATGTTTTATACGACCGCCGACGCGTAAGAGTCCATCGCTGTCCAAAAATGCAGAGTATTTTAGTAAATTTGACTTCGGCGATAAAGTCTTAGTTTTAAGCAAGTCGTCTATTTCCCTGGGATAAGAAGTCAGCTGCACATGTTTTAAGACAGAAATTTTTGCAGAATGAATTTCATGGAATTTCAAGCCACCTGAAACGCGAACGCCAGTTGATTTCACGCGTAAGTTTGATATATAACGACGGATATATGCAAGCACTCTAATTAACCGATGCCACGAAGATATATTGTCAATAATGTCTTGAATAACGCTTGCATAAAACCACGAAACAAAGTTATTAGTAGGCAATGGTCTGGCCTCGAGTTGAACTGGATCCTTATTAGCAACTTCATTATATGTGCAACGCTTAGAATGAATTGGCCAACGTTCTTCCGATTGGGATAGCCAAGAAGGACCAGACCACCATAGACTATGATTTACGAGTTCAGAAGGGGAAACACCGCGCGACGCACAATCAGCTGGGTTGGATTGCGAAGCAATGTGCCTCCACGAATGACTTGGAACCGTTTCCAATATAGTTGAAGTGCGATTTGCCACGAACGTTGTCCACCGACGGGGAGGTGAATTAAGCCAATGAAGCACTATTTCTGAGTCACACCACGCACATACTCTAATAGATTTGTGAACATTCAAAGAAGATTTTATGAGTTTTAAAAGTTTCGATAAAAGAAGGGCTCCACAGAGCTCTAATCGGGGAATAGAAAGAGGTTTTAAAGGAGCCACCTTTGTCTTCGCCGCGATTATTGTCACTTTTACTTCACCCGAGACCGTTCTTGATCGCGCATACACAACGGCTGCATATGCCAACGTAGAGGCGTCCGAAAACCCGTGAAGTTCTATGTCCTTTTCATAAAATATATTACGTCGTACCCGAATGTCCCGTAACAAAGGAAGTTCATCTCGATGGTTCATCCATTGGGTAGTTATCCTTTGTGGAAGCGGGTCATCCCATCCTAATTTAAGTTCTGATGACCAAAGTTCTTGGAACATAATTTTAAAGATGATCACGGATGGAGCCAAAAAACCTAACGGGTCATATATTCGTGCAACTTCCGATAGAAGAGTTCTTCTTGTTAGAGATTGGTTAAGCTTAGGTTGATTGAAACGAAATGAAAAGACATCATTGCTTGGGTTCCAGTACATTCCTAATACCTTGATGAAGGAAGACGACTTTTCATAATCCAAAGAAGAATACTCACAATCTTCTGATGGTATCTTAGCCAGAAGGCTCCAGCAATTTGAACTCCACTTACTAAGTTGGATTTTGGCTAACGATAGAAGTTCTACAAGTTCTGACTGAATTCTCATAAGATCTTCAATGGAGTTTGCTCCCGTCATGATGTCATCAACGTAGACATCGTTCAAAAGAATTCGAGCTGCAATAGGATGTGTTACTTGATAATCCTCAGCAAGCTGTTTCAAGACACGAACAGCCAAAAATGGAGCTGAAGAAGTTCCATAAGTTACAGTTTTGAGTCGAAAGTGTTTCACATTTTCGTTAGGAGAATTTCGCCAGACAATACGCTGATAGTCTGTTTCGGGTTTTCGGATCAAAATCTGTCGAAACATTTTTACTATATCGGCTGTAAATACGAATCGATGCTGGCGGAAACGAAGACAAACTCCGAAAAGATCTCTTTGTATAGGAGGACCTATGTATAAATGGCTATTAATAGACTGCCCAGTTGAGTCACCGACTGAGCCATCAAAAACGACCCGAAGCCTAGTTGTAGAACTGTCGGGCTTAAACACCGCATGATGTGGAAGATAAAAATGTCGACCATGGGAAGATTTTGCCTCATCATCAGGTACGCTTTCCATATGACCAAGACTTAAGTAATCTTCCATAAACTTTCTATATTGTCGCTCTAAGTCAGGGTTTTTTTGAAATCGACGCTCCATAGAATTTAGCCGAGACATGGCAGCAGCTAGTGTGTTACCAAAAGAAGGCGATGGAGTTTTCAAAAGTAAAGGAACAATATATCTACCGTCTTCAGAGCGAGAAACAAATTTACGAAATAATAATTCAGCAGGATCATTATCTGTTTGGATCCTGACTGTGGAAACTTCCTCCAGTTCCCAAAAGCGTTGCAAGAGATAATCAGTATCAACAGATGATTCGGCATTGCATATGCCAACGCAAGAAATTTGATTAAAAACGAATTCTCCTGTAATGACCCATCCAAAGGAAGTATTCTGCGCCAACGGTCTTCCTTCTGGGCCTATGATTTGTTCTGGTTTTAGAATCGACCAAACTCTGTCTGCTCCTAGTAAAATATCTACCGAACTCGAAATATTAAATAGTGGATCAGCTAGTTCCAACCCTTGAATATAGGCCCACGACGAACTATCAACAGATTGAGTTGGTAAGTTAGAAGTTAGTTTCCTCAAAATATGTACATCACACTGTAGAACGGTGTTGCTAACCCTCGAAGCCAATGAAATTGACATATATCCGTTAGTGTGACCAGCATTTGCAGAAGAAAGTCCTAAAATAGGTATCCGAGAATGTTTTCGACGAAGACCAATACGTTGAGCTAATGCTTCTGTAATGAATGAAGACTGTGACCCTGTGTCTAGTAACACTCTACATTTTATTAGTTCACCCTGATGATTACGAACATAGGAGAGAATGGTAGGCAAAAATGTTTGCTTTGGAAAACCAAAATTGAAAGAATGGTTGGTCAACAAGGGAGAATCAGAACTAGCAATAGGAACACCGGAGGTAACGTCAGCATTTGAGTTGTCTACAGGAAAATCGGAAGAAGATTTCCCTTTCGAAGAATATTCAGGACCACTAGATTGATTGGAGTGGACAAGTGAGTGATGCCGCGATTTACAGACGCGACAACGAAAATGGCTAAAGCATTTGTAAGATGCGTGGCCAGAACGAAGGCAATTAAAACACAATGAATTGTCTTTAAGAAATTTCCGACGAGAATCAATACTTAGCGAAATAAACGAAGGACACTCTGATAGTTTGTGATCACCTTTGCATTTTAAGCACTTAGGGTTTTGTCCTGCTGACTCAGCTACGTGTGAGCGAATTGAAGTCGGGTGCTTTTTTCGCGATGTACCCGGAGTGTTCATAGGAGTGCAAGATTCAAACGCATCACATCGTAATTCAAGAAAATCAAGCAATTCATGCACTTTACAGTCGTCCCGAGAACCTACTTTTTTAGCCCAAGCATGTCTGGTTGCCTCATCGAGCTTGTTGAGAAGCAGAAAAATAATCCAAGGGTCACGCGTTTCTTTCTTCGCTGCCTGAAGACCACGAATAACTTCATCGGCACCGTCCGTAATTTTTCGTAAGGTGTCTGGATTTGACGAAGACATAGTAGGCAGTGAAACGAACGATTGTATAAGGGAATGTACGAGTAAGTTTACGCGATTATACCGTTTTTCGAGTTTTGTCCATGCCCCAATATAATTAGCATCGGTGGGGGATATATGGCTGATAAGATCAGCAGCTTCGTTTCGCAAAAAAGATTTTAAGAAATGAAATTTTTGAGTAGAGGTAAGCTTATCATTTGTATCTACCGTATCGATAAACATGTCGCGAAATGTAGGCCAATCTTTGTAATTGCCGGAAAATGGAGGAATGTTAATTTTAGGAAGGCTTACATTCGAAGATTTACAAGACGAATTAAGTTTGCTTAGAAATGAGGATTGATTTTGGGCAAGCTCCTCGACAAGATTAATTTGTTTATCGACACTCTGTTTTTCCCGAATAGCTTTCGTAAATTTCGTATGTGCACCAAAATATTTCATTTCGTATTCTTCAAATTCTGCTTCAAGCGTAAAAACCGCTTGCTCGTCTAAACCTTCCAAAGACGAAATATGGTGGAACGAAAAGTCTTTCCACGCGATTTCTAATTTTTCTAATCTGACTTCTAACATCGGTAAATCTTCATCGCCCGTAAGAGATTCACAAAAATTCGTCGCACGCGTAATGGCTCCCTTAGCATGTCCACGAAGTTGCAGTGACGTCATTTTAATCAAATACAATTATTGTTCTTAATTAAGAAATCGAAATTTAATCCACCACACCTTGAATAATTTCTTAAAGATTTCTATAAACCGGTACTTTAAGCTATTGTCTTTTTAGCGATTTATATTAATAAGTTTAATTAGCTATTGAATACTTTTTCTTATTAGTGAATTAAACACTCGATTTTTCAATTAATCACCAGTTCAAAAAATATAAAATATCCGGCTCGAAGGACCAATGATTTTGATTATAATAAAATGAATCACTAAATAGTGAAAAACACAACCAATCAATATTTCAAATTTTATTGTTCTTACCAAGATCTTTAGAGATCTTACCAGCTTGGCGATCGAATTCAAAAAGGAACAATTCAAGTTTTCTTACAATCATAATCGATTAACATAAATGCGAGAAACAAAGCTTTCATTATATACATTGTACATATGTACATACAATTTTGGCGCATTGCAGATGGCAAAACAGTTTTATGATATCATCTAGCATTGATTTCAAATATAATTTACAAACAATTGTAGAAAGGGATTATCTCTTAATCCGAGTAGCAAAAAAAACAATAAGAAACCCTTCATAGGGTAAAGCTTACAATGTTTGGTAATTAGAGTAAGATGTTTAAATTCAACATAAATTAATTCAATATAATTAATTAAGTAAAAAGGATTTAAGTTATCAATATAATAAAGTAAAGCGATTTAAATCACAAACAGTATGTATAACTTAAATTGTAAATATACTCATGCTCATCGCGCTGTAATAGTACGTATTCAAATGAGCTGAAAAAAAGTTAATTTATAAACATTATTAAGTAATTGTTGATCCATAAAAAAAACCATAACTTAAAACAAGTTTAAGTAACCAGAATATTTTAAAGTCCTATAAAATGTAATTGTATTATTTAATGATTTTTTAAAATACACATAAATAAAGCAATTAATATACATTGATACGTACTTTTTATATACCTGTTTTACTTGATTACAGACAAACAATTTTTAATTTAAATTTAGTAATAGTAATAAACCATTGACATTTCTGGAAACACATTTTTTTTATAGTAATCATTAAAATAAAACGTGCTAAGAGGAAAAATATAAAAGTTTTTCTTGACATTTAAAAAGGCTTCTGGTTGGAAGGGTGAAATTATTTGATTATTTATTTTTAATTAAAAATTACTCACTTTTTTCTGAATCAAAAAAAAAAACATTATCAACGCAAAAGGGGTTTTGCAGTTAAGTTATTGCAAAGTGAAATATTTCAAAATACATTTTTTTTAATGTTAGATTTTCCAATAAGAGTTTAATTTTAACTAGACCTCTATAATCTTTGACGTTTGACAAGCACGCTATACTGATAATTAGAAAATAACATAACTCTATTGAAGGACAAACATGTTCGTCTTCAAGGAAATATTTTTCACTCATACAATTTGATTCCCCCTTTATTTGTAATTTTTTTTCATGTTAGAAACTACACATAGTATTTTAACGCAGCACCTTTCAGTGCACAAACAGTACATTTAAGTCTTAAAGTAAAATGAGCTATAATTTTTAAACTTTAGACCTTTTACGTAGGAGTCTTTCAAATTTATAAAATTAAATCTCCAGAACTGCTTTATCATTCTTAGTTTTATTAATTGCTTCTATAGGTACATATCACACCATTCCAAATTATAGCTGATTATAATTTAAATTTTGCAATTATCAGATATAAAAATTGTATTCAAGGTTAGTTTTTCTAATCAGGCCCATATAAAACATATGATCGTTTACGCATATTATGGTCAAGGCCATGTACTGATAACGTTCAAACAATATTTTTTGCTACAATAAACATAAATATGAAATGATTTATTTAGATTAAGAAAGTTAGTAAATTTAAATAATTAATCAATTAATTCAAAATTGATCAAAGAGATAAATTCATTGAATGAATGGATTTTGCATTTAATAAATAGTTTCATTCAGATAACAACAACTTATTGTTGCCCTAATGAAATAATTTATTTACCGAATCAGTACTTTTCAAAGAAAGTGCTTTATAATTTGTGTACAGGTTAATATTTATATTGATTAATGATTACAATTACAGTAAGAAAAGTACAAGAACCAGGTTTAGATAAACTGACAGGTACAAGTTTCTATACAAAATTAATAAGATCAAAATAATACAAAAATGTTAAATAATTTTTTTTATATACACACATAAGATCTATTTAATACAAATCGTATGGTTTTGATCTTGAAATTTAACTTAAATACACACAATTAATTAAATACAAATTTAATAAATAATATGTAGACAGGCGTGTGCTTTTTTTTACATATGCGTATCTTATCGTTCAAGGTTTAAATATTAGCAAATATAGGTCTAGGAATTGTAACTTAAGAAATCTTTCCAACATTAAATTAGAAGTAATTTTGTGCTGATAAAGCTTTCTTTTATTTTTTTGACACATGCGTCATACATACATTAAAAATGCAGCAGTTAAATGCACGTTAGATATTTCAAATGAAATTAACTTTTTTTTTAAATGTTGATAAAGTTTGAGTTCACTAACATCTAACCTTGACTAAATTTTAATGATTTCTTTCAATCAGCTACAAAAAGTAAAAATAAATACATATCATTTAATGATTAAAAACACAACTTGGTAGAATAAAATAGGTAGAATGAATTAGCTGTGAAATAATAAACAAACAAATTAAATAATATTATATTGACTTTTACAATAAGAGATATTATTTTCAATAGGCCGCTTTCACTTTAAATCTACCATCTTTTCACATTTGACAGGTCAAAACTATCAAAACTACGTTCTTCCTTAAAATATGTAGAAAATGCACACTTCAAAGCATAAGCAATTTTTATTTTTCTTAACATATTCTCGTATTCTTAATTAAAAATAAAACCCCTAATGGGAAAACCCTAAAATTATTACATTTTATTGAAATGTTATAATGTATTAAGAAACAATGTTGCTTCATTCAATAATAAGGTTTTAGAGGAATAAAAACTAATTCATTCAGCACTTTATTTGCATAATAAATATTATAGTTGATGTTTAAATTAATATTGAAAAATGAACCCTTAAAAGTCTTAATTCTACGATTAATTGAACAACTTTTTTCAATTCCCTAATTAAATTGGTTGTTTGATCGAGAGATCAAGATGATACAAATTTATTGAAATAGTATCTGCGTCGAATTTGAGAATGGCTAAAGTTCACAGATTTTATTTCTCGTTATTATCGCTATTCATATATAATCAATTAAGTTAACATTTATTAACAAAATTGCCAAACTTACTAACTTCAGTTTTTGTGTCGAATTTTTTTTTCTACACTAAGAAAAAGAGAGCAAAAATTGAGCAGCCTTCAACAATTTTGATAAAGAAATTTTTATAATTTTAGAAATAATCATTATAAAGTCAAAGAACGCAATCTTCTTAATTGAAATCAAATTAAAGACTGAATTCAGTGAATTCGTTCCGAAACTGAGACTTCAAAAGGATTCAACGTTTTTTTTCAAAAAATATTTGACAAACGTTTCAATAAATACATTTTCATTCACCAACAAAATACAATCCCTGAGAAAAAAATAAAAAATAAAAGGTTAGCATACATTTTTCACCGCTGTGAACTTTTATTTGAAATATAACCTTCGGTAGATTCTCTTTTTTCTTTCAAATGAAAAATTGTTAACACTAGCAAAATATACTTTTCGTTAAATACAATTGTGTATACATATGATTTTGTAATACGAGTTCGCTATTCATATTTTGACAAAATAAATAAATTTCAATTTGGTTTAGTTTCTTGGAAAATTGCGTTTTTAATATAAAGTTCGATTTGTGTTCCCTTCAAGAATTGACTATCTGTGCTTTTTTCCTGGCTCTTCAAGTATTTGAATGTCAGCTGCAGCTGCATAGTTGTTGCATGCATTGAGTTTAGTTCATTCTACGTACATTCGGTTTTCACTTCGGCTTCTGTAAGTAGCTTCATACAATATAACAGTGATAAGTGTGCATTTTATTCTTTCAAAAACACGATTCATTAATAATTTAAAAAATCTACAATTATTTTGATATCAGAGCCAAAACTAAAATATTGAATTGCGTACTTGGTTGAATAAAATAATTCAATATAAATTCCGATTGTCAAGAGTTTTGATTGTGAGCACTCGTAAGAATATTTTTATTTTATTTTTGGGAATGTGCAAAAATGAAGAGCATAAAGTATCTATCTTTGCAACAGGTACACACAATTTAATGAAACAGCTGTTTTATTTCGGTTTTGTATCTATCTCTTCTATAATAGAAGATGTACCTAGCTATAGGTATATTGTATGTTGTCGGAAGTATCTTTTTTCTATAGCTATATCTAACTAGAAAGTGTTGAGTACTCATTTATGTATATATACGTTTATAGTGCCAAATGAATATATAAATGAGCAAAGCAACATCTTCAAGGTTAAAATTTCAGTGCATTTCAGGTGAATGTAGTTTAATGAACCTTTGAAGTAGGTATATTGGTATTCATTAATTTAAATAAAAAATAAGGTAATAAATGTTAATTTGGCATTTTGATTTACTTTTTGTGCGAAAATCAAGGAATATTCATAACAAAGATCCGGTTAATTGCCTTTTTTTAATTTTAATATAGAAACAACAATTTTAGTATAAAACAAAACAGAATTATTCAGAACGTGTGTTTTAAAATTTTAACTTTGGGAAGTACATATAATCATTACCTTAAAGATAAGAACTCGTGTTAAATCAATGACTTTTAATAAATTTATTTAAGTTTTTTTTTTTAAATTTAAAGAATTTATTTAGAACTGAATTTAAAAATTGAAGTTCTATTTTGTTATTTACATGTCTTTTATTTCAAATTTCTTATTTTTATAATAAAACACATTACATGTTTTTTGATAGTTGCTCTATTTTGTTAAAATTCAAAGATATTCTATTAAAATTTAATTGTTACCAATTTAGTTCAACTTTAAACAGGTTTAATTTTGAAATTTTAAAAACCAGTATTTTCTTAATAAAAAATGGTCACCAAAAATAAAATTGGAGCACCATATTCTTTCCATCGAATTATGCACATTTGACGCTATATTTACTTGATTGCTTCAAGAATTCCGTCTTAAAGGTCTTAAATTATTTGTGGAGCATTAAGATTATTTTTATCTTTCAGTTGGCTTCAAAGAAAAAGATTAAGGGTATGCTAAGCCGTGAGATTTAGGGTCCGATTGTGATCACTTTTTTGTGAAATAACATGTTCATGATGTTTTCTTGTAAAACTGCGGTTTTTGACAGCAAAGTCTGACCTATTTTTGTATTGAGTCTCTACACTTTTTTATTAAGTTTTTAAAGCATGTTATAAACGTGTAATGTTTAATTTGTAATTTCATGTAATGTCTAATTTCATTACACAAAATACAATTTGTCTAAAGTGGCGCCCAGCACAGATTTCAATGATTTATTTAATTGAACATTTGAGTTATTTCAATCTTTAAATGGGTTATATCATAATATTTTTTCTTCTTGAAGCTAAATATATTTGGGTTAAATCTTGTAAAACTTGCTACTGGATTCATAGTAATTGATAAAAAATAGAATTGTATTAGTTAAATAAAAATTGCGATGATGTGAATTATTGGTTACTTGATTTGTATATTTGTTTTTTATTTTTGAATAACTAACCGTAACTTATTGCCTTGGGTTATTATGCCAGAATCTGACAAAATTAAACATTCAATTAAAATTTACATACCAAAAGTCCAGCCTAAGTTAAGTGATCTGGTGTTAAACATATAAAATTTGTTTTTGATTTGGTTTAATGTTTTTTTTTTCAATAAAATATTCTAAAAGTTGTTTTTTGTGCTTGTTTTGTATTTTTGTTTTGATTTTAATTATTTAATTTATATACCATTGTTTTAATTTTTCGCATGCATAATACATTTTATTTTAAATGATGTTTATTCTTTGAAATTCTGCCGTTAGCAATACAAAATACAAAACTGTACTTATTTATTTTGCAAATTAACTTTTTTTGTGGACTGTTTTTCAGAAAATAAGAAAAAATAAAATTTGTAAAGAAATGTTGTTTTTAAAGTAGATTTAACTTGATTAACATAAAATGTTAATCATTTATCTTTATATAAGGTTTTACATTGTAGTCATTTTACAATTTGAAAGAGTTAAGATCTAAAGTTAACTCTTGGCTCTGGATTTTCTTTTGGAGTTAGGCCATATACATATGTATAATTCTTGCAAAAACCAAAGTTTGAACTACTGTATCTATCAAATACCTTTACCAAATAAAAACAAAATATACATTAAGTGATGGTATTAATAACTTACTCTACAAAAAATGTCCTTGACGATATTCCTTGAATGGAATTTAGTACACAGTTCATTTATCATTCATTAATTATACAATTACGTACTCGTATGTAAACATTTTTCAAATGTTTACTTTTCAAACAAGTAAATAATAAAACAAAAACTGGTTATTTAGTATACATATTTGTTAATTTCTAAAGGTTATTTTAAATTCCTATAAGACATTAAACTTGTGTCATATATAAATATGTACCTATTTAAATGTAATTTTAAATAAGTGAGCTTTATGATTACGATAATTTTTCAATTGATCTTTGCGTGATTTCTTTTTTTCTTTCTATGCACTTACTGACGTAACTCGCATATTTCAAGCACAACATGCTAAATCTATGCGTATAGATATTATAATAAGAAATTGCAAGAGTAATTTTCTTTTATAATTTTTGTTTGAAAGCTCTTTTTAAATATGCCTGTCCAATATACAATTATAGTACACAAAAAATGCGCAGTAAATTTAAAGTGTCAGAAATTAAAAATGTCTGTTAAAGTGACACTAATGTGAGATAGAGTTAAAAAAAAGAAACTAAATTATGTAAAGTTATGTCACTTAGGGGGCGTTTCGATGCATGTCATTTTTATGATTTTGATACACAGATCTGGACAAAAGTTAAAACCCTTAATCTTAAGTAAATCTTTAATACGTTTTGTACAACTGCCAAAATAGCCTTGTATCGTTTCTTTACAAACGTCAAATTTACCTGTTTTTAAAGCTGACATTTAGACTTTTGTTTTTGATTTTTGAAAGACTGTCGAGTAAAACATTTTCTGTTTAATATTTTTTGTACAGTTATAGTAGAAAACAGGCTCTCAAATTGAGTTTATGCTCGTTTCTTACTACATGTTACTTGTTTAAGATCTTCAAATGAATCCGCATTTAATAAACTATTGAACCTTTCCAATATACCTTCGTTTCATTTGTATTCAAACGTCAATATCGACAGTTTGTTATGTTCTTGAATTCAATTCCATTACATTGGCCAGGTTTAGACAACATAAGGGACTTCATTGGCAGTCAACTTCATGCATTGAACGTAAATTTTGACCAGGGCAACTATTTAGTTTTTCAAGTGTCATGAATTACAAATTCAGAACTTTACTTCACAAACTACTCATTGTACAAAAGCTACCAAAAACATAATGGTTTACAAAAAACTCCTCAGGTAATCTATCGCGAATTGTATTTTGTATTGTAAAGAAATATTACTTGTTTCTTTTCGAAATAAATAAGGAACCCTTTTAGTGAACGCATTAAATGAAGTTGTGCACAAAATAAATAAATCACAGAGTTATAAAGTTCAACTTTCAGTTGAATAAAAAAACATGATCAACTGTCATTTTGATAGAAGTAGACTTGACTTGATAGTTAGGGATATTTTTCTTGACTAACTTCCCAGGCAGCTTTCTATTAAAGTTGCCTCAATTTTAAAGTTATTTTTGGCAGCTTGTATTGCATTGGTTTATATTTTGTGCTTGATCGTTAAAAATAGACTTAGGTTTATATCTTTTAATTTCAAAACAGGGTTCTTTCTAGTTTTACGAAATTTACTAAATTAAAAACAAACAAACCAGTTTCAAGACTTTAAGACATAAAATACCCGAATTTACTTAAAACATCTTATTCATTAAATGATAAACCGAAATTTGTATAAATGTTGCATTTTAGACCAGTTATTTTATACAGATCACTAATTCATTCAAAAAGAAATACGAGTAATTTCGGGATAGAATGCAAATTTTTGAGGACTAAAGTCCATATAAAACAAGAATGACTTTTTCTTGGAATATCAACAAAAAAAATTAGCCGGTTATTGAATTATTTTAATGGAGTTCATAAAAAACCACACAATTTTAACCTACTTCAAAATATCAAAAAAATATTATAAACAAAATCTAGTGAAACAGCTTCTTGATTAATTTGAACACTGTAATCATTTTAATATAAATTTAAGAATATTAATATTGATGATGGCAGATGGCTATATAAAGTGAAATTATTTCTAAACTAATATATTCAATAATTTAAAATCAATTATTATAATCCTTTTACGGCTTGTGTATTTTATTTATTGCTGTGTCAAAAATTGATTATTACTTAATTCTCTTAAAGAGAACACAACTTTATGTTATATCTATTTTTATAATTTTTTGTTTACTATAATATATTTATTAGTCATGCGACCTTCACTAATCAAAACCTACTCCAAATATTATTTTGTTTCACAATCTTTGATAACATTCCTTTGGCGCTTAGCCGTGACATCAACTCAAACGAACAAAAAACTTGCGCTGATGCTGATTAAAAGTTGAAAATATTATGTTGAAAATATTTCATAGTAGTATATTCGGTGGTATGGAGTAAAAATCTTTATCAAAAGACCTTGACTTCTGTTATTGGATCTTGAATATTACAAGAAATCCGCGCAATCTGCGCGATTCTGCGATGAAAACAATTTGTGTTCTTTATTATACCAGGAGGCCTCTTTTTTTCCGTGACGTTTATATTGGCTTAATATGGGTTTTCAAGACCAACTTGCCGGGCAACGGTCTTTTTATATGTTGTATTTAAAAGTTCATTCACGGCGCGCGTATCGAATGGAAAACCGGATTTTCCTCTGCAAACTTGTATCATAGAGCTTAAGATAGAAAGATCTACAAACTAGACATACTCGTAGTGTTGAGCGAGGTGCAGCGGCGTGTGGCGGCGGCGATGAGTGGTGCCACGGTTTACAGCGGTGGAACGCGCCTTGTTAGTTGAGTCTTCGAGGTCCAATGTATCTATTTTTTTGTGCAAAACAGTGAACGAAAACTTTACAGGGTCATCCAATTTTATGTTTGTTTTTAAAACTTAGACTTAGTGACAGCTGCAAAATTAGCATTCGCCTAGTGCATCAAAACTAAGTCTATCTACTGGCGATATAAGTAAAGCTAACAATGCCTGTTGGTTGTGTAAATTAATAAAACCGGTAGGTCAATGCTATTAAGAGATTTAGTAGGTAGGTAGTTTTATTTTGCGATGATATTATTTGAAGGAGAAACAACATAATTAAAATGAGTAATAAATGGCAAAATTTGCTTAAATAAATATTAAGGTACCTCTCTACCTAGACCTACCTTTATGTTTGCCAAACTTGATCTTATACAGCAAAATGAAGTTAATTTATGGGCTTATTTTGTAAATTGATATGTCTGATGATAGGTGATAAAATTTTATTCTATATTACATTTTATTTATAGATTCAATAGAAGAATTTATGATAATAAAACGTCGAGCTCATCAGGATTATAAGTTTTAAAGAAGAATTTGTATAGCTCTTTGGTTTGTAACTTTTTTATTTAAAAAATATGTAAAAGAATTAAAATCGATGTTAGTACAATCTTGAAGTTGACTTGGATTTTAATTCTTGTCAGATTTATTTTGAAATATTTGTAAACCTGATATAAACTTGAATAAGAGGAATCGATAGATTGGGTGCGACAATTCTTTGACATTTATTAGTAAAGCTTACGAAGAATTTATGATTCTTCTGACTTTTATTTAAGTTTATTTAAGAGATTTTTGTTATTTTATAATAAAGTCACAGGAGGAGTCTGTATTGAAGTTAATTTTTATTCATAAGTGCGTAAAATTTCACTCATTAGAAGTTTTCTCAATATCAATACTGTCATTTCGTGATGGTAAAGGATTGTCGTGGTTTTCACGCTCTTAGCCCCTTGCGAGTTTTTAACTTTTCCAAGTGTAATTCTTGTTATTAAAAGTACCTTCTCCAATTAGCCGTTCAGATTTGGCATATGATCTAAACACTCTTAAAAGAACCCTCCATCGCTGAAATTAGTAGGCACAGGAATGACTGAGAGTTTAAAGGCCTAAGTTCTTCAAGAGCTGTTGCATCACCAAAAATGTATTTTTTTAATTAATAATGAGTTTTTCCAAAGTTTTTATCTTTTGCTAACTACTACAATACTCGCATTCGCTTTTATTGATTTGAACATTTGAACACGTCTTAAAAGTGACAGTTAGTGTTTTCGACTTAGACGCTTTTTAAAATGGCTTTCACATTTTACTTAATAGTAAACATTTCGCGCATTTATTTGTAATTTCTTTTTTGTATAGGGGTTAGTTTTGTTTTGTGTCAATATGAGCTAATGAGTTGAGTTATTTAGTTATCGTTTTGTTAATACTTAACCTAACTCTGAAATTCCTTTGAACTATTTTTTATATTTTCAATTCAAAAATTGTTTTCAATAAACGGCTGAAATTTTGTTATAATGAAAGAAATGTTCAATGATATCTATAACCAACCTGTCAAAGAATTCCATTGATTGGTTTTCGAAAAATTCGAAAACACTATATTAATTTTATATATTAATATTAATTTTAAAAGCAAAAGTCTTAAAGATATTTCCAATTCAAAAAATTGAATCAATTTTAAATTTAAATTTCAAATCACTTATTCCTGCAAACTATAAAAAAGCATCTCAGAAAAGCAGTTTGTAAGAATGCTTTAGTAATGGTTTGAGGGAGTGTGTTTCCATATATTACGCCAAGTTTTCATTTATAGAAATACAATATAAGTGGCTGGTCTGTGATATTTTGCCTAGACTTATGCCGCCAGTTGATTGCGCGAATAGAGCTCTATACGTTGGCCACTTGAATGGATTCATTAAGAAAAAGTGAACACAATGTTCATCGAATTTTATTTAATGAACTTGATATTAGTCACAACGTGCAGTGTTGTAGAACGATATGACATTCGTTTTTTAAGCAAAATTTCATAGTTTCACAAAGTACAAACAAGTGTAGATATAAAAGTACATAATGTCATAGTTAAATTTGTGCTTATTTTTTAATGTTTATATTTCTGTTTGACCTTCCTGATTATTTGCCTAAAATTATAAACAAAAACGACAACAATGTAATGTTTTCTAAAAAAAAAAGATCTGTGAACATATGATTTGAAGATCAAGCTAACACGGTCAATGAGAAAATATTTCTAGAGGCTATAAAAAAAACTATGTGGAAACCAAAATACGTGACATAAAAATCTTAAATATCTTTTCTTTTTGTTTGTAAATAAAATTATCAAAATTATTGTTTGGATTAAATTTCTCTATTTTTTTTTACTTGAATCTATTACTTAACTTTGTTGTGTATCACAGGTTTTCTTTTCATTTCAAATGATAGGAAAATTAAACTTTCCTTTTCTATTCCCGAAGATTGTAATATGGTTGAGCTTGAGAGAGTATAATAAAAATAACAACACAAAAATTGCTTTTACTCTCGTATTGTGGTTTCTACATTTTTTGAATGAAAATTAAATTTTCTGCTGATGTGCACTGCCACATCATTGATATCAATTTATAATGATTTTAACTATCAAGTATTACTTTAAAAATGATATAATAATCTTTTTTTGTTTTTTTAATTCCAGAATAAAAAGCTGTAGACAGCATTTGAACCAACAAGATATGAATTAAGCTTGAGTAAAAAAGCATTAAGATATAATCACGCACAAAATAAAATGGCTAAAATGGAGAAGAAAATTCGTTCTGTAGATATCACATTCTCAGATTTAAAATATACAGTCGATTCTGCAAAAATTGGAGGTGAGTAAAATGTTTGTTTTTATTTATTTTAATTAAGTACAACACTTTTATTTTAAATACATTTATAAGTTAATTTTAATTTTTGATCAATGATTAGTTATAGTTCCAAAAAATGCACAAATGTTGGGCACGTTTTTCAAAGATACAAAATGCTATTTGTCTATTAAAATAATTCTAATGTTAAAATGTTTGAAACCTGAAATTTTTTGTATAACGCGAAATAACCTAAACAAAATTATCATGTCTAAAAAAAACAACCTGTAAGCCTTAATAGTTACAAATAAACAACTCCCTGTCAAAACACTGTAAGTGACTCGTATGAAATGCAGAGACCAAAACTACTAAACTATTTAAAATACGCAAATATTTAAGCAAAAATCTCTCCTCTGTTTTTTTTTTTAAATAAATATTGACATTTAAATAATTCCTTAGCATACATTAAATTAATCTTTTTTAAGTTTCTTACCATATGAAATTTAATTTAAAAATATGCAGTAAGAATAAAAATGGATTAGTTCTAAAAAGAGATTGGGCTTAGACAAAAAAACGCTATTTCTTTTCTCAAAAAAACAAAACAAATTAAGAACACATTAAAAAAGGCAATATTCGTCAAAATCAGTTTCAAAATAAAAGTTGGTATCCTTGTTTTGAGAATTTATTAAGAACAATTCTTATTCAAAAAATACACAATTATTGTTTCGTTTTTAAAACACTTAAATTTGAAACAAAAACTTATAATTTTCTTCAAATGCAAATTTATTGTTTTGACCGAAAAAATATATAAGTTAATGAAATCGTTCAAGACCACATTAAACAAAAAATCTAGGAAGGGTCTAGTTTACAATGTTTGTATTCCAAGCTCTTCATATCGCTAGAATAACACACAATTAAATAGTTGAATATAAAAAATCTTTAATTCAAAGCCATATTTTTAATATGTAGGAATTTGTCACTCCATCGAATATACAAAACTTTCATTCGTCCAAAACATGAATAAAAATAATATATTTAGACAGGTTTTCCAATCACAAACCTAAGAAAATCTGAAAGAGAACTGTTATTGTACTGCGTGGAACACTTATCAATTTACTTTTAAGCTTAATTTCGATCGTACTGTTAAGCTAAGAGATTTTTTTCAGCTCCACATTCAGAATGTTAAAAGCTTAACTTATTTCTTTCTTTTCCCTCCCATTTTGAAATTGAAAGTTTAAAGGCCAAAATTAGTTTTTATCTCTCTCTTTATTTATTTTTCAAACGCTTACACTTTGTTTAAAAAAAAATACTTCAAAATACATTTAAAAGAATATTTAAATGTCTGGATATTATTTATTTATATACTTTTGAAACATCTTATAAATATAAAGTTTTAATAACTATTTTTAAGAAGCAACATATGCAATTTTTTTACAAAACCCATTCCAAGGTAATATTCGAGCTTTCTCGTTGATATTTGCTTTAAAAAATCGTTTTAAGCAAACACATCATTAGTCATATTCCTACATAATAATATAGAAAATTGTATTAAAAAGCAACTTGTGGAATATTTCTAGAATCTATACAAATTTTGTTATATTTGTTTTCTTAATTCTTACAATCTAACTTAAGCTATTTTTATTCACACTCATTTTAGTTTAAGCTGGAAAAACAAGTTTAAGATTCATAAGTCTAGTGTAAGCTAAATAGCTAACTCTCATTATCTGATGGGAGAAATCCTTTAGAAGCTCTCTTAAGCTTTAATTTATTCCCTAAAATATCAAGTTTCTGTTTTTAAATTCAAATTTAAATCTAAGCTTTTTCTATTATTTTTCTAGAATGTTCTTCTCTATCCTAAATTAAGAATATTATTTAAGTCAATTTTATTAACATACAAAAATCACAACATTATTATCTTTTTATTATAAACCTTTTAATTATTATCAAATTAATTTTAATCTCTATTGACAACTTTTATCAGATAATAAAGACAACTTAATAAAAAAAAATTATTTAATCCGAACATTATACAAAACAATAATACTGGCATCATTCTTATAGTCAGAGCATCGCAGTACGAGTATATGGAAAAACACCCTTTTCCTTTTATTTTATTTAAATTACATATTGTATTGAATATATATAAATATATAAGTACGAGTAAACAAGAAATGAAAAAAAAATAATCTTGAACTTGAACCTTTTAGCAAGTTTTTAATGTTGACAAAAATTCAATCTGATACAATTCCGAAGCGTGCGGAATAAAAAAGGCTTTAAGTTTTATTTTATTTTAGTTATATATGTAAATATAATGTACATATATGATCTATATTTAAATTTGTTTACCTTGTATGCAAATTTATTAAGTTAAGGTGATTAATAAAGAGTTATCTTATGTCTACCGGCTCGTACACGTGTCGGGCATAAATAAATTCAGTTTTTGGATCAACCAGATAAACAATCAGATTCGAAAAAAAAACACAAAATTTTATTGTAAACTTAATCCAGTTTTTTGTTTTGATTTTATTTTTTCATTAATGAAAAATACCGTTTCGAATATGGAAAACAAGTTTGTCTACTTGAGACATGAATATAAACACGCCTTTGATTGGTTGTTTGGAATTGTTTATTAATTACTGTTTGCCAAAAAAACATTTTTGTTTGTTATTCTAGAATGTGAATGTTCAATTCTTAATCCACTGTTTTATATTCTTAATCCAAAATCTAATGAAATATAATGTCTCTTTTTAATTTGCTATAAAACGAATTTTGGGATTTTCTAACTGATTGTGATAAAAATTTATATAAACTTTCGTTCCTTATAAGAACTTAAAAATATGAACTAATGTTAGACATATTTTACTTTCCCAGACACCACTTGTAAAATACTATCTTTGTTATTTTATTTTACAAATCTGCAAATGTTTGCTTAGATCATTTTTGAAGTAGGTAACAAATGTTTAGATCAAATGGAGCAGAATTAATCTTTTAGTTAAATGTCCAAAGTAAGACCAATAACCTACATTATAGAATTTTTTTTAAATTCAAATTACATATGAATATAAAAATGTCAAGTGTATGCAAAAATGTTATTGCACAAATGATCAGAATAATAAAATGAATGAACACATCATTAATGATTGTCATGTTTAAAATGTCATAAGTGACAGCTCATTTTATTGTTACTTCTTTACAAATCAAGTACCTACCTACTTACTTATTACAATTTACCGTAAACATGATTTGTTATTGCATAATAATAATAAGAGATCTTTCCCAATAGTATATGTCATTATAATTGAATATACAAAACAATTGTTGACTAAATTATTATTTAACATACAAGTATACGAGTCAGCTTTTAAAAAAAAGAAGCAGTGGCGTTTAATTGTTTACTCACATGAATAAATATTTGTCATGCTAGTTTGGTTTACCGCATCTTTGCGTTGAATTTAACTTAACAGGGTTTCAATATTCACTTGTAACTAATCCTCAAACAAATATTATCTACATACCTAAGTAAACATTTAAGCGTAGATGCGATATTTAGGTATATGTGATGAGAATAATCTTTTGACAGGTCTTAGAAATGACATTTAAGATGACGAAGGTTAGCAGTTTATTTTACTTAAAATTTGAAGAAAGTTTTAAGTAGTGGGAGTTACTAGTGTAATTTATCACAGGCATACGAGAAATGTATTTAAATAGAAGGGGAAAATAGTGTTTTAAGTACCTTTTTAAAAAAAATATATTCCCGCCATGGCTCATTAATCACAGTATACCCGTACATATACGACAATGTATTATTATTTTAAGCTAGTAATTTAATAATTATAAAACAATATCTGGTTATTAAATTGGTCACACTAGTTCAAATTGACAGCTGACACATGTGGTTAGTATATTTTCGTTTGTTAATTTTTACCAAAAGCAGTTATAATTATGGTTTCGAATAAAGTTTAAAGCCAAAACACTATAATAATGGCCAGGTCATGAACAATAATAGTTTTTGATTTGCATCAATTTTTAAGTTTTGTAAATGTATTAATTTAGCTTTGCTTAATTTTAGCATTTATCGGATTAATAGGTTGTTTCCTCCTTTTTGGATATACATACATGCGTTTCTTTTTCAAATTCTTCAATTTTAATTACCTTTAACCATAAAACAATGGGGTTTTTCATAGGAATGTGGAAAAAAAAAACACTTTAAGTTAGATCTATGTCAGATCAGTTTGGTTTAATTTACAGTTGGCAATTGACAGACAGATGTGCACTTTCATTGGAATAAAATTAACTGAATTCTTGCGAACGCACATTTAGACCGTGTCAACTATTTAGTTTTTCAAATGTCACTAATTTGAAACTTAAAACATTCCTTTATAAAAGTTTGCCTTAAAACAAAACAAAGCTACGCACACAACTTGCATTTTGTACAATAATAAAATAGTACTCAAGCCATTTCTCATTTATCAAAGTAATATTTTTTCAGACAACTATAAATTGAGTTTAAAATATGAACTGCTAATATTTTGACACAAGTAAACTTGACGTAATTTCTGATAGCTGTCCCCTTTTTCGTATGACCCTATTGGTTAGACAATATAAGGGACTTCATTTGCAAGCAACAGCATTCTTTGAACGTACATTTTGACCAAGGCAAGTGGTTAGTTTTTCAAGTGTCAGAAACTTTAACTCGGAACTTTTTTTTGACTAAACTTCAGTTGACTGTGCGAAAACTACCGAAAACAGAATTTCCCACTAAACACTTCTCAGGCAAGCTACAATTCGAATGCGAACCATATTTTTTATTTAAAAAAAATACTTATTCCTTTTCAAATTTGACAAGAAACCCTTTTACATAAAACATTAAATAGAAAATAAATAAATCATATATATACATATGTGGTAATAAGGTTCAGCTTTCAGTTAAATAAAAACTTATTATAGGTAAGCTGTGACTTTGACATAATTGCAATTGAAAATTTAGAATGAAACAACAACAACAATAATTGCAATTGACTTGATAATAAGCGAGATTTTTCTTTACTTTATTTCCAGTCAACTTTCCAATAAAGTTTCTTTAATTGGAAGGCAAGTTTTTGGCAGCTGGCCAATCAGATAATAAAAACTTGCCTTGTTTTCAAGTGCCTTATGTCGCCTGAACCTGTCTATTTCCATATTATATATTAAAAAGAAGAACAAACTGTAGTTTTATGGATACTCTCAATAGCATCAAGCTTCAAATAATAAGAGAAATAGCACGTATTCCAGTGTCATAATTTTTTGAAAATTATGACACTCTTATAATTATAATTCTCTTATCTACAAAAAATAACAATTAAGAATTGTCATATCTGTCATAAAAGTTAAGTGTAAATGTTTTATTGAATAAGTTACAATTTTCACATAGTTGTACATTTTACAGTACATAACTTTAATATATACATACATACAAGTAACTCAACAAAAGTTGTACTTTTTTCCACTTCATATGAAATGAGCATTCCAGCAATTAGTGTTTTTTTTTTAATTTATTAATTTAACGTCTTAATCGCGTGTGAAATATTTTTGACAGACAATATACAACACGCTACTCATATTAATTTGAATATCAATTATTTCGAATTAAAATTATATATGTTTCTAATTGTTGTTAACAAATGAAATAGAGACCTCCCCAGTTAAAGATAACTAAAAAAAATGTTCATAACAATTTATATTCATCGAGTGTATTAAATCACAAAGCAAATAATACTCGTAGTAGTATAGGAAAGTAATTAATTGTTTTTACTTTTTCATTAACTGGTTCATTATAACGATTTTAAGTGATTATTTATTCACAAATGATAGTTATTTATGTATTCTAAATTACAAAATTATTTTATTTACCTTTTACTCTATAGTTTTTGATTCTAAAAACCTAATATGAATTGAAAAAACAACTTCTACCGAGACAGATGCAATTTAAAAGCATAATCAATTTAATGCAATTGTAATCCTATTAAATATTATTAACGTCTGGCTACTTTAAGGCTGATTGTTTTTTGACTCCTATATTGCAAGAGTTATGCCTAATGGAAACTTTTAACAATTTGATTAACAATAAAAAAAACAATAACAATTTAGATGATAAAAAAAGTATACAAATATTGAAAATGGAGCCAGTTTTGACATCGACCACAGTTTGGCAGCTGTCAGAATTGTCTGTTTGATAGACTCCAGTTTTGTTATTAATTAGAAAAGATGTGCTTAGGGCTTACAAATTAAAATAAAATTTCAAAATATCACTGACTATTATTGATTGATCAAGCCTTAGCCATATGCACTTACACAAATCTTGATTTTAGGCAAATAATTTACCATTTTCAATGTTGACATTTAGTTTAATAAAAATAAAATAATTTTATAATTTAAAATTGTTTGTATTTAAAAAAAATTGTTATCGACGCTGGGAGTGAAAATCCGTGTCACTACTCTTGAGTAAATAGCTTTTCCCAGAGCACGTATAGTTAAAGTTCCTAACATATTTCAAATTTTTAGTTTTCAACCTTAGAGAGTCAAGTCGCAATAATACACTTTGTTTCCTTATTAAATATCCCTAAAATAGATATGATACCTTTTTACTTATTTTCTTAATTAGAAAACCGAAAGAACTTGTTCAAAAATTAAATATTTACATACATACATATTAATCATCACTTACAAAAACTTTCCTGTAAATAAAAAGGCTTACAATTTTTTTTTCCAGAATAGTTCTTTAACTTAATTTTTATATTATACAAAATGTAAATTTTTTTTTTAAAACAACAAGATTGACAATAATATTTTATTTAAATTTCTTTTATGAAATAGCCAAAAAAGATGTACTTAAATCAATATCAGGTACTTTTAAATCTGGTGAATTAACTGCTATAATGGGTCCATCTGGAGCTGGTAAATCTAGTCTGATGAATATTTTAACTGGTTTTGTGTAAGTTCGATTGAATAACATATATAAATAATAATTAAATATGTAAATGTAAATTTAATGTTATTATAATTTCAAAATAATTTTACAGGAAATCTGGAGTTAATGGAACGGTTTCATTTGGTAGTACTGCAAAAACAAGAAAAGTTTGTTGTTACATTCTTCAAGATGATCATTTTTTCCCATGGTTTACTGTTGAAGAGGCAATGATATTGGCAGCTACATTAAAAATATCAAATAATTCAATGAATCTCAAAGAAAAACATATGCTTGTAAGTTTTTGCTGTTTTTGCTAGTATTTTAAGACATTTTACTCTTTTTACACAACTCATTTTGACGTTTCTTATCAAACCCATTTTTTTTTGTATTGTTAAAAATGTCACTCATTTTCCGGTGAGATGTCTAAATTATTCACCTCAAATGAATCTAATGTGAACTTTGTGAAGTAAATTACTTTGACGTTTATTATGTCAAATGTCAGACAATTTTCATTTAAGTTTACTGAATAAATTGCTGCAGAAACGTTAGATAATTAATAAATTTAAGTAAACAGCTATTGATTTAATGTTTCATTGAATCTTTTAATCTTGACATTTTCAGATCGAACATCTACTAGATTTGTTAAATTTGACAGGTGCCAAACAAACCAAATGTGCAAAGTTATCCGGCGGACAAAAAAAGCGATTGTCTATTGCTTTGGAATTGATTGATAATCCACCAGTGCTGTTTTTGGATGAACCAACAACGTAAGTAATTTAAAAATAAACTATTTTCCCTTTTTAAATTTACGTTTTAATTTTAACGTTCGTTACAGCTTACAGCTATTTCAGGGAAAATGTTTGAATTAATATTTAAATGTGTTTCCTTTTGTAAGTGGATTGGATATCACTCAAAGATTTGAAAGAAGTTAATTTGTATTTAAATTCTTTTTCTTAAAAATGATTTTTTCTTGATTCCACTTTGTCAAAAAAAGAAATAGAATCTTTTAACTGATTTGTGTTTTGATTTCATACAATTCCAATGACAGATTTCTGCCAGAAAAACTTTTTCAATGATTTCAATCAGAAAAAGTTGTGTTCAATGATAGATATTTTCAATGATCACTTCAACCGACCTGTCAAAATTAATACGATTAGTTTCAATGAATAAAACTGGCCCATGTGTTATAAAATACAAAATGTAATGATTGTAGGAAGAAAAGGTTTCTTAAAGTTCAAATTCTTAATCGCCTTACATTTTCAATTACTCTTGTCCTCGAAGAAAAAACAATACAATTTGTATTCCAACAACACATTTTACTATTATCCTTGTCATTGATATTTTTGGAAATTTTCTTATTGAATATTTATTAAGCAGCTTTATCCTAACTTACAGAGGTCTAGACAGTTCATCATCGATGGATACAATAACCCTTTTGGATAAGCTGGCCTGCGAAGGACGCACAATTGTTTGCACAATTCATCAACCCTCATCAACTGTTTATAATATGTTCAAACATATTTATGTTCTGGATAAGGGTAAATGTGCCTATCAGGGATCACCTCAAAATACAGTAAAATACCTCCGACATTTGGGATTGACTTGCCCAGAATATCATAATCCTGCGGACTATTGTAAGGGCACACTAAATATTTAATCGTAAGATTTTTTTTTAATTGAATATTATTCGTTTGTTATAGTACTTGAAGTTGTTTCCGGTGAATATGGTAATTTTTCAAAAGAACTCTATGAATCTGCACAAAACAAAGCATGGCGTTATGAAGCAATTGATGATGTTGAAAACATGAATAGTGTTCAATTGGTAAAAATGAATGAAGCTGCTGAATCTATTCAAAGACGATGGCCATCAATTGAATCGACAAAACACATTTATCCACCTCCAGAATGGGTTAAATTATGGTTACTCATTGGAAGGTGTCATGTTCAGTTCTTTAGAGATTGGGTAAGACAAAAATCATACCATAATTTGTATAAAACTGTTTAAATATTTTTTTTAAATTTATTTTAAGACGGTGACGTACTTGAAATTGGCTATGCATATAATGTGCGCAGTGCTTATTGGACTTTTATATGGAGATTCAGGATCGAATGCAACAAAGGCGATTTCGAATGTTGGACTTTTTATATTTGGAATTGCGTATTTATGGTATACAACAATGATGCCTGGTATTTTAAGATGTAAGTTTTATTTTTTTTATTTATATATGTATGTTAAATATTTGGTTCCATATATGGGTTAAAAATAGGAAATGATATTTAAGTCCACTGAACTCAAATGACAGTAAGTAGTCACTTAGAATTCATAAATATTTTTAAAGAGTTTTGACATTCAAAATTATTTAATGCTTGCAAATAAGAAATTATTTTCTTTTTTCAATGGACATTGAACAAACCAGATGTCAAAATTAATAAATTTATTTGAACTGTCAACGTTTTTTCGTGATAAGCTAAGTTCATATAATCGGATTTAGTTGCACCTGCAACTATGTAAGTTTTCATGAGATTATGATAATATTAAATGAGTTCAGGGACAGGTTATTCATTTATTGTAACAGTTATTGTTTTGAATGTAAATTACAATACGAGTCACGCGGTTTTCGAAAGCTGTTGTCAGAATGACAAAGGAAATGAAAATGTCATAATATAGATGTAGATAAGTGAACGTCATCCGAGCAGTATGAAGATCGCTTCTTATTATAATCTGTCGGCAATATTTTATTTGAATAATCATCGCTATTGAATGATTCATTCAGACATTTATTTTTCTCCCGCGATGTTTGCATGCTATATGCAATGGAGGTATAGCTTGACTACTATAATTATCTTGTCACGAAAATATCAATATACTCTTAATGTAATTGAAATACTGTAAATTATGGTTGCATCCGATTTTTGTTGTTAAGTAATTTTTAATTCAACACTTTATTAAAAAATCGTTAGTAATAAATATTTGATTACAAATGTTTTTGGTAAAATGGTGAAGGTCTGACAAAAGACGTGTTTTGGCTCTCAATCAACTACCAATATTATGGGAGTCAAAAGAACACCACAGTTGACAGTTGCAAAATTCAAGCCTCTCTTTGGGTTGAATAAGAATACAATTTCTTAGATTCAATTTCTATATAGCACAATTACGGATAAAACTCTCGGATACTTTAAATGATGTTAATTTTGACATTTTATCATTTCATCTCGTTTTTTAAAAATCTGCATCATTTATTAGTCTCTTATTCTTAAGTGGGGACGAGATTTAATGATGAGAGGATAAAATTAAATTAATACAAATTATATGTTTTTATTTTTTTTCAGTTCCATTGGAAATTGAAACAATTAAAAAGGAAACATTCAATAACTGGTACAAACTCAAAACATATTACTTGGCAACTCTGATAACCTCAACACCAGTTCATGTAAGTTTTTAATTATTTCAGTTTTTATAGTTCTGTTTGCTTAAAAATTTAAATTTATTTTTGCAGATTATATTCTCATCAGCTTTTTCTACAATAATGTATTTAATGACCGATCAGCCATTTGAATTGGAACGATTTGTTAAATTTGTTTTAACATTAATAACGACAACAATAACAGCTGATGGATTTGGTGTTTTACTTGGAACCGTCCTAGATCCAATTGTAAGTACACCATGCAAGTTTATCTTTTATATTTATTAATGGTTTTCAAATTAAACTATTTTTGGGCGACTTATTTTAAAGTTTCATCATTCTTAAAACATACAGTGAGAGTAAGATAAAATGATGAGACGTCAAAATGAGTCACGTTAAAAGTGTTTAATCTGAAATCTGTCTTTTGCTTTGCGTCGTTCATAATTTTGTGAGGCTATGTGTTTTGACAGTTTATTTACTGAACAGACCTTTGATAATGAGTTTTTATTTTTTACAGAATGGAACATTCGTAGGTGCCGTACTAACTTGCTTCATGGTTATTTATTCCGGATTTCTGATTCTTTTCACTCACATGTCATCAATTATGAGAGCAGTTTCCTATACATCAGCTCATCGATATGCACTGGAAAGTATGATACTGTCAGTTTATGATAATGGAAGAGCTGATATGCAATGTCCACAAGATGTCATGTATTGTCATTTCAAGTAAGTAAAATACCCTTTTTCAAAAAACTTAAACTTCTTAAATGTAATAATTTCAAAACCAATTTTGTAAGAAATGATCTGTATCATGTTATATTTTTCTTTTATTATTGCAGGAGTGCAGATATCATTCTCAAAAACCTCGGTATGTCAGAAGCCAACTACGGATTCAATGTCGCAATGCTATTCCTTCAACTGGTTGCTTTTAAATGTTTAGCATATTTCACACTACGTAGGAAATTATTCTCTCAATGATACACGCGAACAATTAAATAAATAGTAACTAGTTTAGTAAAATAGGTCCATAATTTATAATGTAAATAGTTTTTATATGATTTTTCAAATGTTAAAATAACAAAATGCACAAAATATTATTGTGGAGTGTGATATTTAGCTTTAAGTTACAATTAAAAAAAAAACCTAATAGTTATAAATAAGGTTTCATAAAAGTTATATTACAATATGAAATGTTTATTAATGTGCGTGCCTATTGTTGCCAATTTGGAATTTTGATATTTATTTTTAAAGAAACTAATAAAATAGTATATCAGCTAAGCAAATACTCTATTTTTGTTTTTGTTAATGTAAACATGTAAATGGTGGATGTCAAAAATAACAGATTCTCTAGACAAAGTTAAATAAAACAAACAGGTCTCAGCTATTTTCCATTTCTAATCAACAGAAATAAAAATGTGTAGACCTAAGTTTATCTCTACAAACGAGAGAGCTGTTTCTGTCAAATTTGTTAGTATAAATTGAAAGTTTGACAGATCACCAATAAAATATGACAAAAGGTCAATTACCAATTGTGAACAATTTTCTTTCAAAAAAAAAATGCTTGACTGACGGTGTTCGCATTGGGCTCTTTTTAACACAACTGATTTTAGTCTCAATTTTGTAGAAAGATGAGATTATCTGATATCAAAATCTCATCCTAACTGCAAAATTTTCAATAATCTCTGTCCTTAGTCTAAATTCCTGTTAAGTTTATATAAATAAATGGGCGTCTCCAATAAGAAGTTTTATTTTAAACAACACGCTATTTTAGCTATTGTCACTTTAGAAGCTGTCATCTTTTATTATTTGACAAGTAAAATCTATTTTATTGATATGCCTTAAAAAACACATATAAGTTGTTAAAATTTACAACAAACATGTGGAACATTTTTTTGGATGGCCGTGAAGCACATTCTTGGCCGGCAATAATAAAACTAGTGCAACAATTTGAGCTGTTAGGACAAGTTAGTGATGTAAGGAATTTAAACCGAATGGATAATTCAAAAACAATAAAGAATGTTGCGGTTGTAGCCCGTAGGGTTCATGAAAGCAAGTTTTGGAATAAGAATTTATTTTTAAGGCTTTTAAAATTCAGTTATGACCACCAACCTCTTATATTTTTTTCATTTGAGTCCATAAAATGCATCAGACCCATCCAAATTTTCTTTATAAAATCATCTTCAGTAATGAGGTCCATTTTTACCCCCATAAATGCAAAGTTTATAAGCAGAATGTCACATTTGGGCCTCGAAAATACAATAATTTTTGTTAAAACAATTTTGTTTGATTTTGGTTACCTTTAATATGACAAAGACACAATTAGAGCATTTGGAAAAGATGGAAAGGTTGGATATTAGTTGTCGGTGTTGATTGATTTGGAATTCCTAAACATTGGAATGATAGGGAAAGATAGAGGGTGGCAAGGCGTTAAACATTCGTGTAGTATGGCTAAAAAATGAATCTCTGTACTTCATAGTACGGCCGAAGTTGGGCTTAAGGGTAAACTGATGGGCATTCCCGAAAACGCGGGTATTACGGTTAAATTGTTTAAGGGCAGGAATGCAACTGGCTTTTTTACTAGTTTACTATTTTATGTTAAAATAAGGGTAAAAAAGCGTGAGGCAAGAAACTTTACGACGATGTTCTAGTGAAGTTATCGAGTTGATGATGTTTATGCTACCAATCAATTTAAAAGATCTTTTTTGAATACTGTCCAAGAGGCTTAATTAAGTTACTGGAGTGCCAGCACAGAGATGAGAGTTATATTCAAGTTTCGGACGGATATATGTAGTTTTTGTAGATTGTGAACCAGATCAGACGGTGAGACAAATTTCTTGCTTCGCCTTAGAAAACCAAAACCATTGCGGTATTTTTGACGACATCGCGTGTGATCGCTCCACAAAAGGTGGTTGTTGATGCACATTCCAAGGATGTCTAGATTTTCAGTTTCGTTGATGCAAGTGCCACTCATATATAATGGCAAGGAGGGTATATCTGGCTTTAACGATACAAGACAGCAATGGGTGTTCGAAGCATTAAATTTCACGCGATTTTTTATTTATCATTGAACAATGCTGTATGGGTCGGATTTTAATGAGCTAATTATATTTTGCCATTCAAGTTTCACATCCGAAGAGGAGGGTTGTGAGTCTGGAAACGAATATGAAAAGCTAAGAGTGCTATCGTCAGCTAAACAATGTATTGGATTACAAATAGCACACAGAAGTTCATTTATATAAATGAAGAATAGAGTTGGAGACAAAACGGAGACCCGGGGCACACTAGCATTTATTTTATAGGTTTCTGACTTGAATCCGTCCAAAACAACTTCAATTAAGAGTTTAGAAAGAAAATTTCTTATCCAACGAAGAAGAGATTCGTCAATACCAAAAAAATACTATTGAAAGAACTTAGATTAAAAATTAGAAAAAATCATAGAAACTATTTTATTCGCTTATTTAATGTGTCTGAAATATTAAATGAGAATTTATGACAGTTAATTTTTTATATTTTTTTTATAAATTTGACAGAACTTTTAGCTAAATAACACAAAAAATTGAGATTGTAGGCACATAACTCATAAATATATTTAAAAATAACGAAAAACTATAAATGAAACTCCAAGAACATCCGCTGTACTAAATATATTCCAATCTGTTACATTTTAGTTTTCTCACGTACATATAAAAATTCTACTACATCTATAAGACGTCAACAACAATTTTGTGGTCAACTGTAAATGTCAAGCGGTGAAAAATGAAAATCGTCAATCGTCTTTTGTGTTTTAAGTTTTAATTATTTGTGAAATTTTTACAACTAAATAAACGAAAATCAAGATGTTTCGCTCATCGACATTTGAAAAAACTCTTGGTAAATATGTACCACGATATAGTTTTCGTTTTCATATTCTAACTCAATTAAAAAACTTCTTAAATTGTTTTTGTTTGTTTGAGTTATCAGAAATCTTGTGACTCATTCTTTGTCGATTTTGTAGATTTTGCATTTCTTATTAGAAACAGAAATTGACTGATAATAATTATTAAATCAATCAATACCTTTGTTTTCGTTGTTTTATAGAAAATGCTACAAGCCATCTACGCCTCGAACCAGATTGGCCGTCAATTCTTTTAATTTGTGATACAATTCGACAAAATGATGTTACGTACGTATACATGGAATTATTTTATACATTTTGACCCCAATTGACCTTTCTTGTTCCTTGTCCTCCTTAGACCTAAACAGGCGTTCCTCGCAATTAAGAAGAAAATGTCTTCACCTAATCCTCATTCAGCTTGTTATGCTCTTTTGGTGTTGGAGAGTGTCGTAAAGAATTGCGGCCAGCCAATTCATGAAGAAGTATTTACAAAGGAGAATTGTGAAATGTTTAGCACTTTTCTGGAACAAACTCCTCATGAAAATGTTCGCCAGAAAATGCTCGAGCTAGTGCAAACTTGGGCATATGCATTCCGGACATCTGAGAAATATCAATCAATTAAGGTAAGATTAATAATTAGATGGTGGCTAAGTTTTTGGGAAGTTCTTGCATATATGTAAGCAGGTTGGACATCGTTTAAGGATTCATAAACAAAGAAGATTTTGTTTGTGCAAAAGTGAAAAGTTCAAAAGCTTGCTGGAGAAACTATACGAAAAATAATAGAAAAATGGTCAGGCCACAACAATCTCTGATACTCCAGAAGCATTTATCTTCTAGCTTAGTTTTTACTAGGTATTCAGTTTTAAAATTTCTGATTAATTAAGATTAAACTTATACATATATGCAGATGCAGACACATTTCTACTCATAATTCTTTTCTATAGAGTTTTCTAATTTTGATACTTAAAAAATGCGTAGGTTTATTTCATTTCAAAAAGGAAGGTATATGTATATAAAAGAAAGTAATATCAGTAAAAAGACCACCTCCTTTCTTTTTTGTCACATTTTCCATGACCAATTCGAAGGAATTTCATCTGTAAAAGGCCTTAGCTTTCACATGGTCCCAAAAAAAAAGTCTTAAAGTGTCAAATCATAGTGAAGCAAATCTTTACATCGCTTTGGAGAAAGTAAGATATTTCAAAAGCATTTGATAGGGTTTGTCATTAGGCTCTCTTATCGAAAATACGTGCTTTCGGTTTTCATGAATTTCTCCTTCATTTGATTAGTAATAACCTTTCAAATCGTTAAATACAAGTTTTATTGGAAGGATTCAAGTTTGAAAACCACAAAATAAATGCTGGTCTCCCCAAGGCTCTGTTCTATCTCCAACACTCTTTCTCATTTTTATTAATGACTTCTCTCTGAAATACATTGTTTCGCTGACGATAGTACTCTAAGCTTTTCGTATTCGTTTTCAGATTCACATGATTCTTTGGATGTGGAACTGCAACGAAAAAATATGATAAGCTCATTAAATTCTGACATATACAGCATTGTACAATGGCGATACAAAATCGCTCCTGCAACTTACTTAAGCCTCTTGGACAGTATTGAACGTAGAGCATTCAGATTGATTGGTGATATTACCATCATAAAATCATTTAGGTCGCTTGAACATCGTCAAAATGTTTTTTGTCTCACCCTCTTTTACCGTTATTTTAACGGTTTATGCTCTAGAGAAATAGCCAGTCGCATTCCTCCCCTTAAACACTTCAACCATAATACTCGCGCTTCTTGGAAATCTCATCAATATACCCTCGAGCTCAACTTCGGTCGTATTGCCAAGTAAAGATATTCGTTCTTTAGCCGTACTGCGAGAATGTGGAATTGTTTGCCACAATCTGTCTTTCCAGCCATTGCATTATTCAGGAATTCAAAACCAATGCAATGCATGTTATAAAACAATGTAATGTTTCAAATATGGAAGAAATTTACAAACCATCAGCACTATTTTCTATTTTTCGATGTTTGTCACAACATGTCAAACTTTTTCATCAAATTCAATTCAGTTTTCCACTTCTAAAAACTGTAACTCCAAAAAGTATATCATTTAAATGTATATTCAAAAATCATTTTTTCTCCACTTATAGGACTTGAACCCTATCTTAGGCTAGAATTGATAGGTATAGAAAAAAAGAGAAGGCCTAAAGAAGAAAAAACATGAAAAGGATCCCCTTTTAACCAGACAAAGATAATTCGTTAAAACTTCAACCAAAAATGTTTTACAAATTTAAGCTTAGAAATAAATAAAATCTAAATCTTACTAGGTCTTACTTTAAAAACTGTCTATTCATCCTTTCTCTTCTTTAACAGTACAGCGGAGTTTTCAACAACAAAATAGTTACTCTAAATTTCGTCATCTTGGTCCAAGAATTTGATTTGTCTAAACTGAAAATCCTTAATTACTTACTGCAGGCTAAGAATCCAAGCTGTTCGTTCTCTTTTCATTTGAATTGTAAGGTTATCCGTGAATTTGAAGATGCTTCACAAGTAATTAATCTAGTATGTTAAAAAGGGCCTAAAGATTTGGTTGCAGTGTCGTGTAGTTTATGTTTTCGGGTAATCCTTTCAAAAATCATATCTTTCACAATTTGACATTTAAATCAAACAAATGTATTCAAACGTCCTTCTTGAAATTTCATAACTCATAGCATTTTCTTTTGAGGAAGACTACCTAAAAGTTGGTGTCGTCTTTCTCTCTTGGAGGCTTAACACTTTTTGCATAAGATCAACTCTGACATCACAAATTTGCCTCTTTCCGTCCCATAATAGAAATCGAAGTCTTCTATCTTTCTTTCCGTTTTTCGTTTGCGTTTTCATCACATGTCGTTTGGTGTGCGTGATTGAAATCCATTGGGGTGGTTTTTCAGACTGATATCTGTTCTTTTGATGCTATTTCCTGAGAACATTGCTCAGGTGTCACAGTTCTGCATTCGATAAATACTTAGTTATTCGTTAAATGACCATTCGCATGTGCTTCAAGGTAGATTACCCCCAAAATTGTCGAATTATCCATTTTTTGGAAAAGAAATAATAAGCCCCCTTTTAAATAAAATTCCAAAAATTTCTTACTTCATCGAATCGGCTTAGAAGCTTTCGACTATTTATTCGATATTCCCTTTAACAGCCTAAACCAATAAATAATTAAAAATGACAGCAAATAAATAGCAACTCTCAATTTCTCTTCACACATTCGTTCGTTGAAACACCCAATCTACCCACATTTCCATTTACAATTTCCAAACTAATCTAATTGTTGTCAGAGTTTAGAGGAGAATGTTGGCACAGTTTCACAATACATGTGCTTGTCATAATGTCTAAGATAGAAAAGGTTAAATAATTTTAATTCATAACAATTTATATAAAATAAAACAAATAATATTATATTAAATCGTTTTTTGTTTTAAATTTCAGGACACTATGACAATTCTAAAAGCTAAAGGACACACATTCCCCGAGCTAAAGGAAGCCGATGCAATGTTTACTGCTGATACAGCACCAGATTGGGCCGATGGCAAAGTCTGTCATCGTTGTCGTGTTGAATTTTCATTCACTCAACGAAAACATCATTGCAGAAATTGTGGACAGATATTTTGTAGTCAATGTTCAACAAAACAATGTCCTTTGCCAAAATATGGTATCGAAAAAGATGTAAGTAAAAATGTTTTTTTTTGTATCATTCTGGACTTTAAGAAGAAAAATTGTCATTCAGGTACGTGTCTGTGATGGTTGTTATACAAGTTTGCAGAAGCCCTCCAGTGGAAAACCTCGACCAGCTGAGAATGACCTACCAGCTGAGTATCTGAATAGTTCTCTGGCACAGCAGGTGCAGGTGGTAACAAATATAAATTCACATACCCCCCCCAAAAAAAACAGGGAAAACTTAATTTAATTTTTTTTTGTTCATGTTGTCAGACACCACCAAGAAAAAGCGAACAAGAATTAAAAGAGGAAGAAGAATTACAATTAGCCCTGGCACTTAGTCAATCGGAGGCCGAACTAAAGAAAAAACAGGTATCGTGTTGTTAATCTTAGCAAATTATAATTTGTTGTTAATTTTGTGTATGCGTCAATGAAATTCATATTTTGTTCTTTATTCGAGTAGATACTTTATCTCTCTTTTTAGTATTATAATTATTGTTAAGTGAGTCAGTCATATGTTTGATGTGAGTGAAGATAATAATTAGTATTCATACACATTTTGAATTGTTGTGTGTAGTTGGTTGGTTGGCTGACAATCGATTTTTATTTGTTATTCTTATTTATTTCTTGCCGTGCGTCGTATTCGTCGTCATCTATAGCCAGCAGTAACAACTTATCGAATGTTGCAACGCTCACCAAGTCCAGAAGCACCACCACCAACTCCAGGTGTTGTCGAAGACCCCGATTTGGCCAAGTATCTGAATCGTAGCTATTGGGAACAAAGGAAAGTTAATGAATCACCAGCAAGTCCATCGGCACCGAGTCCAATGCCTCAAGTGATGACAACTGCTCCCGTAATAAGTAACAAGGTAAACAATGATTATTTATTTTATTATTTGCTGCTTTTAAGACTGTGAGAATTATTATTTGTGCCTAATGTTTTGTCTAATCAATAATCTATTGTATATCTGTAAACAATATATCAGGCACATATGAGAATACTTCTTGTTTTGATTCGAATATGTAGCGAGGTTATTTTTATGTTTGTATTGCATTTTTGTTCTTGTAAGTATTAAAACAATGAATTCATGAATTTTATAAAGAAAGAGAGAGACAATTAAATGACTAAAACCGACAAAAACAAAATAATTAATTTATTTTTAAGCATATAGCTGTCTTCTTTTGTTTTTGTTTTTTATAGCAAAATTAATTTGTTTGTTTTGATTTTATTTTATTCGTCTTTAAATGTATTTTAGAAATTCAAATAGGTACTAAAATTATATACAATATACAGATGACGACATTAAAATAGAAACACCAAACAGAGTTTTTAAAATTCAAGTCATAAAAAGATTTTTTTTTCTTGCAAACTAAAATACCCATTACTTACTTTAGGTGGCGCTTCAGTCCTGTGTGAATTAGGGCCTCACCCAACAAACTCCATCAAGATCGGTTTCGCGCTCCAAGTTTTGTGAGGTCACTTTCCACTTGTGAGCGCCACCTGATTCGTGGTCTTCCTCTACTGCGCTGTCCTGTGGGTGTGGATCCGAAGACTTTTCGGGTCGGAGCATTGGTTTCCATGCACTCTACGTGACCCAGCCATCTTAGTCGTTGGACTTTTACCCTTCTGGCTAAGTCTACTAAGTCTAAGTTAAGGTGCTTTCATCCGCTTTTGTCATAGGTACTTCTGCACCTATAGCAGGACGGGGATGATAAGGGTCTTATGTAACGACACTTTGGTCCTTCGATAGAGGACTTTGCCACTCAATTGCTTTCTTAGCCCAAAGAAACAGCGGTTAGTAAGAGTTATTCTTCGTTTGATTTCAGCGCTGGTGTTGTTTTTTTGGTCTTTAAAATACATTCTAGGAGATTTGAATGGGTGCTTAGGGTCGTTGTCTTGCTGTAGAACACATGACAGCATCGTATTCTTCATGATATTCACCTTCATATTTTCATCTATTTCACCCTAATCAAATGTATTGGTCCAACGCGATACCAAGACACAATTCTTGACCGTTTTCTGGATATATTTGGAATTTGGAACGTTTTGTCTGCAATCACTTCGGAACAAATGTATCTTTGTTTCGTTCATACACAAAACATTCCTCCAGTTTTTTCCCACCCTAATCAAAATGATCGTGTGCGAATTTAAACCGCGTTGTTATACGTTGTTTTGCTTAGAAACGGCACCATTCTGGCGATCCTTCTAAGCAAGTTAGCTTAAAAAAGTCTTATACGAACAGCTCTGGAAGTTATTAGAAGCTGTAGTTTGTTTTTTATTTCCCTTGAAGACTTGTACGGATTTTATTTTTGAGGCGCAAATGATCTTTCTTTACTTCCTAAAGTGAACTTATTGTTTTATAAAAGTGAAACAAATATTAAAGACTAATATCTTTGATAGTACTAGTTAAAATTAAGGTTTGTGTTCCAATGAGCTTCTATTTTAGTGTACACCAAAAACACAGTCTTACCTAAGGAACGGTTCATTTCCAAACAATCAACAAGCTAAAAAAAATCATGTTATTTTGCATAAGATAGTCTAACTTTTTTTTTAATAATGGTTAAAATTACTTCTAATGCATGTTTTTGTTTTAATGTAGTTTTACTGTTAGCGACTATCTCTGTGTCTATTTTTATGTCCATATCTGTATGTTCATAAATTAGGGTGCATTTTCTGCGTACATACAATCAAATATTCCTTTATATTCGAATCATCGAAAAGAAAATTGTATAAGAAAATTCGCTGGGAACGTCGGTATATCTATTGGCTAAAATGAATATTCCCAAAATTGCTGAGAACTCCTGCAATATCGTCAGTTCTTATTCGTACAAAAAGAAACACATTTTTCACAAGATTCAATTTCCATGACATTTCAGGAAATTAAAAGCAAGTCGCTAACTAAGATTAAAGGTACATGGGCTGAAAAAACCAGAGGGTTGGTCTAAACAACTTTATTTGAAATCTGTGTCAAAAGCCAGTATTGCTCTAACATTGGAACACTTGTAGAACGGTTTACCTTGAGCATAAAAATAGGCTTAAGTTTTAGTAATGAGAGAGTGAAAGAGGTCGGTGGAATAGATCTGTACGTAAAACTTTCAGTTTGTTGAAACCAAAACCCTATTTAAAACATTCAACGAAAGCTTGTTTTTGGTCAGAGCTTTTTTACAAAAAGAAGCCAATACGACTTATTGATATCTTCTGCTAACTCCCGCAGCTTCCTTTTTCGATCATTCAAAACGACTTTGTGGATTTTGTTGATGTTTTCTGGTGTTTCCGCCTAATTTTGATGTTTACTTTATTCTGCACAATCGGTGCCTCTACTACGTTTGGAGTCAGAAAACTAAAGCTTCTGATGAAACTTAGTCCACATGAAATTTGTTTAGCTATTGCTTGGCTTGAACATTTTAAAATTAACATTGTAAAATTGATTTGGATCCATTGTTTTGAAAATAAAAAAAAGTAGCATCACTCTAAGCTCAGTAGCTCAAACTTATCAATAACACACTAAGCGTCATCTATATGTTAGGTTCGGGACTTTTCAGTTCGAATGTTTGTTTATCTGAGAGTTTTTTATTCCAAAGGGGAAAACACAGAAAAACGTAAAACATTTCTTAACCCGTATGCGCTCATTAAAAAGTTTGTTTCCGTATACTTTATGTGCCATAGAGAAAAAACTAAAAACTAGTTTTTTTCTCTCTGATTGTAGCAAAACCCGAAAGGAGGACACATTTCTCGCATCGGGCCTGAAAACCTATACATTTATGGAGACTTTAAATTGTACAGAACTTACAGTAAAGGGCTCTACCTTAGCTTAAGTTTTTTTTAGACAACTCATCATTTTGTGTAGAGTCTTAAATTTCATTTTACACGGTATCGTGTGTATAATACCTGATTTTTTTGCAGTCTTTCTTGATATTAGATCGATACAAGTTCCAAATTCAAATCTTAGTTTTAATTTTTTTTTCAGATGTTGCCTGATGAAATTCAAATTGACGAATTCGCCAATAACATGCGTAGTCAAGTTGAAATATTCGTGAATCGTATGAAATCGAATTCAAGTCGTGGTCGTAGTATTTCCAATGATAGTTCAGTTCAAACGCTATTCATGACTTTGACTTCTTTGCATTCGAATCAATTGTCTTACATTAAAGAAATGGACGACAAACGTATGTGGTATGAACAGCTTCAAGATAAATTAGCCCAGATCAAGGATTCGCGTGCTGCTCTTGATGTTCTCCGACAGGAGCATATTGAAAAACTTCGTCGTATTGCCGAGGAGCAAGAACGTCAACGTCAAATTCAAATGGCACAGAAGTTGGAAATTATGCGAAAGAAGAAACAAGAGTATTTGCAATATCAAAGGCAGTTGGCTTTGCAACGGATTCAAGAGCAAGAACGTGAAATGCAAATGCGTCAGGAACAACAGAAGGCTCAATATCGAATGGGTCAGACTGCATTTCCTTTTATGCCAAACCCAAATCCCCATGCTTCGCCTAATCACCAAATGAACAACATTTACAATCCATATGGGTTTAATCCGAATTCGCCTGGTCAAGTTCCACCAGCTTACAATCCACAAGGACAGGTTGGACCCCAGCCTGGGCAAGTTATTCCTCCTCAAGGTGTTCCACAACCCAACATGAACGCCGCGCCTATGCCTGGAATGTATACCCCGGGGATGCCAGGTGTGCCTCTACCAAATCATCCTGGCATGATGGTTCCGGGAATGCCACACAGCCCAATGGTGGGTGGAAATGCAGTTGGCCAACATATGAGTCCACTTCCAAATCCTGCTGATGGAATGACTAATATGAATGGTATGGACCTTTGACTTTATCTTTATTATCATTAAAATTAATTTATTTTATTTTTATAGCTCCCAATACACCCCAACAACTTCCCCATTCTCAAATGAACCCGCCAATGACTCACGTAATGCTCCAGCAACAAAATGTTGTTCAAAATCAGTCTCCAATTTCTACCGGTATGATTCAAACCACTCAAGCTCCCCCTTCTATGGTTCATCCAATGCAACAAGCTCCAGGCACTGCACCACCAATAGTTGGACCTGTTTCAATGCCAAACATGAATCAACAACAACCACCCGTTCAAACGACAACGGCTCACCCAGTTCAACAAAATGTGGTGGGTCCGGCTCCAATTGAAAATTCAGCTGTTGCTGAGCCTCCAGCAGCTGTGCAACAACAGAAAGTCGAAGAACCACCCAAAGAAGAAGTTACCACAGCTGAATTGATAAGCTTCGATTAAATATGCACTTTTAGTTTGTAACAAAGTTATTATTTCAGATTTTATATATAAATTTTATTCGGGTTAGTAAACAAAAGTTTAAAATAAAAAAAGAACTATATTTCATTCCGTAAGCAAAAACGAAACAAACTGAGATGCGATATTAATTAATAATCGAATAAATTAAACATACTATTAAAATTACTTTTATTGAAATTCTCGATGAAAATAAATGTTTATTCAACGTGAAGGTTTTTTGTGGTTCTAAACATTTAGGATATATGTTTCTGTTCAATAATTTATAAAATTAGTAGTGACGAAATATATTTTAGCATATTATTTACAAGCATTGCCAACGTCATCAAGCGAACTGCTTCATCCGCTCAAAAAAGAAGCCTGGACCATCGAAATCTTGCCGGTTGAGTGGAAGAAGGGAATTATCGTCAAGCTTCCAAAAAAAAGGAGATCTAACAAAGTGCGAAAGCTGGCAAGGAATTTGCGTTCTAGCTGCCGTTGCCAAAATAGTAGCAAAAGTCATACTGGAACGCATTAGATAACACCTTAAGGCCACACTCCATGCCGAACAAGCAGGATACCGCGCTGGATCCTCCTCTTTTCAGCCCTATCATGAATTCCATCGTAATCGGAAATTTTTACGAATCCCGAAAAACTGTATCATTAAATCCGTTCGTAATGCAAAATTGTATGAGATTTTCCACTACGAACGGATTATATGATACAGTTTTTCGGGATTCGTAAAAATTTCCGATTACGATGGAATTCATGATAGGGCTGATTGATCATATCAACACCCTGCGGATCATTATTGAACATTGCGTTGAATATCGATCACTACTACACCTGCTGTTAATCAACTTCGAGAAGGCCTTAGATAGCTTTAACAGGGAGTATATCTGGTTGACTACGGAGGAGAGGCATCCCAGAGAAACTAATTGCTATTATTAAAGCAACATATGATGGATCCAAGTGTCACGTTCTGCACGATGATAGGTTGTCAGATGATTTTTAAATCCGTAGCGAAGTCAGACAGGGCTGTATTCTGTCGCCATTATTGTTTTTGTTGGTGATAAGCGATCTACTGCGCGTAGCTTTGTCAGATAGCGGAGGGGTCAAATGGACTTTGACATCCTATTTAAAGCACTTGAATTACGCGGACGATGTTTGCTTAATCTATCTTAGGATCATGGATCTCCATCAAATGACAACAAGTGTGGAGAGAGAAGCAGAAGTTGTGGGGCTGAAAATTAATTCCAGCAAAACAAAAATGATCAGCCTCGGAACCCTACCACCCTCTCAAATAAATATTTCCTCGGAACCGGTGGAAAAAGTGGATAGCTTTCAATACCTTGGAAGTATAGTCTCCATCGAAGGCGAAACCGAACAAGACGTTATTTGCCGCATCGGCAAAGCAAAAGAGAAGTTCGGTATGTTGTCGAAAATTTGGACAAATAACTCTATCAGCTTAAGAACAAAGCTACGACTGCTTCGCACAAATGTCGAATCTGTGCTTCTTTATGGGTGCAACACTTGGAAGGTTACTTCAGCCATAGCAAGAAAGCTGCAAACCTTCGGCAGTATTTAACTTTGTATTCCAATTGTAAGCAGAGGAATAAGAGAATCCTCAAACAAGAGAGCTTTGGAGAAATGTTAAAAAGTGTCTTCCTTCCCCTAAAAATGTTAATATTCTTTTATTTATAAAACAAATATTCTAAATTTAGCAATAAATTATTTTTCACTTACATTTTGCTTACAAAAATTAACAAACCAGACATCAAATGAAAAATCCGCTGCATTTTATATGCGGCTCTGAATTCCATAGAATTAATGCTTTCACTTGACGACGTTCACCGACGTTACCGATATAGATTCACTTCAAATGAATAGCAGAATAATGATTAGTGAAAATTCCCCCCGATGAATAGCAGAAGAGGCCTGTATAATACGAAGGCGTAAGTGGCAATGGATTGGACATACACTTCGTAAAGGTAACGACTGCATTGGAGGCCAAGCAATGCCGTGGAATCTGCTCACACCAGAAGGAAGAAGAGCTGGACGACCGGGACGTTTTTACCGCTTTCCCATTATGCAGCCTAACCTATTCTTGAATTACTAGTTTTAAGAGTTTTAAAAAGAATCCAAATTATATAAATTCCATACAAACTGTGTTTTCGAGTTTGAATATTTGTTTTCAGCCAAGAAATTGAAATTACTTTCTAGGTGTGTATGAATTATAGGAACAATTTTATTATTTGATTAAGTTATTCAGTTATTAACTGAAACTCAAATGGAAGCAAGTCTCATCATTTTGTACATAAATTAAACTGGAAAGGGGTTGGAAGCGGTAACTGCTAATATCGTGCCTAATATTTGCGGATGAAATTGATTTTTTTTTCTGTTGGAATAAGTTGACGGATTGCGGAAAGCCTTAAATTATAACTTTTATGGATGGAGTTGGTAGATATTGGAGAAATAAAAGGTTTAGCTACAAACATTTTAATTTGGAAATTGTTCCAGATTACAATATTTACATGTCTTGGCCTTTTCTTCAAAAAGAACTTTTATGCCAACATTTCTGATGCAAAAATATCTATTTCTTTGTTCTGCATAGGGATTAAGCTAAATTTCATGCCACTGCTTCCTCCATAACGCTGTATAGTGCTCAAATGCGGCTACGCGGAATTCGATATTTCTTAAGCGCATTAAAATAACTTTTTTTGCGTTTTTTTTTTCTTAACTCCTGACATATGTATATCACTTTGGGAGGCATCCACACCTCCCTACCTAGGTTGAGTATAGAGGGCAGGTCAACTAGCTCACATGGTCAACAAAATATGTTACAGGAGGACAGGGCCGGATCCCATTTCTTGATGATGACGTTATTTCTACCAAAATAAAAATTATAAAATTCAACTTTAGGCCAGGTCGAATTAAAACATTATATTTGAGGCCTAAGACCTTGGTCTTTAATTATTAAGGGAAAACACTTTTTTTTTGTTTTTATGTAAGAATACACTTAGTTTTATTTAAAAACAATAAACTTCATACATATTATGTAGATATACCGCGTAACATCAAACACTTTATTTAAAAAACTTATATTTAAAAAAATGTATTAAATAATTTTTCTTTATTTATAATAATTGTATTCGGTGTATAATAATATAATATATATAATCTTTATTTATTTATGTATGTATGTGTTTCATAAAAATTCCAAAAAAATGTTTTATTTTTACTTCTTGCCTTGAGCAAGTTAAATAGTGTTCGTTTGTTTTGTATTTTATATTTCTTCATTTTTGTTTTTACATATTCGATAATTTCAAATTCAGTCAATTTTGTGTGCTATGTGTATATCAATATTTAAGTTTTATCCATCAACAATTCAATGCACTGATTTACCTATCTTAATTTTATCCTTAAACATAGGTACATTCATACATTTTTATTTTACATAAATACTATACCTATACATTTTTTTCTTTTTAACATTCAATATAACATTCTCTATAGTATATTTTAGTTTTTTTTTTTAACATCACACATTTATTTATGAGAAATTTTTTGTATTATTTGCCGCATAAATATTTTCCCCTTCAATTCTAGTTTTTCTATATATTTTTTTTTAAATTAGCTACATTTCAAACCACAACCTCAATTACCAGACACAACACTTTTAGATTTTTTAAATTTAGTTTTTTTGTTTTTTTTTTTTTAATTTGTTTTTAATTGGCTTTAGTTTCCGATCATAAACTTAACATAATCATAAAATATGTGCCATTTCTTACTGACGGAATGTTATATGAGGTGCAGAACGCGGCCCTCTTGGTCCACCGTCGCTAAAATTCGAACTTAAATTGCATACACATAGGAAATTTCGATCATTTTGCCTTGAAGGCAATTTCCCCCCCTTGAAATGATTTATATCTGAATTTCGTTCGATTACAAAATTAACATTATCATCAGAATTACGATCGAATATGCATTTTGTTCGGCAGGCACAGTATGTTTTCGGATACACCAAACGTGCTGAACTTGGACGGATTGGCATGTTGATCCGATGATTTCCCATCACTTGTAATTGAACACTTGATAGACTCGATGAATTGCATTCATTTGATAGGCGTAAAGGACGCAGTGAATCACTATCGACGTTACTTATGAGATCTGGAGTTATGTCACTTTTCCGGAATGGTACATGTGGCTCGTAAGTTTTGACTTGACCAATTAGCCAATACGTTCGCATTTCACCTTTTCCCTATAAATATAGTTATACAGAAACAAATTAATTAATTGCATTTTACATGCACAAAACTAATAGAATTAATAAATTGTCAAGTTTTTATTTTTAATTTAAATAAATGGTTGCATGTCCTTGTTCTTGTTCCTGTGTGGAAATCATTGTCTTATGAATAATTCAAACAGGGATATGATGGATGAGGAATTACATACCTTGACATTTGTTATGCCTCTTTCAGCACAATGAAAACCACCCACTTGCTCCAGTAATGTATACGTTTTCTCTGAAATATGAATCCTTAAGGCTTCCCCACTGCTTTCCATTCGAGATGCAGTATTAACAGTATCTCCAAATAAACAATATCTCGGCATCTGAGAGGTGATTAAAATGAGATGCACATGAGAGTAATTGGTTGTCTTTTTTTTAAGGTAAAAATAAATAAATACCTTACCTTCATTCCAACAACTCCTGCAGCACATTGTCCAGAATGAATACCAATTCGAAATTGTAAAGATTCTCCGGGTCTATGTCGGATTTCTAATTTCGATACGTGTTCGAGGAGATGAAGAGCCAGGGAGGCAATTTCGCCAGCATGTTTATTTCCGTTGCGTATTGGGAGGCCCGATACTACCATGTAGGCATCTCCAATTGTTTCAACCTGGATGATAAAAAGCAAGATGTGAATGTACCTTTTATTTATGTAGTTATTTCTAAAAATTGAGAATATTTAAAAGGAAGTAAATTTAAGTTGACCTGAACCATTGAAAACATAAATACAGAGTGTCGAACAAATCATGCTAAAAAATTACTTTTCGTATACGCATTTTGTTCTTATTTTGTATGTAATTATTTAGGAAACAGAAGTCTTGAGCAAAATACGAAACTTAAAATATTTCTCCTTATTGTTGCATACAAAAAAATACGACTCATGGTTCAATAAGTTTTAATGTAAAAAAACAACGCAAGACCCCTAACAATATTAAGAAAATTCTAAAATTAAACATTTAAACTTCAAAATTTGGGACTCGAACCAAAGGTCAAAAATATCGGAAATAAGCAAAAGTTCTAAAACTAAATTTTTGAAATGGTCTTATTTTTCAATTTGTTGATTTTAGTAAATAGAAATTATATTCTTCTAAGAAAATAAATTTTGAACTGAAGATTCTTAAATTTTTGGTGAAAATTTCGTCGTTTAAAAAAAAATAAGGAAATACCTTTTTTGGGTCTTTTACCAAATTTGATAAACACTTATATTTTTCGAATCAGTAACACCAAATAATAACTACAAATTTGAATTGTTGGAAACAAATATGGTCTTAAGAAACTGACTAAACAAAATTTTTATAAAATAGCAGTTAAGGAGTTTTTTGCTAAAAAATTAAATTTTCGAAATTTCAACAATTTTTGTATTGCAATATTTTATTGTGAGTTGATTTGACATTTGGTATTTTTTTAAAAACGCTACTTTACATATTTTGTAGAACATCACATGGTCTTTAAAGCCTAGGTAAAAAATTTGTTTGTAGGAGTTATCATTCAAATGTTATATAAATTTGAAAGCCTAAATTTTCGTCAAAAAAAACATTACAAACTTTTTACGATTTCATGTTATTTTTGAGGAATTGATGTAAGTTGATAATAACGATGTCTTTAGTAGCGGTACCAATTTTTATCGATATGCGAATTACTTCGAGATGAAATGTCTATTTTTAATTTCTGATCCTGGCTTTAACTCTGTAGACTGTAATGAATGATTTTATACTGAGTTGTATCATATCACCCCCTTTCTATTTCGTATCTACAAAACCAACATTTTTCGAGTCTGTCAAACAGAACAGAAGATTTTTCTTGGTAGATCAAAACATTAAAACTAGTTGTTAACTTCCCATAGGAAGTTATTGTAATGGGTCCGATTTGTCAAATTGAAAATTTTGACATTTCTCGACGTTTCAGGGTCCCTTGAGTCGAAATAAAAGATTTTTAGAAAGATGTCTGTGCGTGCGTGTGTACGTACGTTTGTACGTCCGTACGTCCGTACGTTCGCGACGTTTTTTTCGTGGTCCATAGCTCAAGAACCAGAAGAGATATCGACTTCAAATAAATTTTGTTATACAGATAATAAGGCAGAAAGATGCAGAAAGGGCTCTCAAGAAAATTGCGTGGGTGGTTTTTTTACTATAGCAGTTTGAAAAAAAGATGAAAATTTTGGTTAACCCTAAATATCTTACGAACCAAAAACGCTAGAGACTTGAATTAAATTTTATATAATAGATTGTAACGTGATACCAAACAGGTATATTTTTTGAAAAAATCAATAAAACGGTTTTTTTTTTTTAAATCAATAAAACTGAAAAAAAAAATTTGTCACCTCCAAAATTTTACGACTGAAATATGATTTTATCTCTAAAACAATTTTGTGCAACGAAGAATAATGTTTTTGACATCTGATAAAATTTTGAGAAAAATCTAATTGACAGTTTTTTTTATAAAAAATAAAAATCTAAAAAAAAAACATTACTCGAAGTTCGTAAAAATTGAATATCGATTCAAATATCTTTTCAAAAACTTGAAATTAAGGCTTCAATTTTATTTTATCTTATAAGAAATATTGTTTTCAACATTCTGAAAAATTTTGAGAAAAATCGAATTGACAGTTTTTTTACAAAAAATAAAAACCTAAAAAAAAAATTTATAAAAGTTGGTAAAAATTGATTTTCAACTCGAATATCTTTTCAAAACTTTGAGATATTGGCTTTAATTTACTTTTATCTTTCAAAAAATCTTGTTGTCAACATACAATTTAAGTTTGAAAAAAATCGAATTGACAGTTTTTTTTACAAAAAATAAAAACCTAAACAAAAAATTTATAAAAGTTGGTAAAAATTGATTTTCGACTCAAATATCTTTTCAAAACTTTGAGATATTGGCTTTAATTTACTTTTATCTTTCAAAACATCTTGTTGTCAACATCCAGTTAAAGTTTGAAAAAAATCGAATTGACAGTTTTTGTACAAAAAATTAAAAACCGAAAAAAAAAATTAACAAAAGTTCGTAAAAAATGATTATCGACTCAAATATCTTTTAAAAACTTTGAGATAATAGCTTCTAACTAATTTTTTCTTATAAGAAATATTGTTTTCAATATTAGGACAAATTGTGAGAAAAATCGAATTGACAGTTTTTGTACAAAAAATAAAAACCAAAAAAAAAAGTATAAAAGTTGGTAAAAATTGATTTTCGACTCAAATATCTCTTCAAAAATTTTAAATATTGGCTTCAAACTAATTTTATCTTATAAAAAATATTGTTTTCAACGTTTGGTAAAATTTTTAAAAAAATCGAATTGACTATTTTTTTACAAAAAAATAAAACTCTAAAAAAAAACAATGCCTACTAAAACTTGGTAAAAATTTACTTTCGGCTCAAATAGCTTTTCAAAAATTAAAAATATTGGCTTCAAACTTATTTTATTTCAGAGAAAATATTGTTTTCAATATTCAGTAATTTTTATATAAAAATCCAACAGTCCGTTTTTTTCATAAAAAATAAAATCTACAAAAAATAGTGCTCAAATTTGGTAAAAATACATATAGACAAACTTTTAAGCAAAACAAATCGACAGACGGGATGGGAAGTTATCAGTGTGGGTCGCATCCCAGCCTCTTTTTTCTTAAAGTAATAACGAATTTTTCGGCACCCTGTACCTTTCTTCAAGTTTTCACCCATCGTATTTTAAGCTTTCATCTGATATTCCTTACTTAATTGTTAGTTTTTTTTTTATAAATTATATGTACAAGGTGTGTTCAAAAAGTACCCTGAATTTTTGTTTTTTCAAATACAAAATTTTGACCCGCGAAATTTAAAAATTTCGGGTACTTTTTGAACACACGTCGTATGTTTTTAGAAGAATTAAAAATGCATACCTTATAAACATCATAGCCAGATATAATTGAATCACAACAGGTGTATAAATCATTAAGCATTTCAATAACTTCAAATGGTGTACTTTTTGCACAAAGTTCGGTGAAACCTACGAGATCACTAAAAAATATTGTAACACAATCAAAGCATTCAGCTTCGACCGGTTCTCCCCGTTTAAGAGATTCTGCTACGGATCTTGAAAGTAAAAAAAAAGATTAGTTTCGTGAAAATGCTTTGCTATAAATCTTAATTATTTTTTCTTACCGCGGTAACATTTGATTTAATAATAAATCAGTTTTTTTCTTTTCTTCGTATAATAAATTCGTTCGCTCTTGAACAAGCGCTTCTAAATTATATGCATATTTTTCCATGATTGATAACATATTATCAAAGATATTTGATTTTCTATAATGAAACAAAATTATTAATAATAAAATAATATATATAGTGGCTCCCAAGAGTAATCGGACGCAAGAAAAAAATGTTCTAATTAACCGAATTAATATAGAATTTCTCTTTTCGAACAAGCTTGGGGGCCACTGTACATAAACTTACAATCCAGCTTGTAATTCCTTTAATTTAATTCGAACTAAACGAATATCAGGTCTCGCTTCTGGATCTTCATCCCAACATGAACGTAAACACAATCGAACATATTCTGGCACTTCAAGGTATGCTATTGGTGGTCGAAAAACTCCATGTCGATACATTTCAGAATTTTTCACTCGTGCAATTATTTCTTAAATTAAAAATGAAATGAAAAATATTATTATCTCACATAATTAATTGAAAAACTTTGCTAATATATAACGCTTTTAAATGGTTAAAATAAAAATTAAATAGTATTCTGTTCCTGTATTTTGAATTAAAGTCAATTGTGTGGTATTTAGAACAGGACTTCATGTCAAGTTCATCCAATGAAAGTTCCAACTATAGAAAATCAATGAACCTCAGATGAAAAACAAATCGAACTTTATCCCACAATTAAGGGAACAGTTTTAAAGGTCATTATACAAAATAACATGACATGATATTTGGGATAGGTAGGCGTCTTGATACGGAGAAAACTTTCCGTCATACTTTTCTCGTCTTGTTATTAACCTTAAAAACATATTTCCAGGGTTATAAGGCTGTCATTTCATTGGAATTTTATTTAAGAAAAATATATTTCGAAGGACATTCACACCAGTAAAGGAAGGAATTTACAAAGAAATGGAAAATATACTGATGGGAGGAACAAAATCTTCCTGAGAATTCCCGATAAATCACATTGTAACAAGGCCGCCTATAAATAGTTCGAACTTGAAATAACGAAAACAGAAAAACAAGCTTGGAACAGAGACTTCAATGTAAAAGTTTTAATCTTCTCAAGCCCAAGACAAACAGCACTCTTCTGATGAAGAACTTAATGTTGTTTGTTCTAAATTCTTATGAACGTCAATGGTAAATGGAGAAACCGCAAAATTTATGAGAAATATATTGAATGTTACAGTGAAGACTTAGGGCAATGCGAATGTTAACACGTTTGGGTTGTGGTTATATAAATTGTAAATTTGGAATGGAAACACACATTTTCTTAGCGCTCTTTATAAACTTGAGGCCTGTATAGTGAATATCGGATAAATTATAGCTCAATTCTTAAAAATTACGGAACAGCGAAAAAGTTTGGTATGAGTGTAGGAAGATGTGGGTTTATATCGGCTAATTATATTTTTGATATTATAACCAAGGTAACATTGCAGGGTAATAGTTACAACCAGAGAGAAAAAAACTTATTTTTTTTCTCTCTAGTTACAACTGATAGCTAAATTATTTGGACAATACTTATTGTTCAATCGAATTGGGAGTCAAGCTGACTTTAGTGTAGATGCAGGGATGTTATATGCTTTTCTGCAAAAGGAAGAAGTGCTTACTTGCACCTCCACGTGGGGGCTCCCGGGGATCAAGTTAGAGAAATCAGTGCAGCTCGATGATGAATGATACTGATCAATTCATAATTATTGAAAAAGGCGCAGCTTAGAACCGTACTGAGAAAATTCTCAACTTAAATGATACACACCCAATAAGTATCAGTAAGTATACAAATCGAATAACTATGTGTCATCGATATTTAAAATAAGTTTTAAAAAAGTCTGAAGTGGAATTAAAAGTCATTTTTAGAAATGATCTACATCTACATTGTAGATAAAGCTCAGCTGATTGCATCCCACAAGATTTCGAGCGACCACTTCTAGGGTTATCTTTCCTAGATGTCACTTCAAAGACTAAATTATCATACCACTGAAGATGTGGTACCACGGGGCATGTTAAAGCCCCCTGATTAATTCCAGGAACATATGTTGGGATGGCCTCCTTGTGTGAGTATCGTGGTGGCTGTGGTTTTTTCTATATGCATAGGGTAATGATTTTACATTACTCAAAAATGTATGTATAGATAGACAAAGCTAATACCAGATGTTAACAAAGAATTGAATTTGTTATGTCTTGGCTGCTTAGAAAGAGAAACTCACTAAAAGCATTTAACCAAATAAGAGAGAGTAAATCTTTGCGTAAATCCTTTTGGTTAATTTCAAAGACTAAGCGAATATACAATGCGAGGGGCAGCAAGTTAGTGTAGAAACTTGCCGTCAAAGTAAAGCTCACAGCCAGGTGTTGAATGTTTTAAGCAATTATTCTCTCTGTTAAATCGAATTAAATAGAGTTGAATTTCTACACAAAGACAAAAAAACTCGACAATTTCAAACCTGGAACAATGTAGCCCCACAAGGCTAGGTTATTAAAAGCATTAAAAACATTAGCTATTACTAATAAAAATACCAAAAAAAGTGTATGCCATTAAAACTACAATCTGATTTGCTAACTCTTTTTAGAAGCGGTATTCACCACATAATTTTAATTCAAAGCTCAGATCGTTTTAGTTGATATGGGCCATTACACTTGGTAAATTTGGAAGCTAAAACCTGTCTAACTTAGCTGTCATTTGAAAGGTCTTAAAATTACTTGAATGTTCTCCATTTCGATAATAGATCTCCTAACGAGCGAACAACGCTTTAAAATTTTGAATACGTTTCACAATTTATACGTAGCCATTCGCTCGCATTACACGATTGTTATGGACGCCATTATCGTTAAGCCAATGACCGTTTGGTGAATCCCTTTCTTTCACCAAGGTCATGTGATTTGATACCGTAAGATTTTTTTCTGTAGAGCTAAGTAAAAGATCGTGTTCATGCAATAGATCTAGAAGTACTTTTGCTGCATTTAAACCTTAAACTAATACTCGAGTTATGACGGGGTTAAAAATTACATTAAAAGAATCCCACTCTGCCACTTGAATGATATTGTTTTTCACACTTGATAGAAAAGTTCAAACTTTATATTGAAATTGAATTTTTTTTAAATTAATGTTTCCGACCTCTTCATCTCTACCACATCTACCACGTGACAAATTTTTAAATCAGCTCTGTAAGCTCTCAAAACACACGTTTGAAAATATTTTTTGTACGAAAAATTCCTTGCCGGCCCTCGATCTAAAACAGATTTTCTCTAAAAATATCTATTGTACAAAAAATATTTATTTTTTAAGTAATTTTGATTAAATTGAACTTCACCCTCTTTCTCTTGATTTTGTTCTCAACTCCAAATTTGTGGTACTCCTTAGGAAGTTTCAAATACTTAAAAAAGTCCTCTTTCTTTTCGGTTAGTCGTAAGGAAATATCTTATTATCTTGTGATTTAATAATCAAAAACACTTTATAACTTTCCTTTGCTTAAATTTTAAATACTCGTAAATACCCATACAATGTAGGACGTGGGTATGTATTATTGTACATTTCCAATTCCTTACTCATGTTGCTGGTGTTTAACCTGCACCCACTAAGTCTTTATAAATGCTACTTAAATGTTCTCTCTCCCGAGGGCTGTTATTTACAACATCAGCTTAATTCTGTTCAAAACTGTCATCATTCATTTATCTTTGAACCGATGATGGTAAAAATACATTTTAATTAAACAAATCTTCGAGGCCTTGCAGATATTTTCCATTACAAAACTTCTGTTCATGGAATTCAAATCCGCTTTCAGTGTATGGAATACAAATTAAATAAATTTAATTTCTACTAATAAAATTCAAAACATTAATAAAGAAGAAATTATCAAACTCTTACCTTCACTGGAATAAGCCGTATCTCCCCAGGGTCCTTTTCTACCGATTATTTCATAAAGGACGATACCAAAAGAATAAACGTCTCCTTTTTGTGTGCCTCTTGGTAATTTTCCTGGATCCCTCAACAGCTCTGGAGCCATCCAAAGAGCACGTTTAAGTTCTTTTTCTCGCCTTTAACACCACAAGCACAATAAAATTACATCAGTAATAAATATTTATTTCGATTGTTATGTATTTTTAGATATAAAACAAAAAAGAATTCATCTTACTTATTTGGTTCTTCTTGGCCAGACTTAAATTCGTGCAAACCAAAGTCTGATATTTGACATACCCATCGTGAGTCTATCAGACAATTGCTAGATCTAAGATTTCCATGGGATATAATATCCGAGTCGTGTAAATAAATCATTCCCTTCAGGATATCACTCACTAATGACGATATGAACATATGATCCAAATGCAGGTCCTCATTTGCAAGGACATCTTCAAGGCTTCCACGTGCACAATATGGGGTGAATATAATAACAACTCCATGGTCAATTGAAGCTCCTATAAATCCGATTACATTTTCGTGGCGTATCTGTTTTATAAAATGACAATAATAAAACAAAATTAGACATTTGTTTGTTTAAGGATTTAATCAATCTAAAAAAGAAAACAAATTTCAAGGATATACTCATAATGAGAGAGTTTTGTGGGCGCATTATGTGTGTAGGTTTAATTCATGTTCACAACATCAAGATTCAAACAAACAGTATTCATATTTCTTTTTTTATTATTATTATTTATTTAATAAAAGAAAAAACAAAATAAACAAATCTCTGACCTCCCGCATCTGTTTGAGCTCCTTTCTAATTGTTCGAGTTACATCCACAGATTTTTTGTATATCTTTTTCATCGCTACGATGTTGCCACGGAAGAGTCCTTGAATTTAAAAGAATAAAAGAACATAAAGAATACATTAGCATTGTGCTAAACAACAATATAGGAATAAGGACCTACGACGTAAATATTGTGGATTTTTGTTATTGTGTGTGCAAATACAAACACAAATAAAAAACAGAAATACAACAGGAAGTGGTAGTGTTATTTGTTAGACAAAAGACATAGTGGACCATTAAATATGCTACCGGAAATATCTAATTTCATGATAAAGTAGTTTGAAATACCTAGACTTAAGCTTCAAAAAGCTCTTCGTTAACTCTTCCCATAAACTCTGATAATATTAAGGCTATGCAAACAAAAAAGGATAGATTTTAACAAAGTCCAAAACAACTTTTACTCCCTTTGTTCTTTAACTTCCATCCAAAGAAAGTTTTTTGTTTTTGTAAAATTTATTAAATGTTTTTGTGGATTTGATGTAAACTTGAAAAACTTCCAGAATTTTTGTTTTATCTACAACCAAGAATATAGGAACTTAAGACTTTACTTGATTTTAATAGCCCTTATGTTCTTTGATTGCCATTTAAGAGTATTTTCTACGCTTATCAAAGAGATCAATATCAATTCAAAAGTGTTCTGAGTACCCCGTTTAGGGATTATTGTGATACACAAAATAGGAATCCAAATTTCCAGAAGACTTAATATAAGGTATCTATAGATAGAACTGCTTGTTAGAGCTGTTATCGTTTAAATACTTTATACCTACGTATAACCAAACTTAGTTTGAGGAAAATGGTAAATATCTGGCTAAAATTTAGATTGATTTCAATCACAACTGTTTTTTTGTTAAAAAATAATAAACGATTAAATGGTAATTAAAAGAATAATAAAAAACTTATTTGTCACGAGCAGAGGACCTTTGTAAAAGTTTGGAATTTTTGTTTCAAAATATAATATTAGCAATGCAAATAGAAATATACTTGTAATTCAATTCTTTTTAATTCCGCTTTAATGTGACACTGTTAATTTTATATAATTTTTGCAAATAACTTATATATTGTTTTAAGTAATTATCTTGGGCCACATTCATGTTATCAAAAAATAATAATTATGTATTTTTAGACACAAAATTGCTGAAATTTAAAGAAAGGAAACAAAACTGCGCTGTAACATTTAACTTTAAACTTAAATAAAAAAAACAGTAAATTTCTTGTTTTTTTTTACTTTTCAAACTACGATCAGAGGCTTATCCTCAGTGCATGTGTTAGTTGTTAGTAAAAAAATAATACAATTATAGCCTAACACACGCAAAAAATACAAAACATGATTAACATTTAACTATTACAGAACAAAAAATAAAATGAGAAGCTTTAAAATAGTGGAGCACTGGTTCGAAGCAATGATTTTAATCCCACCTTATTAGATCATCCCAAGGAAGACCCTTTATTTAAATTATGTTGAATTGATTCAATACGTTTCTTATGAATTTCGTAAAAGGGAGTCCATATCTGCTAAGCATGTTCAAGATGAGGACGAATATGACAACTGTACAAAGAAAGAGTAACATAGGGATCATTGAACTCCTTTGCCCATTTATAAAACCAAGCATAGAACTTGCTTCATTAACAATAAAATTAATGTGATGTGTAAATTCTAAGTTGGAACAGAAATGAACACCTAAATCTTAAAATGTGGAGACGCCACAGAGTTTGTGCTTTGATATACAATAATCAAATACACTACCGATTAGTTATTTAGTAAAAGTTATCGTCTGGAATTTTAATGGGTTGAGTTTAAGGCAATTTTTACCACACCAAAATGTGAAACTATCAATGTCAGCTTGTAAAAGAATACGATTATGGGTGGAATTTATTATTTTAAAAATCTTCATGTCGTCAGCATAAATGAGAACTTCACTTGTTAATAGACAGGATAAACAGAAAAGGGCAGAGATGGCTTCCCTGGGGAACACCAGATCCAGCAAAAAAAGATTCAGAATGACAATTTCAAAATTTTACCTCATATGATCTGTTTTCAAGGTATGATTTGATCCAAGCTAAGAAAAATGGTGGAAAACCAAGAGCTTTAAGTTTAAATAAAATAATTCCGAGGTTAAGTTGGTCCAAAGCTTTAGAAAAGTAAGTGTATACACAGTCAACTTCATAACCTTGTTCTAAAGCGTTTGAACATATGTTTGAGAATGTATGGATATTTGTAACGTTGATCTTTTCCTCAAAAAACCATGTTGCCGTTCGCAAATGAGATTTTTACTAAAAATACTATACTTTCACAAAAAACTTATTCAAACAATTTTGGAATGCAAGAAAGCCTTGCGATGGGCCTGTAGTTTGTTATATCCATCCTGTTACCTTTCTTGAAAATGGTGTTAGAAATTACATCTTCTATATACTGGGAATTTTATTAGAGAAAGTTTGAATAAGAACTAAAGCAGTACTACACTTTTTTAATACTAACGGGGGAATACCATCGGGACCGGTTGAGCAGTCATAATTCAACACGGATAAAATATCAAGTATCTTTTTCATTTCTTTAAATGTTCATAACTTTTTCATTTCTTTAAAGGTTCATTTTTTCTAAGCAATTATTAAGGATCTTATATAAATTTGAAACTGCTTCGTCAATGTTAGAAAATGCTAAAGTATCAGCAATCCCAGAAATGGTTAAATCTTCAGACAACAACTGTCATATAAATAACTTACGTATACATCTATCAAACACACTTAATATAAATACAATTTGTGTCATTTTATATAAATATAAATCCCAATTTAATGATGTTTAGTCTTTTGAGACTCAATTTTCCAATAACAAACGATTATTGGATTAATCAGAAAACTAAATCGTTGACATTCCATTAAATTTTCTTCTTCAACTTCATGTTTTTCTTCTTCCATTGGAATCTTATGGTATTTATTTATGTGTGTAGTGTATGTTAGATAATGTACAGATATAGTCTCGATATTTATATATGATTTTCTTAGAAAAACTCTAGGGAAATTTTGTTACGAGTAGGTTGTTATTTTTATTTTCCTTGTTTTTATTCGTGTTGAAGTTTGGCAAAAAAAACATCTAATTTATTTCCTTTTAATTCTGCTCAATCTTGTATGATTATTTCCTATAACAGGGATACACTATTTATATATATACGAATAGATACATGGAAGACTTTGTCTTTATTTTGTATTTCTATTTTAATATTACAAATTGCTTTTTAAATGTGTTTGCATGCAACAAGAAGGAAATTAAAAATTCCTCAGTGTATTTATCGAGCTTATAACGCAATACTTTTTAAAACCAATTTATTATATTTTTTTCTAAATAGTAGATTAAGATGGGTTAACATATTATAGAATGTGCATTAAAAATTGCTTTATTTGAAACAATCAATACCAGGTTCTAGACTAAAAAACAGACCTTCCTCTCATTTGACATATTAATCGATATAACGTAATAGTTCAATCAATAACATTTTCCAAAATTTCCTCTGCTAAAAAATGAGCTATTTTTTATTTTATTTGTTGTGTTGATTTGTTTACGATCATGATCAATATATTATTTAAAACCTCTATATGTTGAACAAATTCAGTCTAAATGGAAGTCAGACGAAATTTTAACGATATAGTCATCTTAAGTATTTAATACGAGGTTGTGAAGTATACCTTTATGAAAAGAAGGAGAGCAACAAAATAATTTTATTCGTCCTGTAGATTGAAAAAAAATTGTTTATCGTCCCATAAAATATCACCAGAATGAGGCTTTTCACACATGAAGGTAGTTAAAAACATTCCATCCACTTTGTCATTTCCACACGTAAAATTGTAGTAAACAAATCGCCTAGGTATTCAGTACAATTTATGACGTATACGCCGCAGTGACATATAGAGAGAAAATGATGCCTACGAGTACATATTCTAAAAGGGTCTATTACTAATATTTATCGCAATGATAAAATAATAAATTAGTCTTTAAATAGTTTTGTTTTTGAGCTAAGGTAAACTTAATTCGCAAAACAAAATGATTTTGATGTGCTCATTAAAATAAGAATTTCTATTGTAATAATATAGGTTTGGGGATATTCTATAACCCACATTGCCACCACTCGGGAATCAGGCTTGCAGAGCCAAGGTAAGTGATGAATGTAGAATAATTGATTTACATACTTTGTATACGTACAATAGTGTTCAAGGTACTACACATAAGGCCTAACAATTTATAATATTATTATCATAGTTAATCTTTTTATTCGGTTAGTTTATTTTGTAACTTTGACATAATTAGAGAAAGAATGTGAACTGATTAGTTTTGTTACTTACCAAGAAAGTGATTAGTTTTTATTGTGAGCGAATTTATTTAATCAAGTAGGCGTAGAGTAGTTTAATTTCTTTTGGTTGGAGGGCGTTCGATTTATTTATTAAAATATTAAAGCTAAAAGTAAGCGCATTAATGAACTTAATTGAAATTATTCCGTGTTTTATTATTCAAAAATATGAGTATTTTCTAAGTACGTTTTAACAATTTATATTAATTATTATAGTTTATTAAAGTTATTTAAATTTATATACAATACAAAAATGGTTCAAAACTACAAAAAACTTGTAACCCGTAAAAAATGTATTTTGTTAATTTAGTGAGTTTTTCTGGTTGGTGCTGTAGGGAGTCATTGAGTGACTTCAGGATAGCATAGTCCATCTAGCATGCAGTGGGGCAGCTCAATACTGCACGTTGATATGCAAATTATAATGAAAAAATAGGCTGGGATGCAACCCACACTGACAACTTTTTTTTGCATATTTTATTTTGTTATGAAAAAACGCCTGTTGATTTTTTATAAATAAACTACTGAATATCGAAAACAATATTTGAGTCGAAAGTAAATTTTTACCAAGTTTTAGTATAGTTTTTTTTCGGGTTTTTATTTTTTGTAAGAAAATTTTCAATTAAATTTTTATCAAAATTTTACTAAATGTTGAAAACAATATATTTTTACTTTTAGTTGGAAGCCATAATCTCAAATTTTTGAAAAGATATTTGTGTCAAAAATTGATGGTTACCAACTTTTGTTAAATTTTTGTAAAAAAAACTGTCAATTCGATTTTTCTAAATATTTTTTAAAAGATAAAAGTAGTTTAAAGCCAATATCTCAAAGTTTTGAAAAGATATTTGAGTCGAAGACCAGCTTTTATTAATTTTTCTGTTTAAGTTTTAATTTGTTTGTAAAAAAAGTGTCGATTCGATTTTTCTAAACATTTTTCCGAATATTGAAATCAATATTTTTATAAGATAAAATAAGTTTGAAGCCACAATCTCAAGTTTTTGAAAAGATATTTGAGTCGAAATTCAATTTTTACCAACTTTGAGTAATGTTTTTTTAGTTTTTTATTTCTTATAAGAAAACTGTTAATTTGATTTTTCTCAAAATTTTACCAGATGTTCAAAAACGTTATTTTTCTTTGCAAAAAAATTGTATTGGAGATGAAATCTTTTTTTAGTCGTAAATTTTTCGAGGTGACAAATTTTTTTACAGTTTTTTTTTATTTATAAAAAAACCGTTAATGGAATTTTTTTCCAAAAATGTATTGGTTTAGTATTACGTTACAATATATAATACGAAATTTAATTCAAGTCTCTACCGTCATTGGTTCGTGAGATATTTATTGTTAACTTTGCTTTGGTAAAAAAAACCACCCACGCAATTTACTATTTGAAGTTAATATCTCTTCTGGTTCTTGAGCTATGAACGACAAAGAAAAACGTCGCCAACGTACGAACGTACGTACAGGTGCACGCACAAACATCTTTCTAAAAATCTTTTATTTCGACTCTAGGGATCATAAAACGTCGAGAAATGTCAACATTTTCAATTCGAAAAATCGGACCCATTACAATAATTTCCTATGGAAAGTTAAAAATAGTTCGATAGACAACAAATTGTGCAATTTATATTTCTTATTGGGCGGACGTGACGCCGGTCTTAAAATCAAATGATTTAAAAAAAAAAGTTCCTTACATTTTTCCTAAATATTTCGTTTTTATTTTTAAAATAATGCTTCATAAATTTAAGGTTTTAAACTTTAAAAAACATTGAAATAAAACACACTTATTCTTCGAACATGTTTTTCTTTGAAAACCATTCTTGAATTTCTAAAACATATATATCTCATTTATTGTTTCTATTTCTAAGCACATTATTGGTTATTTATGGGTATTTAAACAAATTTTTTTTGCTTTTCATTCAATGTTAAGAGCAAAAATTTGGAAATAAAAGTGATTCACATTTTCTAACTATATTTTAAAAGTGGCATTTTCTTTCAAACTCCAAAAGTTTGTAAAGTAATTCTCCAACATTTAATTTTCTTCCCATACAAAAAAAAGCACAAATCAAATCAAAAAAAATTAATCTTGGTTACTTATTGGCTTAACGAAAAGATTATTTGCAGATAACACCAAATTTATTAAGTTTCCTAGCAAAATAACTCTTCCAATTATTATAACCCTATCAGAGTTCATCTAAACATTAGGAACTTAATTCTGATTTAGAACGAAGCACGTATTCAAGTGTTGTTATTACTTCCTGGATCCTGAAAAAAATCACATTCCTAACATATGAGTAGAATATACCATCAACATAAGGGAATTCTAATAAATACATATGTACGTATATTTTATTAGACTAATTAATTCGCATATCTTCCGGAAATCCTCCTTTTATTTTCCAAAATACACCTTCTGGATACGCTAAGATAAGAACGAAAAAATGTAATATTGCTTACCTATACTGGTATATGCTCGTTTAGTCGTATCTATTCCACCATTCAATATGCTTTGTCGACATGTTGCTTGGAACTTTATACCAGAAAGAGGAAAGAAGAAAAAGAAAACAACAACAAAGTAGGCAATGATTAGGTTTCCAAAATGTCCTTCACACAAGGATATGTGCATCATTATAATAGACCCCAGAATAGGTAGGTAACTATGACTACGAGTATGATAGTTAACTTACAATGTTTCTATTTCCTTTCAAATTGAAGTCCGGACTGGGTATGTTTATTGGAGTCACGTCTTTCATATCGACCTTCCAAAGAAGTCCTGCCAATGTTTGTTCATATCGATAATGCCTGTAAACGTAGTTAAAAATAAAACAAAAATTCTTAGTTGGAAGTAGGGCTCTTTTTTATATCTAGTGGATGTGACGTATTGACTACTTAATCAGAAATATGCAGGCAACAATGAAGAAGAATCCTATAAATATTCCAGGTCCAATGAATTTCCAGTCAATTCGTTTCACTTTGCATAGCTCGCCTGAGAATCCACAAATCGGTTCGGCTAAAGGCGGGCGACCTTTAAGCCAAAGTATGGGCCGATCCTGTTTGATATAACGAAATTCCTATAAGGAAAACATTTTTGTCGTGTAAGAATTTTTTCTTTTTTTGATTTTATGCAAAAATAAAAATAAAATCGAACTAACGTACCGGCAGAGAGGATTGCTTGTTGAACACAAAGTATCCAACGGGTTGCATTGACATTTTAGCTAGCGATCCGTGCCCGCTGTCGTCCTGCAATGTTATCACGGTATAGTTACCTTCTGCATCACCGTTCGAGTCAATGTGCACCTGACGGATAGATGAAACAAATGGAAGGTATTGAAATACAATACAAACATTCATAATATACTCATATCGTCCTGCGAAGTGACTGAGGACATTGATAATGAGTTTGTTATACATATACATATCCATACGTACATCGAAACCCTGAATTGAGTGATAGGATCTGTTGAAGACTCGACTCATTACCAGGCTGCCATCACGTATATTGCCACCCTTTGATAGAACCTCCGTAATAGCTCGGGCGTATATCATTACCGTGTCATACAAATGAACACCATAAATTGGAACCTATATTCACCATGGTACATCGAATCAAAACAACAAAATGTTGGAAAAGTATGATTTTATAAGTTATAATTTGTATAGGTACCGAAATGTTGTCAAAAACTCGTTCATGATAGGGAACTAGAAAAGGAGGTTTTCGAGCATTCTCTTTGATTTTACTGCATATTTCTCTAATGAAAGGAAGTTGAGTGAAAAAAACACATGAGACTTTTTTGAAGCTTAATTTATAAAATGTAAATTTTATATTTTTTGTTTTACCTCAAATTTGGATTCTGGGGATATGACATACTGATTTTTATGACAGAACGAAATGAATTTTTATCGAGGGATTTATTTTTATCGCGTTTTATATACGGATCAAGGTAATCTAAAATATAAAAAATAAGGTTAGAGAAATCAAAAAAGGGGGAAAATATCATATTCGTAGGTGTTGGCATAAATCAAGGTCATTTTTTTTTGTATATAAATGAATTGGGAACTATTGATTTGATGTGTAAAAAGAAAACAAACGTATTGATTAGAATTATATTTATTTAGATATATGTAAGTTTTCCTTGTTTTCTTTAAGTGTACAATTATAAAAGTGTATGTGCTGGATTTTTTTTTAAATGTTTAAAAAAAGTCTAAGATTAAAGGTATCTCTTTTATATTTTCAACATCTATTTTTGGTTTTTATTACTTGACCGAAAATAACTGATGAAAAAGAATTCAAGAAATTAAATTAATGTAACATTTGAAAAAAATACATTTTAAATGTTTTGAATTGTTTGTTGTTAAAAATTTTGAATTTTAAAACTTAGTTTTCAATAATTCTTAAACAAACAACATTATTTAAAATGAAAAAAAAGATATGTTGTGCTCCCATGCACTGACTAAAAACGTCCACCGAAGTTTTGTATTATCATAATCCAAATATAGCATTAAAGAACTTTGAAAAAAAAAGACACTAATAATTGAAACAAAAGCTTTTTTTTATTTTGACACGTTAACGAAATTGTTGCTGTTGTTAATATAATAACTTCTTAGTGGTCTGGCGATTGGAATGCCCATATTAACTGTGTGAAGAATATGATTCCATATTTCCATGCCGCCGGACACTTCTCGTACGTCAAATCATTTCACCTGTGTTTGCAGGACATAATAAAACTACTTTCTGTGATGAGCCCAGATGAATAGAGGGCCAACGAGTTCAAAAGTAAGAAGGGACATACAAATTGAATACTATACAGTTTTTTTTTGTGGACAGTTACAGACACGAACAAATGCATACAGTATTTTGTTTACAAACAAATCATGTTTTCCTTAAATGCCTATAGAGTTATTTAACAAACTACAAGAAGTACACACAAATTAATAACATTTTTCTTTAGGAAATTTAATAAGCTTTAATTTAGTAGAAAGTTGTTTTTTGATACGACAAATAGTTTTTGAGATAAACCCGAAAACCTTATGTTTCTCTTCACTGCCGCTAGAGTTATTTTATAAACTGTAACAGATACAAACAAAATCGTTTTTTTTTTAAATTTAATTTAATGAGCTTTAATTTTGTGAAAACAAATTTTTTGATATGACAAATAGTTTTCGAGGTAAACGTGAAAAACTGAAATAATTTTTTGGGTCATCACCAGACATCCCATAGTAAGTATGCCAAGTATCAAAAACTGTTGGATTTTTTTTGAGGTAAGAATTTTTATTAACTGGATTACTACCATGTTTTATCTAGAAAAATCTAGATATAAATGATATTAAGCCCTTAGAATACTTGTAAACTACCAAAAGTTAATACACACTGTTTTTTAATTCCAATATCTTGAAAATAAATAGACATTCAACATCAAATTTGTTTTATTATTTCTTACAAAATATTGAATGTTGACTAGTTTTAAAAATTCTTTAAATAGAAATTTAGCTGTTCAAGAAAAATGTGGTGATTAATGGCTCCAGTGAACGTTATCAGTATTGTTACTACCCCAATCTTTCTTGAAATGTACTTAATTATTTTATTTTTAGTCCTTACCCCTCCCCTCCGGGATTTTAGTTATGTGCGTGCACTTTGAATCCATATTATTAAAAATTTATTAACTCTCTTCTATTAATTTTTTTCTGGGAATTTATGGCCATATCAAACAGAGAGAGCTTAACAGAGTTTTCAGTTATATGTATTTATAAAAACGGTAAAACAAATACTAACGTTTATGTCAGCAAATTCATTTAAACTATACTATTTGAAAAAGAAAAAGAATCAAAAATGTCTTAAGTTGATTAAAGCTTAATAAGTAGGCAATTGGACTCAAATCACAACTTAATCGAGAATATTTTTTCTCATGACACTTACTTAAATCGCTTCAAACATGTCGTCCTGAAACTTTGATTGTCAAACAAAATTTCCAAACAAACTGTTCTTCTACGATAATTTTCATTGAGATACAGCCTTTTTAAAAATGTTTTTATTTTTGTTGCTAGTATATCTCGCTAAAAGATTTTTGTTCGAGTATGTTCTTTGTTAAGTTAATTAAGTTTGATTTGCAAAAATGCAAGTAAACATTTCCACATACTTTCAAAATTTAAAGAAAATTCTATTAAACACTAAATAAAGTTTTCAAAAATCTAGAAAATTCAGAATCATTCCATGAAACACATATACATAAGAACATATGAACGTATGTAATGTAGACATTACATTACATAAAAAACAAAAATTGTTTCTTCTTGGAATCATAACCTTTCATAAAATTTTACATTCAAATTATTAACAACTGACTGATTTACACAACATCATCTGCATAAGTAAAGCTTATTGTTGTACCTATGGTTGCATGTGTAAAACTTATTATTTAAGATAACTTACATATCTAGGAGCATGTACCTTACCTACTCACTAAAAATAATATGATTCTTCACTAAATTCAATCAACCATAATATGTGCACTGTAAAAACATGAGCAAAGAAATCTCTTAAGTTAGAAATGCATATTCTGTACATTAGACTAGTTCAAAAAGAAAAGAGATTGATAATCAATTAAAATATTTTTTGAATATTAAAAATACAAATACATTATTTTCCCACTTTTGTTTTCAATACAAACACGTAGATTTAAATTTTCAAAAGTAATTTCAGTATAAAAAGGAATCTTAATAATTTGAATTTACCTAAAAATTTGCATAATTTAAATCATTCTTATTGTTTGAATAAGAAGTGTTACTATAAAAATTTGGATCATTTACGTGAACGTAAAAATAAATTTCTTTCCTTTGCTTTGGCAGGATTAAATTTATGCAAAAATGTGTTAATAAAATTCCTTTCAAAATTTGTACTTGCAATTTTTCTACTTTTTCTTTTTTCATTATTACAAAATTCCAAAGAAAAACAAAATTAAATCCGAAAAAAAATTTTAATATTTAAAAAAAATTTACATGGAAAGGTAGCGTCTGACAAAAAATTTGAATTTAACCTTTTAACGGACACATTTTTAAAACTTTAATGATTTTCGAGTTATAACGCAAAATATTAGAAATTAAAAAACATACTTTAGTTTTAAGTTTTCACAATAATTTTGTTCGTCTTTTTTGCCCCAGTCTAATGTTCATAACAATTTATTACACCAACTTCCTATATTCATCGCCATAGACATGTCCTGGATGGAAGTGTGGAAGTGAACTTTGGTGTTCGCTAACCTTGACAACTCTCTCTTCAAAGTTGTTAAAGTTTTCAAATTTCAAAAGGATACAAATTTATGTTAGCTTAAATTTGATAATGTTTCCATCAATTTCATATCAATTTGTTTGCATTTAAGTTTTTGAAAGGATTTGTGAATATGGTTATATCTAAAAATTGTGTGTTCAGTAAATGTGATACTTTAAGTGCTTTTGCCGTGAAGCCTTTCGAATTTTCAAAAAAAAAAAGAAAAAATCAATAGTTCCCTTTGCCACTATGTAAATATTTTTGTTTCTGTTGAAATATACTTCTTTCCATGATGTTTAATCGATGTTTGGAATTGTAAATCTCGTCATCAACGAATATAATGAGGTAATCTCCGGATTCAAGTAATTTTCGATTTTGTAAACATCTCACAAAGTCCACCATTGCAATATGCTCTCCAATAAAAACATAAACTGTCCAAAGAAATTAATTGTTGCTTTATAAAATCACCCCAAAGATATATGTTTTTGTGTTTCTTACTTCTTGTGCTTTGATATGTCTCATCGACAATTCTCTGCATTTTAATTAATGTCGTATTCATTGGGATGTAATCGGAAATTTCCTTGAAATGGGTAATTGTCAAATTTTCCAATTCAGCCAGGTCCTGTCTCGGTAGAAAAAAAAAAAGAAAGAAGGAAACGAGAAACAAAAGAAGTTTATTCAAATCAAAAACAAATATTCATTGATAACATAAATCGTTATTATTTAGTACAATTAATTAAAAATTAATCCATTTCATAGGAATACTATTTACATAACTTACTTGAATGGCACGTGCAACTTTTAAGCCCCAATCAGGTTTTGTTCCCACAATGATGGCAAATTTATCCCAGTTAAAATTATGTAAGAGACTAATAACACTTTTCGATACCTTTTTTTTATTTAAAGTAATTCCAACGCAAATAAAAACAAGAAATTAAGTTAAAATCAACTAATTTTATAATTGGTTTTTAATTTTAATTTACTTTGGAAGCCGGTGCCAAGGTCCTGGCAAATGTACGAAATATTTTTTTATTCGACACTACTGAATCAGCACATTTCTGCGAAAGATAAGATAATGAACACGAATATTTATTTTAGAAAAATGGGAATGTAAAGAAGAAGCAAAAGTCTGATTTTGTTGATTGTATTTTAAACAAAAACAAAAATATGATACAAATTTTTAAATTAAGTTACAATAATAAATCGAGTTGCATGAGCTGGGGTGTCTGCTTCAAAAAATATATATAATATTAATTTATAAAAAGTCATTACGTCCGTCGGTGTACTTAATTCTATTCTTAAAACTCAGGAAAACTTTATAAAAGGATGAGTAATTGATAAAAAATGTGTATTACCATAAAGAAATTGTTGTTATTTTTGCTAAAAACAACTTCGAAGTTAAATCTGAATTAAAAAGGAATAAGAATGGTTTGCGAAAAAATTTCATCAAATTAAATTAATTTAAGGCCTTCTGCACAAGAAGCATTATTTCTTCTTGGTTGCTCTGAGCCCCTTCCAAAATGTCTTTATTTCAGCTTGTCAATGATGGGTAACTGTAAACTTTGACAGGTAGCAGACAGCATCAAATGTATTAAAAACAAAATTTAATTTAAATTTCGTCAGAGCAAAGCCTAATTTCCTTACATTTCTTTGAGATTAGTATGAGAAGTCACGTCAGCGTCAGTTGTTCATTTTCAGAGACTTTGCGTAGTAGAAACCGTTTGCCAAACAAACCTTACTTTTAATTAATTATTGTTAGTAAAGTCAAAATTCAGATTTTACTTCAAAAAAGTTCTCATAACCAGGAAAATTGAAGCAGACAAGCAAACAAACATAATTTAGAAAAGTCAGAAAAATACCGAACAAATTTTCAAGGAAATGTGTCGAAAATTAATAAATGCTTTTCAAAAATATTATCAGGTAGGTAATATTTTAAGATGTACTTCTTTACACATGGAAAAGCTATTTTCGTATCTTGGAAAAATGCAAATGTGGAATATATTTGGTATGTATGAAGATTATAATGCAATAAAAGGTCACAAAAAGTACCTGTTTTTTTGTGTCACATGAATAATGACAAGATCTAAATTTACCTGTAAGACACTTTTAAGCTTTTAAATAATCAGAGTATCCTTTTAGCTAATTTAAAACAAATACGTACATTTAGATCTTGACCCTACTAATGTGAAAAAAACAGATACTTTTTTTACCGTCTTCGGAAAAACCGCCAAAAAACTTTTATTTATTAACTTAATTCCAAATTTTTGGTTGCATTATTTGTATATTTTGAAATCTAAATTTACATTTGTAAATCGATGTTTACTAATTTTTGTGGTTTTATTTTTATACAAAATATCAATTGGATTTTTTTAAAATGTTATAATATATGAAAAATGTATTTTTTGTAGTTCAAAATTAATATGAAGATAATATAACAATTTTTTGCGCAAAATATTCCACCTAACGAATATTACTGTATCGATTGCTCTCAATATTGATTAACGCGATATTATCCGTGTGTTTTTTGGCATTCTATTAATAGTATAGTAGAAAATTCCCAAGAAAACCCATCGCCAGTAGCCAGATTTTTTAAAAATTGGTACAACTGAAAGAAGACCTGTCAGAATAATAATACAAAAAAAAACACAAATAGAAGAAAGTTTTGTGAAAATCAAAAGCTATAAGTAACTTCCGCAAACAAAACTAACTAAAACTAATAATAGGAACAATTTTGAAGAACAAATGGAAAGAAAACATCTGGAAATTGATATTCTATAAGAAAAGTTCGTTTAACAATTGCAGCTTTGACATAATATAAAACTTTAAAAAGGTGGTTTGTTCGTAGACTACTTCATTAACATGTGATCTTGAAGTGAGCTTGAAGCTCGCCTAAATTTTTAATATACCTGAATCGAGTTGAAATGAGCTTGATTCGACTCGATTCCGGTCGGGGATCGGAGTCGAGTCAAAATTTTTGAAGAAAAACCTGTGTGAAGAAGTTGGTTTTACAGATAATGCTTTATGATCTGTTTATTTGCATGTTTGTGTACACAAAATATAGTTTTGTTTTAATCAAATTAAAAAAATGCACATGGAGTTGATAGCATATTCTTATATGGTGTTGAACTATTCAGCTCTTCATTGTTTAACACGAATCAAACTATCTCACTTGCACTTCATCTAACATCGAAACACCATTTGCATTTTAGAAAGTACTATCAAGCTCAAGCATTTTAATATCGTCTAGTTCGGTGGAAACAATAAAAAGATTTATTTAATCTAAACTGAGATAAACCTTTTGTGGAAACAAAGCAAAACTTAACTATCTTTTCTATTTTCTCTTGCAAAATAAGCCCAGCTAGTCCATTTTCATTAACAAAACTAAATAATATCAATAGTAACAGATTGATTTTTTTCCCAAATGGAAAACACATGATTCCAAATGCACAACTACTCAACGAACACAGCCATCGAGATACAAATCAATATCAATCAATACCAACATTTGAGAACGAAATCACGTAAGATCCATTCGAGACTAGTATAAATGTTGAAACCCCATCCGTAGTAAGATTCTACTTAAACTTTTATCGGTAGTATTCGTACTGCAGATATTGTTTTTGTTATTCGTGTAAAATCCTACTATACAATTGAAAGATTTTCCAACAAAATAGGGGTATTAGGGGCCAACCAAGTTTATAACTTTTTTTTTAATGCAGTAATAAAATAAAACGTAATGAATTCTTCTAAGTAATTTATGTTATTATTTGTAAGATGGTAAGACAAAATTAATTTAAAATCTGGAGGAGGATAATGAGAAAAAGTGTTTTTAAGTAGCAAAGCATAAACTTGCAAAACTGCTTTACCTCTCAAACACAAAGGCATCTCTCTAAAAACTTTGTATTTGGATTCAAGGCACCTTGAAATTTTTATTTTTGACAAATTTGAAAAAATAAATAAAAATAATAATTTCCCAACCATAAAAACTCGCCTATCGTAAGTCGTTCAACTTTCAAAAAATTCAAATTGATTTTTCTATTGAAAATATCATCACACCTTATCAGTTATTTACTTTAAGACATTTTTTGTATGTTCTTGATTATATATGTATAAAATAATCAAAAGTTAAACAAACAAATAGTCACTCTAGATAATCCTTTCATCGCACAGTCCTTGTTGACTTTTAGACACACAGAAAATAAGCATCAAAAATTGAAGATAGATAAACTCATTTCCCAATATTATTATTAAAGTGGATGAGTATTCATAAATTTACCTCGAGGTGATTGTCAATTTTTATTTTGTATTCCTTTGGCATAAAAACAAAATTCCTCGTAACCCCTTACAGAGCTTCCCTTTTTGTTTTACTTAGCCTATAATAATTTTTTTCAAAAAGCGATGTATTTTGTAACACAGACATTCCACTTCCCCTTCCTTTGTCAAAATGTCTCAATATGACTACATTTCATACATGATGCATGATGCTATTAAACGTTATAACTTTTCCTTTAAAATTTTATATGTGAGATAAGTTGAAGACATGTTCTTATATTTTAGTAGAAAAATATGGCAGTTACAATAAAGATCTATCTATACATACATATATGCATATGTATATATTGTACATATGTACATACATATGTATGTACAATTTAAACAAATTCTTTTATCAAAAAATAAGTTTAATGGTTTCAATTATGTATCGTTTGCCTATCGAAAATATTTTTGAAAAAAAACTTCCAACAGCATTTCACTTAATGAAATTCCTTTAATTTTGTTTAACTACTTAATAAATGAATGTTCATTAATTTATTTGAACAAAAGGAATTAAAAGGCTTCTTCATCAAATCATCTTCCTGATTTCCTCAAAGCAAAACGTGAGTTTTCGAGGGAGAAAAACAATACAAATTTCCATTGAGTTAAAAAACAAAACTTCCTTAACTACCAAATGTAAGGGAGAAATAAATTTGCATGTTACCATAACAACACACCTTCGCCTTGAGAAACAATGAGAAGAAAAAAAGGGAACAAGATATATGCTTACATTTAATTTCAATACGACAGGTATCATTAAACTCATACACAACATTCTTCATATAATTTGAAAACTTTCATCTAGATCCTTACTCTCACGTCGTCGTCGTCAGCTCCTCATTTATACAAATAAAATACATATATACCTAATGATTCATATCGTTTATACTAAATGATGCCAAGTACATATACAATATCGTATCCTTGTCTATAAAATTTTTTGTTCAAGAATACGACAAGGTCAAGGTAAAAGGTCTGCGAAACATACTTTTTTTTTGAATGATTAAGTTCGAGGTATAATGAAAGTAACCTTGGGCAATGTTTTGTTCTTGTTGTTGCTTTAGGGATGCTGAAATTTATATCTGGGATTAATAATTTTAAGTAACAAAATTGATCAAGGTTGAAAACAAAATTTTAGTTGACACGTGTGTAATTTGTAATTATTGAATAATCATGAGGGAACTTAAAGTTTTATCCAAATAAAATAGCCTCTAGAGATTACATTTAAACATTTTTCGTAAAGTTCTTGAGCTGGGAAAAACAAAACTCAAATTATTCTACTAATTTCATTATTTTGTAAACTATGAAAAAACAAATATCAACGACAACTTGCAACGCACTAGCTGTCTCGAAAGTTCTTTTTTATTACTTTCGTGACGTGACTTGATTTTTGTATAGATATTGTGGATCAAAAAGCAAAATGTTTGTCAAGTAAATATTGTTTATTTTAAACATTGATTATAAGACTCAAGACAAAATTAGATACAAAAAAAGGCTAGTATGCGACCCACACTGATAACTTCCCATCCCGTTTGTCGATTTGTCTTGCTTAAAGGGTTTGTAAGCTTTCTTGTTTTGTTAAGAAAGTTATCAGTTAAACTATTCTAAGAAATTAAAAATTACCAACAATAATTTGTATATGATAAAAGAGTTCGATTTAAAAATCGTTTTCGGTTAACGAAATTTTCGTAAGATATTTAGTATTGACCAAAATGTTCACTTTTTTTTTAAACTGCTATGGTAAAAAAACACGCACGCAATTTTCTTAAGAGCCCTTTCTACATCTTTTTGCATTATTATCTTTATAAAAAAAATTATTTGAAGTCAATATATCTACTGGTTCTCTCCAAAAATCTTTTATTTGGACGTTAGGGACCTTGAAACGTCGAGAAATGTCAAAATTATCAATTTGACAAATCGGGCCTATTACAATAACTTCCTATGGGAAGACAAAAAGATACATTTTTTTGGTTTTAAATAATAATAAAGTAAAATATTACTAAAAATCCTAATTTATAAATTTGATGTTTTTTTTTTCTTTTGAAAAACAGTAAGTTATAAACCAAGTTCAAACTAATCATATTTACTTCAGGGACTAAATATAAACAAACAAATATTAAAAGAATCGGGTGAAAATATTTGTCAAAATAAAATGTTGGCCTTTCTTGACGTTTTAGGAGTCAGGAATAGATTTATGATGAGTGTGCTTTATTACGTTCGTACTATACTACGTTTGAAATGCCCTTTTCATATCGACTTCAATTTTAACTTAACTTAGTTATTAAAATGTCTCACGCAATTAATATGAATTAAAAAGCTTACAATAAATTGTTTTTTTCTTTTTTTTTTAATAAATCAACATTTTTTCTCAGCTAAAATAACTTTCTTAATGACAATCAAAAAGTGTTACAAATAGGTTTTAGACACTTACAAATAATGAGGACGAATAAAGATATTGATTTCAAATTTATGTTATTCAAGACAAAATGTTGTGTTTCTGATTAACTTTATTTTTAAGAACCAAATCATAACAAAATATTACTGAATGGGCTCAGAGTTTCGAATATTTTAACAGAACACTATTAAAAAACTTACATCACTTATTGAGTTTATATTTTTCAGAGTTTTCAAGATGACAATTTAGCTTACATCAAACAAAAATTATATAATTTGATCATTTTTAGGGACACCAAAGGAAACCTATCAGTTTGTGTCGCATCCAAATCTTGTTGTTTTAAAATTCTATAACACTTATAGTTTCTTATAACAGAAAATTCTTATAATTACGGCATGTTTAAAAACATCGTATTTAAAGTAGAAAGTAGCAAAATTAAGAAACTCATGAATTTAAAATGTGTGTATCAGTTTTCTCCTAATTTCTGTTGTTTTAAAAAGAAATATGAATTTTATGTATCATTTTTGCTGCCTTCTAAAAGAATTGCAAACAGGAAATACCAATTAATACCAAAAAAGGAATAATCCTTTTTACAACCAAAAATGTCATTCACTTTGGTTATTTCACCGGAAAGCTTTCAATATCTTACCATATTTTATTTATTTAAATTAAAATCATTGTTTTGAATCCACGTCCGAAAACGAAAAGGTGACCATTTAACGACTTTAGATAAAATGATTCTGGAATAATAAATCAGTAAATGCTTTTTTGCATATAAACTTAATACTTTATGAAATCAGTCAATACAAAAAAATTAAATCAATAAGAATACCCATTTCAAGGGAGTATTGGAACTAAAAATTTATCTCAAATACGAAAACTAGAGTACATATTTACAATCAAATGAAATTCAGAACAAGACTTATTTATTGTAGAAATTTTGTATAACAATTAAAAAACAAAAACAAAATCTTTCTCTGAACCATTTGTATTCAAAATTCTGTGAGGTTATAGCATTTGTGTGTTTTTAAACTGCCCCAAGAGTTTTATTACTTTTGCCAAAGCTCTTTGCAATTAAAAAGATATATGTATGTTATGTACACCAAAAAATGCATGCATTTGACAATTTTTTGGCACGGTCAGAAAATTTTTCATTCCTTGGGGTAGGGGTGTTCAGGATACAACTGAGTTAATAGCATTTTTATAATTCTTGATTGATATTGCAAAATTAAAAAATAGGAGATATTTGTTTGTTAGTCGGACTCAATTGTATCCTAACACTCAATTTAATATCCTGATTCTAAGAAATTCCTTGTTTTTGCTCTTTCTTTGTCAGTTATAAGTTTATACATATGTATATATACACTATATACAAATAAAAATTGATTTTTTTATCAATATTCTTTTATTGAAAGATATGATTTCATAAATTTTTCTCAGAAAATGGGTTAAATTTTAAATTATGTACTGGGGGTGAATACCGAATATTTAGCCTATTTTTAATTTTCAAAACATTTAAAGGTGTAAGAAAAAAGCTTTATACTTTTATAAAATATTGCTTGAAGGGAAATTTAGAGATTATATAATTTATTAGAATGATTTTTGTTGTTAAGGTTTCGATCCTTATCACGTTTAAATTGTATTTTTTTTTTTATTTTGAAAATTTTATTTTGTTTATTTAAATCCCTAAATCCTTTTTCACAGAATTCATTTCATACCTGCACCAAAAACTTATGAAATTTCTTCCTTTTTGATAATATATTTTTTTGTAAGGTCATAAAAGCTTAAGACTTAAAAGTATTTATAAAAGATAAATAGGCTAAGGATACAATGTCTTCAGTTTTTCTGAGTACAAAAGGTATTGAACTATAAAATATTAAGCTTTAGATGGCATACAAATTGCTTATAAATATTGACATAAGATGAGAATTTGTGTCAGTTGTTTATAATAATCCAGTACCCGTGCCATGATGGTACGTAGGAATGTAATTCCAGAGGTCTAAGCCACCTAAAAGTGTTTTTCACAGGTACTGCCTTTTGCGAGAAATTAATAAATCCTTTAAAAGTTATTCTTGCCACGAAAAGTGCTTTCTCAAATTAGCCATTCGGATTCGGCATACAAACTATAGGTCCCCTCCATCCACAAGAATGGTTGTGAGTTGTGAGTCACTATACCCTGGTTCTCTACAAACTATCACACCACCTAATTTGTTCATTTACATTTTTATGTGAATCCCCAAAAAATCAGTAAAATAAAAATAAAAAAGAGAATGCATATTGTTTGTTTGGCGCCGCTCCTTTTTACAGAAACAAACTCAGATAATGTTTAGAACGAATAAAGTCAAAACTTAAAACTTAAGCTTAATGTAATCAATTGGAAAATCAATTAATACTCTGTCAGCTGCTGTTAATGACCCCAAAACTGCAAATATGGCAGATATTAAAGAAAATGTTCTAAATGAGTTGTAAACATCGATTTAAGTTGAGAATATTAACATCACCAAATTTCAACTTCACAAGACAAGTAGTAGTGATAAAATACAGCACTTCAAACAGTAACCGACCTAATGACAGACTGATCAATTTGTTTGTTAATAACTCTTGAAAATACTCACAAAAAATAAACATGAAATTCTCTATTTTCCCTTTAAAAAAATCGATTTGTAAGAAATCATCGATACACATAATTTTCTATCTATGGGCGTGGTGTCCACTTACTTTTCTTTCAGTTGTTAAAATTAGTATGGGAGACTTCAGATTCTTGTAGAATACCTTATGTAAATAATTGATGTGTTTTAGGTTAGGTTATGTAAAAGTGGCTGTCCATGATTTAATCGGACACACTTAGGCCAATTTAATGTCCGATTGTGGTACCACATGAGTCTTGAACCAGTTTGAGTCCCGTACGAAAAGTAAGAGGTTGATTGTGCTGATATGATTTAGATCGTTTAGATTGTTAAGAAGAATTCTTCTAGGTAATTCTGGCATGAACAGAGAAGGTGAAGAACTGTTTCCTCCTCTTCCATATTGATGTGTTTAGATCAAAGGACAGATTTTATGCTTTAAGTTTTTTGTTCAATATGATGATGACTAAATTTTGCAATTGGGCCAAAATTTGAATCTTTATCCCATTTTTGTTTGTATCTCTTACCAAAAGTGTCTAACATCATTTAATTTAAAAATATTACATTAAATTTTTGGGATCTGTGTCTATTTTATCATTCCATCATTTTATGAAAATTCTTTCGTTATCAATATAAAGTTAAGAATACAGGTACTAAAAACAACCTAAAATGTGTCCTCTGTATGTTGTCATGCTCAAAAGTTAGTAAATTGTATGATTTTTTTTTTTAACATAAAAATAAATTATAATTATAAAAAATTGTCTCTCTACTTACAAACGACATCATTGGAATGTTCCATGCTGAGGCAACAAGGGCTTCTCCCGTGCAACCTTCGTCAGGTCCTATAAATGCAGCTATGTTCTCATCACGCATTTGAGTCATAAACCTTTAAATAGTATTTATAGAACATTAAAGATAGATTTTTGTATTTATAAGTTTTTTAAATTGAATTTATTTAGAAAAAAAAATATCTAAACAAATAGCAAATTATCCCAACGATCAAATTATCCCAACTTAAGCATTTTTTTTTTAATTTAATCGATTTTGGTAATAATGCAAAACTCATTTTAAGCAGAATACAATTTAATTTTGAATTAAAAAAAATTGTTTTATAAGCTTAAGTTTATTTAAAAAAAATAATAAAAATAAAATATACTATTTTCTTAAACCACGGAAATATCTTGTATCAAAATAAATCTCTCTGAAAAATTAATGAAGAACCATAAGCCCTAAGGAGCAATATTTTTATAAAATAAGAAGGTTCTGTTTTTCTATTATTTTTTGATTTTTCCTTGGGTCATATTTGTATAATTCTTTTATATATATTAAAAAAATTTTGAACATTAGAGTTACCGAACATTTTTTTTTTCAATTCTTAATGAAATCCTAAAACAACATGAACTGTCATAGTGTCTTCAAAAATGTCGAAAAGTATTAATTTCATAATTTAATTCATTTGAATTCAATTGAATCCTTAAAGCAAATTTAAAGAAGTTTTAAATTTCATATTATCAAAATAAGTTCTCTTTTAATTATTTAAATCCGATTAATACATTTTATAGAAAACATAATCAAAATCTTTTGGTTTTCAAATTATACACTAAATATTAGAGAGTAATTTAAGTCTAACACAAACTTCAAACACATCATCCCCACAACTCATTTACATTTTTATTATACTCACTGAATTGGTTTAAAGCGATGAGCACCGACCCCTTGTCCGATGTCGAATGCTTTAAAGGCCAATGTCCTTCCTGGCAGTAATTTAGGATTTTCATTTACTTTTTTGATGGCCAATGGAAGACCACCTAGTGTGACCTGTAAGGAGGATGTAAGAATTTATATGTATGTAATATAAAATTATACAATTTAAGTTACATTAAGGAAATAAAATAAAATTTATATCAGTATATTTTGCAATGGAACATTTTATGGTAAGTACTTGCTAGGAAAAATGTTACAGGTAATTTTATTTGTTTTCTTTGAACATGCAAATTTTCATACATACACAAAATATATGATATCTGAATTTTAAAAGCAAAGGTTAGGTATCCTGGTTTTACCAAACTCAAAACAAAACTATTAAATTTTAATGTTAAATATAGGACAAGGAATACAAAAACATCAAAAATTATAATTTTCTATATTTAAACGATCTCTCAATTAAATTATATTAATATATCTCGGTTAAATATTAAATAGTGTCAGCAGGTTGTTGCATCTATTTTTGGCAGTGAAATTGTTTTCATAACACAAAAAAACAAAACATCAGATCTAATAAATTTTCACAAAAGTGAAACCTTAAATACGTTCATACATAAAAGTGATATTAAGTTCTCATATGCAGAGTATTTAAATTGCACAGTTCAAACATTTGTCAGAAATACTAATTTTTATATTCTGCATTAAAAACTTAAGTTTTCGAATATTTTTAGATACTTTCAGAATTGTAAGTTCTACTTTTAAACCTTACTAACTGAACATTTTGTTTTGATATTATTGTTTACATGGTGGCATTTTCTTAAATTATTTTGATGTGATGAACTTATTTTGAGATGAATGCCAGAAAGATAAAGTATGTTTATATATGAAGAAAGAAACATAAACAAATCTTTTAAGCTTCTATTCAGTTCAAATATAAACATTTTATTTATTAAAGTAGACGTTTTCATATGAAATTACCCTTTAAACAATTGCAATTGAAAACATTAAGTCCTTACTTTCGATAACAAGTCAACAACTTTGAATCAACTCAAGGGCATTATTGAAAGCGAAACTAAGTCATACATAATTGAATCAAATATTTGTAGGAATGGATGCGAACATTATATTGTATTAAAAATTATGTGCTATTGTAAATCAAATGGATAGGATAAATACATCTACAAAATTTAACCAGAATCAATTTTATACCAAACTTTTTTGTTGGTATATTTAACTTCTTTTGGCCACTTTGTACTCTTTGAACCATTCACTGTTTATTCTTGCATTCTTTCAGTTAAAATCTTTCGGACTACTTTAAAAAAACAAAAGACGTCGACAACATCAAACAAGCTATGCTGTAGCACTTTAACATCTGTGATAAACGTGTTTTTCTTTGTTTTTTTTTTATTTAATTCAATAGTTTTTTTTTGCTTGTTTGCATCATATTTTATATTTATTTTCAATTTGTGTCAGTGTCGTAAGGTGTGGAAATAAAGGAAAAAAAGTATGATTTAATACAAATATGGAATAAAAAAATATTCCCTGAAGAAGTAAGGAATTCTAACGAAACGTTGGAAGAAAGAATGAAATAGTTTTTATTTGCATTCCTAAAACAAAAACACCAAAAGAGCCTACTTTCAACACAATCAAAAAAATTAAAGAGGTTTTTCTTTGAATCAGTAAAATAACAAAAAGTGCGTATACGCCTCAGTGAACAGAATTCATGTATTCTAAAAGTCCATTTGATAAGTTAGGTTTCACATAAAATTTTCTTTTTTCGATGGACATGTATATACATGTATATACATATATACTTTACCACACTTTATAGTGTATAAAAGTTTGACCTAATGGTATCGTTCAAAAAAGGAAAATTATTAACCCCAATTCCCGACACAAAAGCCAAATGGTTTTTGACCGGAAATCGAAAATATTGATATGGAAGACATTTATTATACAAGCTAGACTGTATTACATCTCTTATAGAGTGTATTCGTTTCATATTTATAGCAAACAAATTTTCAAAAGACAAACATCATCCTGAACTATGGGAAAACATAGAGGAGCCATTTCTGTTAACACTTTACAAACTTTTGACAACTTTTTGACCAAGAATAAAATTCCTGTTGTATAACTATTCAAGTTATTTTCGATGTGTCCCAAAAACTCAATGAAATTGAAACTTTTCTTGTTATAGTCCATTAAGAGGACCCTTGGAGAATATGTCAATGTTTATATTCCTTCAATTGGATGACATTTAAATTCATTTTTTAAATCTCAAAAACGAATAGGTATATATATATTAGGTATGTATGTCTTCAAAATTTCATTCAATTTGGTTTTGATACTTTAAATCTGTCCGTTTTGCAATAAAACTTTTCAACTTTCACTTTCATAGGCCAATATCTTCAAAAACGCCAACATCTATTTTAATGTTTCTCGGTTAATAAGTTCAGAGAAAAATTAAGAGTGATGGAAATATATAGCCTTATTTCTTTACTTATCTACGAACACAAAAGCGAAGTAACTTGATTTATCTTCGTCTTTGGAGACTAAACGTTTCTATTATTACTTAGATTCTGCCTTCCTTAACTTACTTATTATCATAATAAGTCATAATTCAAGACAACTTCAAATTGAATCTAACTAAGAGTATGAAAATACTTAGACACAGTTTCGTGTTTACAGGAAGAAACTTTTAAATGTCGTAACACAGATTTAATGGAAATAAATGATTTCTTGGTATGCTGGTGCTTTTAACTTAACTTCAAATACATGGGATATAATTTTTTGTTTTTGAAAGTTTAAAATAGTAAAAAAAAGTAATATTATATCAAAGTATCTTGAAGACCTCAAAAAATAAATAAAATTAAATTTTAATGTAAGTTTAAATATCAATTTATTATCATTTTTTTTAAATAATTATTATATTTTATTATAAATAATAGTTTGTTGCAAACCATATGTATATAATTTTAATTAAATTTTTTTAAGCCTAGTGACTTACAGCTCTCAACCATTCCTGTGTGTGAGTAATGTTGTCAGGGATAGAGGGGACTTACAGTTTTAAGCCAAATCTGAAAGACTTATTTGAGAAAGCAATTTTCATGACAATAATTACTCTTGGAGGATTTGTCAATTCCTCTTCTACATCTTCATTACATGAACATACATAATTTTGTAGAATTAATTTAAAATGTCTAATTGACGTCTTACATGAGGCATCAAACACCACTCATATTTTCGTACTTAAGCTTGACATTTTAAACAGCGGGTGATGGGGCATAAAGAAATGTGTCGTAGAAGCATCGAAATTAGGAACTACTTCTAAGTGACCAAGGCACTCATATTCATCAATAAATTCTGAATACATTTGTTTCATAAGAGGATGTTTTTTTAAATTTAAATTTAAATTTAAATCTTAGTGATTTTTATTTAAATTTTAGAGCTAAATAAATTTCAAAAGCTGTTTTAATAAACGTAACTCCATATATCCAAAGTGAACTTTTGAACGTTTTGTTAAAATATTTTATATCTCACGATTTTGAGCATATCACTCAATTTTGTAATTACTTTGATTTAAACTAGTTATGTTTAAAATAGGAAAATGTATAAATATTTGTATCCATGTTTGATGAACTGTTAGACGATGGCTAAAATAAAGTTAAATATAAATGATAACGCATAAACAAAATTAAATGATGTAAAATAGAATAAAATTAAATTAAATAAAAAAAAATACATTAATTAAAATGCAATAAATAAAATTCATTTTTAGTTTATAAATACACTCTTTTGTGCTTAAAATATCAGTGCGGAAACATTTTATTTAAAAAAACACGTTATTTATTTTTTTTTTAAATGAATTCCAGTTTTTATGACGACTTAATGAGAAGAACCAAATTTAATCGAAACAGATATCATCATTGGTTTGTGAGATGTTTGGAGTCTTAAAAGTCGTTGATTTTGAAATATGGTTAAAAAAATAACACTCACGAATTTTTTGGGTAGTCCTTTGTTCACAATTATTATCTGTACAAAATCTATACAAGACCAGTAGGACGACCCAATAGAAGATGGAGTAACGATCGAACTCCAAAATGTATACATTGGTACAACGAATCTAAAAATAGAGACAAACGGGGAATTTTGGGGAGGCTTATGCCAGTAACCAATATTTATAACTTTTTATTAATTATTCTATTTTATTTTGAATAAATTTTAATTTTAAATGTATTTTAAATTTTTAAACTAAAAATTTGTCATTATTTAGAACTGTATTGAACAAAAAAACAATATTTATATGTATGTAATAAGGATTAAATTGTTATAATTGTTTACATCTAAAATTCTTTTAAAACAGATATTTATTAGAAAATTAACTTAAACGTAATCTAAATACTTGAGGCAATACACGCTTATAATAATATAATAATATACGTACAAAATAATGTATTTGAAGTTAAAATCATTACAACTTTACTGGTTTGTAAGATATAGAGTATTTTCGCTGGTACATATACACACATACATCTTTTTAAAAATATTGTCTTTTAAACGTTGAGAAATGTCAAAATTTGTATTTAAGAAAAATGGAACGATTGAAAGATTGAGACAAAATTAAACTAAATTAAATAATAACACAAAATAAAAAGAATTCAACAAAATAAATAAAATTAAATGAAACGAAATTAAATTTACATTAATAAACATAATTTTAAAAAAATGCCCATAAAATATTTTTAACGAAATAATTTTATTTAAAAAAAAAAAAAACCAAACTTATTTGACAATGTGTTAAATAATATTTATTTTTTCTTTAAAATTATTTAAGGACCTTTTTTATATGTTTTTTTCTGCTTCACTTAACGTTTGTAAATTAAAAGAAGCAAAACCTCTTTTTCCATTTATGTGTATGTTTTTCCAGAATTCTAAAAATACAACGTACTCATAATTTTTTCTTTAACAATAAGAGATTTATTTAGAATACGTATATACTTTGTTTCTTCTTTTTTAATCAATATTATGACAAAGTACTCGCATTTAAAAACTATAAACCCTTAAGACTGTTTAGAAATATTCAAAATGAGTAAGAGCAATTTTAAAATTTAACAATGAATTCTATATTTAAGAGTTTTTTTTTTAATTCCATACCTTTATGTAAGATTAATTATAACTTAAAAATGGGAGAACTATATATAACTACAAAATGGATCAATTACATAAGAAAAAAAAATAACTCTGTTTTCTTTTGCATACGCTTTTTTTACTTTTCATGATCATGTTAATTGATATATGTTTTCATAGTTTTAGTAATTAACCTGTTTATGCTAAACCTGATTTTCACTACAAAGACCTTAACATCCATTTTTCTTTCAACTCTTTCTATATTATAAATTCATATAATTCAATTTTGTTATGTCAGTATTACAATTATAACCATTTTGTTCACATAGGGAATCACTAGACAAACATCATTAATAATAAAAAGAAACTATACGAAACTTATTTCGCCAAAAAAGTGGATTAATCCCCTTTCGAAAATAATCCGATTTTCATTCGCATTATCATAATAATCTATTGCCTAGCGATAACAAACCTAAAATGAATAGAATTAAAACAGCTTATATAGATATTTATGTCCACTTAATGTTAAGTCCTTTAGTATTGATAATATTTCATTTTAGTTAAAAAATAAAATTTCGCAGATTATGTTTGCACATACTCTTTTTTATGGCTTTAAAAGAGGACAACATCAAACCATCCTAGACTAATTTAAATAATGACTTAATTATATTTTTCATTTCATTAAAGAATACAATTATATAATTGGACATTTTTAAAGAGCCTTATGGTCAACCAAAAAATAAACAATATACATTGTATTATCAACTTTGTCAAATTGATTTAGAAATTCTAAGAAATTAAAATTTCAATAATACACGAAATGTCATTTTTATGTATTATGAATTTGGCTGAGAGAAAAATGTGATGGAGGACCAAATTATAATTCGAAACATTTTAAAAAGAATAATGAAACTTTTGATTCTATTTCAATGGTTATTGTTATTAAATGTTGTTTCATGTACTTTCAAATTGAAGTAAAATCATGTCCTATGATGGAAAAAGTATAAGTAAATCAATTTAATGTAATATTATATTATTTCAAGGATAAACATAATTTAATTAGGTTAAAACGATATGCAGTAAATCGTATTAAATAAAAAAAGCGGCTGGGATGCGACTCACACTGATAACTTCCCATCCCATCAGTCGATTCGTCTTGCTTATGAGGGTAGTAGGTTATCAACTGTTGGATTTTTATAAAATAATTATTGAATGTCAAAAACAATATTTTCTGTGAGATAAAATTAGTTTGAAGCCAATATTTTTGTACATATATTTAAGTCGAAAGTAAATTTTTACCAACTTTAAATAATGCTTTGTTAAAGATTTTATTTTTTGTAAGAAAAACTGTCAATTCGATTTTTTTCAAAATTTGACCAGGTGTCAAAAACGTTTTTCTTCCTTGCATACAATTATTTTGGAGATAAAATCTTTGTTTTTTGTTCGTAAAATATTCGCGATGACGATTATTTTCTTTCAGTTTTTTTGATTTATAAAACTCGTTAATTGATTTTTTTTCCAAAATTACACTTATATTGCATCATGTCAGAATATATAACATAAAATTCAATTCAAGTCGCTAGCGTAATTGTTTAGTGAAATATTTGGGTTAATCAAGATATTAAATTTTTTTAAATTTCTATGGTAAAAAAAACACTCACTCATTTTTTTATTTTGATTATAGGGACCTTAAAACGCCGAGAAATATCGAAGTTTTCAATTCGACAAATCGGACCGATACAATAACTTTCTATGGGAAGGTAAAATTGGTTGTTGCTAACAACTATTTTTCAATTTAAAAAATATCAAATTCAATGTCAAAATAAAAACTAAATCCAACATTTTTCTCATTTAAAAAAAATTTAATGTTTTTAAAGAAATCAAAAAAATATATTTATAAAAGTTCTATCGACAATTTTTATTAAACTAAAAACAATTATGTTTTTGAGCCGCATTTTTTGAGCATATATTTTTGAAAATAAAATTTTTCCATGAATTGTAGGTTTTTAGATATTTGAGCTCAAACTATAGAGAAAGTATTTAACTTCTAATATTAAGTACAAGTTTATATTCAATTCGAATATTTGCACTCGTAATCATTTAATATTTTAAAATCGGCATAAGGGTATTATATTTTAGACATTTCTTAAAAAATTCTGTCTTTATACTTTCTGACAAATAGTTTAATTTTTCGTTCGTTTGCAAAACTGAATGGATTTCTTTTCCTTTCAATTTTTGCCTAGAAATTTAATTTTAGTTACCTTAATCAATATATTAAGATTAAGGGAAATTTTAGTTTTAACTTATCTCTAGAATAATATTTTTTAAATTGTGTTAATATAGACCTTAATGTTTTACCAGCGTAAAATCACTTCAAAGGGTAATTTAACTTTGAATTAGTGCAGTAAATGCCTTTGATATTCAAGTCTATTATAATTAAGTTAATTGGGTCATTCTATCATTTACTGAATAATATCACCTGTGGATTAGTTAATTAAACTTCTATAAGTAAAGTTGGTTAAATCATATTTAAATAATCGAACGTTGATGGGTCATATAATTTCTCTTTTAGACAAATATTCATGCATTTCAAAATAAACCATATACTCGTAGGTATACCAAGTATACCAAACGAATTTGCCCTGAAATCATCACTTATAAATCTGAACTGACTGAAACGTATGATTTTTATATAAAAATTCAGTTTTTGAACTTCCTGAAACTTGTGCATATGTAAATATGTATGACCTTTACTCTTACTTATGAATGTCCAGTTCATAAATTGGAATTGATTATGAAAAACCTTGATATTAATTTTACGACGTGGATTGAATAATTCAAAAAGCTATAAATTTATTATTTTCTCGTGCAAATAAAAATGCACTTCCAAATCAAACACACACACACAGAGGCGAGACAGTATAAATTTTGTTATATCCAGTCTATAAGTATATACAATTTCCTGGGATATGAAATTTTGTTGACTATTTGTTTTCAGTAATTGAAACATGCCAATAATTTTTTTTACATTTCAACTTGTACAAAAATGAATTCTATGAATGTTTCATATGGATATGATGTATATTTAAAAAATAATAAAATTGTAATATATCCATTTGCATGAGGGAAATCACTTCACATGAAATATTTTCGAATCGGTGGTTAATTTGATTTTGGACATTATTTGGGTGAAAGATTTGTGATGATAGACATTTAAAGACACACAGATTATTATTAATAGTTTGAAGTGAATATCTTTCTTGGTTCTCCCAATATTTGAGTCAGAAACAATTTCTTATCGGTTTTTTGTTGTTTTTGTAGGTTTTCGTGTTTTGTTTAAAAAGTTGTCAGTTGAATTTTTCTAAAAAAATATTTAAAAATATTACAAAGACTTTGCAAATGATGAAAGAGATTGATTTCAAAATCTATTTTTGTTAACGAGATCTTTAGTCGAAAACCAATTTCTATCAATTTTAGTAACATTTTTTTATTCGTTATGTACAAAAATAAAGATTAGATTTTTATAAGAAAATTTAGCACAGAAATCATTTTGAAAACAATTACTTCATTTATTCACAAGATTACCAATTTGCATACTAGTTTTTGTAGATCTTAATTTGTATGGAAAAAACTGATTTTCTGATTTTTATAAAAATTTTACTGAATGTTTAAAACAATAATTTCTATAAGATGAAATTAGCTTGAAGCCAATATCTTAAATTTTTAAAAAGATATTTGATCCGAAAATCACTTTTTACCAACTTTAAGAAATGTTTTCTTTTATGTTTTTATTTTTTGAAGAATCAATTCGATTTTTCTATAAAATATTAAATTTAATTCCAGTCGCTAACGTTACTGGTTTGTGAGATATTTGGGATTCACGAATATGTTCACTTTTTTTAAATTGCCATGGTAAAAAACGCTCATTTTTCTGTATATTATCTGTATAACAACATTTATTTGAAGTCGATATCTCCACTGGTTCAACGAAAACGTACGAACGCACAGATATCTCTATAAAAATCTTTTATTAGGACTCTAAGAAACTTGAAACGTCGACTTGACTCTTTTTCTTTTAAAACGAATTCCCAACAAGGAATTCTTCATATTCCGTAATGGATCCATGATAATGTTTTGTGTGCCTTTTTTGAGCCAAAGTAACAATTCATGTCTATTTGATATATGTACATACATATGTATATCAAAATTTAAGAATTAAAAATCATTTTTTTTTTAAATTTATTACACTAAACATAAAAAGTAGTAGTACAGAAAAAACACTCAAAAACCATGCCCTCCAGTACCAAATTAAAAAATATGGCTTTGCACTTAAACAATGATTACGTCTCTGAAAACGATGGTTAAAAAGTTACATTTTATTACCATACGTGATAAACACAATCATGCCAATACGTAAATCAAGAAAACGTTCCCCTTAATTTAGCGAAAAAAAACATTCCTCCAACAAACTCCTCAGTTCTATATCAACATAAACTGGAATAATCCTTGATGAAAGATGACAAACCAGCATAAACAAACTGACCCCTAAAATTTTAAAATAGAGTGTTTATCTGAGAAAAATTCTCATCACGGATGCAGTGTTATTTTTCTTTATAAAAAGTGTTTCAAATAGGAGGGTTCGTGTTCGTATTTTGGCGACAGACGTGGCCGGAGTACCTATCTGAAGTTTTTATTCATAGGTTGGATTTCCCAGAATTTTTCACAAAGGTATTGAGTTGTCATACATAAAATTTGCAATTTTGCAATTAATTTGTTTCTTTAAATAGCGATATACATTATTTCTTTTTGTAGTTTTTTTTTTTAAGAGATTTAGGACAAACATTTTCCTTTACACTATACATTTAAGTAGTATATAAAAATAATAATTTGTATTATGAATTTTAAAATTATTTATTCAAGTTAAAGCTATACAAATAAAAACCCTTATTTAACTCTTAAAACTAATAAACATTACAAAATTCCTGCATAAAGTTTATAACTAGAGTTGTGGTTTTGGTAAAACCAAATGTTTACTTTAAAAGGGGATATAAATTTCCCTCTAAAAGATTATGTACCTATGTTATTTAAGTAATATTAAGTTAATTTCCGGTTTTCCAACGAAGCCATGCATGCACGGTGTAACTTTGTACCTTTTTACTTAAAAAAAAACCTTCTTTAAGCAAAACTCTCTCATGTGTAGAATACTTTTTGTTAGCTTAGTCAACAACAGTTTTTCCCTAGAATTTTTCATTTCCCTTGATATATCGTTATTTTGATGTTGTCGACTAGACACGATAAAGATAATTCCTCTTGCGTATCACCAACTTACTTAACTTATAAAGTTTTAAATTTATATCTGGAACTATAGGCATGTTGTTATATTCCATAACCCATAAAGAAACTCGTGCAGACTTATTTAATTTGGGACGAATGTAAGATTGTATATAAACTTTTTATAAAAAAAAATGTTTGCTCTATAAAAATAATGTTTTTTTCTAATTTTTTTTCCTTGATTGTTCAAGTTTCTCATTTCTAGACTTGTATTACTTATATTTCTAAAAGTGAAAGTGTTTTTTTGATGGTTTGTTTGTTTTCTTGTCTTCTTATTTTATATTTATCTGTCTGATTTTGTTTTTTTTTTTGTATAACCTTAAATTTATTGAAGTGATTTTGTTATGAGCACGTACAGAAAAGCATTAAATATTTATAAGTATGTGGGTTTGTATATTGTTTTTATCCCATTTAAGAAAATCAATAACGATATAAACTAGATATACCTATTGCAACATTAAATAACCTTCAACTTGACATTGTGTTTCAGTTGAAGTATTCATTTGAAATTATGTTAAGAATGAATTATTTATATTACCAAATTCTCTTTAACTGACAATCAATAATGTGTATTCAGTTGAATTTTTTTCAATCACTTAAAAGCAGGAATTAATATCAATCAATTAACCCATCGATTTCAAGTTGAATATATGCAACATTTTCAAGGATCTAGTAAAACACGAATCAATAAAGTGGTTGAACTCATTAACTGAGATAACGTTAGCCCCATTTTGGAAAAATTTACCTTTTAATTTAAAGCTTTAAGGTTAAAGCCAAAATATATTAAATTAATTGGTCCGCTTCCACAAACATGATATAATTTTGTTTTGTCGGACTGTCCCTTTTTTTAACACAATCAAATACACCGATTCAGAATATTTCCTTTTAATAAAAGTTTGCGCTGTTTGATAAACTGCCATGTTTTGAAATTTGTCAATAAAAACTACTATTAAATTAGTTGAAACTCGTAACGAGAATAGTAAAATTTCAAGGTTGGCAAATTTGTAAAAGTTTTTTGTTCGTTAAAATTGGGCACCGAGATATTTTAACACCTATTTGTTTTACAACCACGAAAAAGATAAAATCTATGTCAAAGATCCACAAATGATTTAAGACTTTAAAGATGGGATTCGTGAAGTTATCGAGGACTATAGGCGCAATTGTTCTAGTGATGGCAAATTTTATGGAGAACAATCCTGGGATACAGTCCACACTGATAACTTACTATCCCGTCTTTCGAGTGTTCTGCTTCAAACTTTAGCGAAATCTACATACCAATATTTTGTGTGAGATAAATAATTTGAAGTCAATATCGTCCTTACACTTGAGTCGCAAACCATTTTCTTATCAGTTTTTTGTTGTTTTTGTAATTTTTCGTGTTTTTTAAGAAAGTTGTAAGTTTAATTTTTCTAAAAAAATTAACTAAAAATTACCAACAATATTTTGCATTTGATGAAATTGTTTGATTTGAAAATCTATTTTTCATTTCTCATTTTGATGTCAATACCTTCATTTATTCGCGAGATATCGAAATCCGAACATCAATTTGTACCAATTTTGCGCACTATTTTTTTGTAGATCTTAAGTTTTATGAAACAAACTGACTGTAGAGTTATTAAAAAAAAATGTAACTGAATATCGAACACAACACTTTCTATAAAATGAAATCAGTTTGAAGATAATATTTTAATTTTTGAAAAGACATTTAAGTCCAAAATCATTTTTTACAAACTTTTAGTAATTTTTTTTAGGTTTTTATTTTTCGTAAATAAAAATTGTATTAGTTTCGTATCGCGTCATAATATATATATAAAATTGAATTCAAGTCGCTAGCGTTACTGGTTCTTCAGCAATTTTGGGTTAACCAAAATTTGTACTTTTTTTATATTGCTACCACACACTTAATTTTAGTCCTTTATGCGTCTTTCTGTATTATTATCTAAATAATCAAATTTATGGAAAATCGATATCCTTACTTGTTCCTAGGGTATGGACGACGAACGTGCAAACACACGCAAGCACAGACATATCTCTTAAAATATTTTATTTCGACTCTAGGGAACTTGAAACTTCGAGATCTGTCAACATCTTCAATTCGACAAATCGGACCAATTACAAGAACTAACTATGGGAAGTTAAAAAATATCAATGGATTATGATTAAAACATATTGTTTATTTTAAACATATAAGTAAAACCTCCTTTTAGAAGAAACATAAAATGCCTAACTTTTATCGATATAATTAAAAATCTATATTTAACATACACTGTTTCTCTTCAAACTGGATAAATACTCTTTTGATATCATGATTTTAAAATGAATCTAAGTTCTTTAGATTATTAGTTGTATACAATTCAGAAAAAAAAATATCAAAATTCCCTTACCGAACACAATTTTTTTCATCGTTTTATTGACCAAACACTCATCAGCTTTATTTTTTTAGCAATTCGTTTCATATTGGCAATGGCAGTCAATAAAAATACAGTAGTCGTACGAATAGATAAAAAATGTTTTTTGTTGTGATTTTCAACAAAACTATCAATCAAAGGCACAAAATAAAACTATTAAAAGTGGAAGTTCCTAACATAGCTTTTTTTTTTCAATTTTCAAACGATCAAATTGATGGAGTGAAAATATTAAAAAGATGTCTGAATATATGTTTAGTCGGGTGTAGCATATTTGAATTTGTGTTTCAAAGATCTGAACTATAAAAAAAGTTCAGTGTACAACCCACACCAGAAACATCCCATTTAACCCTTTGAAAACAAAATATGTATCCTGATTTGAAAAAAAAATAAACTTTTAAAAAATCTCTTATTATAAATCGAACTAAAAAGTAGAAAACAAATTTCAATATTTCATTTCATTTAACAGCCATCTAACTCGATATATGGTTTAAAAATACTAAAACCAAAAATTAGGTTCTAAAATAAAAATGCAATTTTATTGTATACAAAAAAGCGTTAGGTGATTCAATTCTATATTTATCAGTGGTAATTTTGTATTTATAATCTATGTTAGTTCTGGGAACTCTATGGAATGTATTGCATTTTAAAAAAATTTCAACTCCATATTTTAATTAATTATGACATTGTGACAAAAAATGGCAAAAAATTGAGTCCGGTGATTTCATCCACCTTTCTGCTTGTATCAGCCTTTAGAGCCTACACCATTTGGCAGGCATGAAAATTAAGGTTATAAGGAGATTCACGTTAGGAGTTTTTTTCATTTTTCGTGAACATTTCATAATTTAATTTTTTACAAAAATAGACTAATAGATTCTTATAAAACTATCTATATTTTCTTTTCTTAACCTGGCCTCTTTCAATATAAAAAATATATTTTTGTACTGCCTCAAAAGGGTTTTTGTCAAAGAATTGTTATTTTGTTCTTAAATGTTTTCAGGAGCTGATTTAAATATTATTATATAATCTAAATAATATTGTCTAAATAATATTTACTAATCAAAAATATTTGTTTTTTTTTTTTTTTTTTTGATTCTTAAAAAATATTTAATTGTTCTTTAAGAATTCGATATTTTGAAAAAGGATCGGCATTTTCTTTGGTTAAAAGTTGCCTTAAATGTGGTTTGAACTTTAGGCCAATTTAAATCCTATTCGTCTGTTATTTCATTGGAGAATGTTCAACAAAAATACTTTCGCCTACATAATTTTCTAGCTAAGGTGTCCTATGTTTTTAAAAACACTTGTATTTGAGGCTGTTTAAAAGTTTTCTCAGTGCATTTTTCATTATTTCAATTATACCGAAGAAGTTGTTTGTATTTTTGAAGTTACAAAAATAAATGTTTGTAACTCTTGTTTATTTTGTTAATGCAATATAATACAAAAAGTTCTGAATTTTTGTTATTTAATAAGAATTGTCAGTATTATCTCAATTTCTATAAATTTCAGTTTAACCACATTTGTACTTACACTCTCAATTGTTTTTATAGTTTTTTATTTTTGTGTTTGAAAGATTTTTAGCATTATTAATTTAACTAGTTCTTACTTTCCTAATCTGCAGCAATTCCGAAAAGTTAGAGCCAGTAACAGAAAAGAATACACACAAAAATAACTAAAAAATTGTTATTTGTTAAAGAATAAACAATGGCAATAAAATTACCTAACCCGTTTTTTTACACTAAATAAGCTAAGGAACCCTTTGCTTTCTTCGGGGAACAAAATACGTTTTTTCTTTATTTTTAAATCAAGTTGAAGCTTTAATTTGTTACTTTTTAGAAGTGTTAAAATTCATTATTCATTTAATGTATACTAATACACATACCTGAGATCAAATTGTAAATCAATTTATTTAACTTAGAGTTTTAATCAATACAATTGGTAAATTGAATTCAAAGATTTATTTTGTATGCTGTTTTCAGCACTAAAAGCCTTTAATTATGGCGTCAACGCAAACATTAAAAAAAATATTGGTTACTAACCCACATAACAAAAAATAAATATATTTGTTTGTATTTTAATAAATGTTATATCAAAACGTATAAATTACAAAGTACATACCTACAAAAATATGCAGTGACTTTCTGGTTAGTAATTTTTAAAATAAGAACCATCCTGCAAGGTTTCATGGTATTCATATTATTAAAGCAAATAAAGCACAAACAAGTTAAATAAGAACCAGAAACCCTACATTTAGGATATATTTTTACCCCCAACAATGGATGGTTCCGTTTTATAAGAAAAAAATGTTTGTGTCTTTGGCTCCAAGTATAAAAAGGTTAATAAAAATAATATAAAGTGATTAAAAACATTAGTTAACCATCACAAACAAATTTAACAGATTTAAGGTAATAAATTTGTTAAATAAAAAAACCTTAAAGTTGTCTTTTTGTAAAATGTGTCTTTGATATTTAAAAAGGTTTTTAATGCGTTGATGAAACAAAAAATATCAAAATATAAGCTAAAAGTTCAAAGTTATTTAAAGTAAGAAAAGAATTTTTTTTTTTAATCTTCTGGTCCTTTTCTATTTGGGCGAAGAGATCAAAAGACCAATACAATACGCAGCGCACTAAATGGACCAAACGGATATACCATAAACTTACATATCCTGCTCACGTAAAACAACCTGACCATAATGCATAACACTTGAATAGCAAGTCCCAACCACCATCATCGCCTGTTCACTTCAAAATTTCAATAGAACTTGTCATCAATTTATTCAAACCACTCATCCCCCAACGTCAGGTATTGGGGGCTCAAAATTGAGTATTGTTGTTATTGTGGTTTGTAGGAACAATGTAACTTGATATTTTACCCTTACCTAAATAACTTTGGACAATAGGGCGAGAATTTATTTATTTTAGTACATTTTATCATTAATATTCTTTAATTTACGTTACCCGTAAATGTTAATGTATTTTAAGTCTTCTCTTCAACAAGGATAAAACATCTCATAGCACATACGAGTACTTTACATACTTTAAATCAATTTTTATTGATCAAATACCTTCACTTCATTGAATTGCGTCTCTGGTATAAGGATACCTGATTTCTAATATATTACCTTTATACAAATCAATTTCGAGTAATTCGATTTGAAATGTCCCTAGTGTAATCGAATAAATCAGGTATAAGATTAATAATGTCTCAACTAAAGAAAAAAATATATCAAGCTTTGATAAGATGAAATTGTGTATACATGAACGTCCTGTACGTACGTACAAATATGTATATAAATTCAAAACAGATGCTAGGCATACTAAATTAAAATTGTGTGTCAATCTTAGATAAAAAAAAAGAAATTTGATGAACAAATTACCATCAATAACTCAGCTCTTATTCTGATTATATCAAAAAGGTAAGTCTAAGCTCTCGGATGTGACTATGCTGATTTATGATACTAAACAAAAGCTAATTTAAGGAACAAAATTAATATTCATCTGTAAAAAAAATTAATGGAGAGATTTATCATCAAAGAATTAATACATTCTAGTTAAAATGCTTATTTGTTTTAATCTATTTATGTGGGGGTAGTTTTCAAATTAATTTCTACAACGTTATTTCCGTATCATTTCTTTGAAGTTGCTCTAAAATTCCATAAATTCTGAATTTAGATTTTATTTCTTGAATTCTTTGAAGATATACATACATATAAGTTCTAGGTAACTTTATAACATTCCCTATTGAATTCTTATCAATTTGTAGGTAATTTCAAATGTTCCGTAACATAAAGCTTTTATCTGTGATTTTTTCAAAAATATCACTAATTAATTTGTGGGAGTTTAGGAATTTTTTGGAATAAGTTATTTGGAAAAATTAGGATAAATGCTATAAATATTCATCTATTATCATCAGTATTAAATTTCTCCCTCTGAAGCAACTTGACATTTATTGTTGTTTTAAATTCATTAAAATCTTTGATACAATTAGACATACATTTAAAACACAAAAGAATCTGGAAGACAATAAGCTCCGATTTCCAAATGATCTTCCTTTTTTTCGTTAAGAAAATAAAATCAAAGCAAGTAACTATATATATTTTTCAGAGCTTGTACCTATAGGTACGACAGATGAATAAGTCATGATAAACCATAAGAACACAACTTAACTTATGCACTTGAATATAAAAAGTAAGCAATAATGTTTTTTTGAAAATATTTAATGTTGCATGTAAAGGTAAGGTACTTATGAAGAAAAGATAATACACAGGTATTAACTTCTGATTTTTCAATTTCCTTAAGATACCAAAGGGACAATGTTAGAAGTGTTTCTGTTCGGTGTTTTTGTGGAGTGTTTACTCTTACTTAAAATACTGAATCTTAATTTAAATCCCATGAGATAAGAGACATTTTTGTATAAACATAAAACTTCAAATTGCAAAAACCCTTTTCTGAAATGTATAATAGCACAAAAAATAGTATAGTGAACGATTTTTGTGTTATAAATCAGAGATATGGGAGTTGGTATCGTTAAAAAAGAAGACCAGATTTGAGTTTTTGATTATGATAAATTAATAAACGCACATTAAATGCAGATGCTCATTTATTATATTTAACATTTTTGCTTAAGATTAATAGGTATAGAATTTTTAAAAGCTGTGTTTATGAAATTATAGTTAATTATGATCGAAGTCTTAATATAATCAAAGCTTTTTTATTGTCCATTATTTTATTATCATTTTTTCGATACGATTTTTGTTCTGTTTTAATTCAAAAAGTTTTATTAAAAGCGTAAAAGGTTGTTTTCTGAATTTTAAACTACTTTTACGTAAGTATGCTTAAGGGATTCCAATGCGGGCTATCATTTTTAAAAGCTATTTAACAGCTATCACTTTTGATTTAACTGTATTATGCGTACATTTGGAAACGACTTTAAATTTGTGTTTGATTAGAAAAGTTTACCTTTTAGAAATATTATTCTTACTCCGCCAGAAAAATTTTCTTTAATAACTGATTTTGGATTGTTTTAATAGCAAAGAGTGCGATTATTTAGTTTTTAAAATCATTGAAAGATAAAATAGACTTTTTATTTCAAACACTGATGAACTAATTTAAAAATTTGAAAAAAGTATCAAGTTTATATAAATTACATGATTTTACCATAAGTCCAGATTAGACGAACCAAAGCCTGTCAGGACGATAAGGGAAACATCGTAGTAGAACCGCAGTCTATGTTGAGAATATGGAAATACCACTTCTCCAAATTATATAACGGCGATGACGAACCGAATTCTGCTGTAAGAGAGATAAAACCACTCAACCAAGGCGACGCAGATCAACAATTCTGCCTACCAAACCTCAGCGAAGTGAAGATAGCTCTATCTAAACTGAAGTCAAAGAAAGCTGCTGGAGGTGACGGCATCGCTGCCGAACTACTTAAAGCAGCAGGCAATGACTTGGTAGGGAGCATGCACCAACTCATCTGCAAAATATGGTCGAAAGAAAGCATGTCCGATTAGTGCAATCTCACCATAGTTTGCCCGATACATAAAAAAGGAGACCCTCTAATTTGCGCCAACTAAAGAGGCATCAGTCTCCTTAACATTGCATATAATATCCTATCTGCCGTAATATGTGAATGTCTGAAGCCATTCGTCAACAACTTGATAGGTCCTTATCAGTGTGGCTATCGACCAAATATTCACCCTACGGCAGACCTTGCAAAAATCAAAGGATCTTCAAATCGATATTCACCATCTCCTTATCGATTTTTAAGCCGCGTATGGCAGAGCAATGTCTAGTTTTGGCATCCCTGTCAAACTTATCCGTTTGTGCAGAATGACGATGGAGAATGCACGCTACTCTATCAAGGTCGGAAAAGATCTCACCCATGCATTTGATGTCAAAAAAGATTTTAGAGAAGGCGATCCACTGTGATGCGACTTCTTCAATATCGTTCTGAAAAGAATTGTGCAAAACTCAACCGTCAACACTAAAGGCACAATCTTCCAAAGGTCCATCCAATTACTCGGTTAAGAAGATGATATTGACATAATTAGAAGATCAAAGCGTGATGTTATTAGAGCGTTTTTGAGCATTGCGATGGAAGCGAAGAAGATCTGTTTAGTGGAAAATGAGGGCAAGACCAAGTATATGCTGTCATCAAAAAGGACATTGAACAATGACGTCTTGGACAAAACGTCACCATGGACAGCTATAACTTTGAGGTAATTATGGACTTTGTTTACCTAGACACCGCTATAAACAAAGACAAGGACACCAGCGCTGAAATAATATGAAGAATAACTCATGAAAATCGCTGCTTCTTTGGACTTAGAAGGGGATTAAGTAGTAAAGTCCTCTCTCAAGCATCTAAAATCACTATCTATAAGACACTCAACATCCTGGTACTCATTTATGGCGCTGAGGTCTGGACACTGTCAAAGAAAAATGAGAGCGTATTAGGATGCTTCGAGAGAAAAATTCTTCGTGTGATTTTTGGTCACGTACGCATAGATGGAGAAGATATTACGATGAACTGTACAGCAACACTGACTTAGTTAACAGAATTAAAGTCCAATGGTTTAGATGGACATCAGCGCTCCAGCCCGGAAGGTTTTCGCATCCAATCCTAAGGGACGGCCGGCGCGGCGCAGAAGAGGAAGATCGCGGCTCAAGCATCGCACGCAGGTAGGTGAAGGCCTCAACCAACTTAGCGTGTGAAACTGGAGACAACTAGCTAGGGACCGAGCTCGCTCTAGACGCATGTTGGTAGTAGCGCCACTGTAAGTAAGTTAGATGCTTATAACAAAAAATTGGTGAACTAATTGAATAAAATCTTTGGTTTAGTAAAATTACAAAAATTGCAAGAAAAATGTTTAAATGTTTTTTTTTTTTTAATAAAAGGAGATTCAATGTTTAATGAACAAATTTTAAATGTTTTCACTTTTAAGCAGACATTAATAAGGATGAATTTATGTACCCAACCTCAAAAAAGTTCATTAATTAAAAAGGAAAAAGTTATAAATTGAACGTTGTGTTCATTCAAACTATCAGCTGCAAATGTTTAAAAGTAAACAAAACATGTTTATTTATTTTATAACGATGATTAAAGTTAATGTGGTCGAAGTAAATTAATATTAAAAACAATTATTCCAGTGTTATCAAAGGTTTGGGCGCATTCATAAGAAATTTTAATTTTAATTTTTAAACCACTTAAAAATATAAGTATGTGTCACATCCTTGTTGAGGAAAATTGCATTTATAAAAATGTTTTCCTCTACTTATGATGTATGTAAATATTTGTAATAAAGGGTGTTTTGTTACTAGAATAGAAAAAATTTAAATTAAATTTAGCATCACAATTTTCAATGACAGCCCGTTTCTCAAAAAGCAAAGTTGCACAGTTAAAAAGCAAATACTTTAATCAAAGAAAATTGAATTACCTTATAGTCCAGTAAAATCAAATGAAAGAAGGAGTCAAAAACTTCATTTTTTTACCAACAATTTAATTTAAAAGGAAGTGCTGAGCGTTGAACTATTTCTAGCAGTTGATCGTATGAGAAAAAAGAGGCTGCGATGCGACCCACACTGATAACTTTCCATCCCGTCTGTCGATTTGTCTTGCTTAAAAGTTTGTCTATATGTACTCGTATCAATTTTTACCAAATTTGCGTACTATTTTATGTAGATTTAATTTTTATATGAAAAAAACGGACTGTTGGATTTTTATATAAATATTACTGAATAACGAAAACAATGTTTTCTGTGAAATAAAATAAGTTTGAAGCCAATATCTGCAATTTTTAAAAAGATATTTGAGTCGAAAATCAATTTTTACCAACTTGTATATATTTTTGTTTAGGTTTTTATTTTTTGTAAGAAAACTGTCAATTCGATTTTTTTTCAAAATTTTGCTAAATGTTGACAACAATATTTTTTGAAAGATTAAAGTAAATTAAAGCCAATATTTCAAAGTTTTAAAAAGATATTTAAGTCGATATTAAGTAGAAAACTGTCAATTCGATTTTTCTCAAGATTACAAAAAGTTTGAAGCCTAAATTTCAAGTTTTTGAAAAGATATTTGAATTCAATTTTTACCAACTTTGAGTAATGTTTTTTTTAGATTTATATTTTTTATAAAAAAACTATCACTTGGATTTTTACCAAAATTTTATCAGATGGCAAAAACATTATGTTTTGTTGCACAAAACTGTTTTGGAGATGAAATCATATTTTAGTCGTAAAATTTTCGAGGTGAACATTTTTTTTATCAGTTTTTTTGATTTATAAAAAAAAACGTTAAATGGATGTTTTTCAAAAAATATATTTCTTTGATATCAAGTTACAATTTATTATATAAAATTTAATTCAAGTCTATTGCGTTTTGGTTCGTAAGATATTTAGGGTTAACCAAAATGTTCACCTTTTGTCAATGGTAAAAAAACCACCCACGCAATTTTCTTGAGACCTTTCTGCATCTTTCTGCCTTATTATCTATACAACAAAATTTATTTGAAATCGATATTTCTTCTGGTTCTTGAGCCATGGACAACGAAAAAAACGTCGCGAACGTACGGACGTACAAACGTACGAACACACGCACGCACAGACATCTCTCTAAAAATCTTTTATTTCGACTCTAGGGACCATGAAACGTCGAGAAATGTCAAAATTTTCAATTTGACAAATCGGACCCATTACAATAATTTCCTATGGGAAGTTAAAAAGATAGAGAGCAAACACGAGATTTCTTACAAAAAAGAAATGTATAAAAACATTTCAAGCTTACTATCTATCCTTATCCTTCCGAGGTGAAACACTTATTATGGTGAACTGTTAGGAACACAAGAGAAATTGTAATAACAATTGCTAAAATGTTTAACTACAAGTACAAAAGTGTTTTATTCGCTTAAAAAAATCGAGTGCAAAGCAATTGTTTTTCAGTTACTTGATATTTTCCATTAAATGGGGCACTATGCATTGCTTGTAAAAATGTAAGCTTTTAACTTTGATCTCTGAAAGATTTATTTTTGACTAAAAATATTAAAGCTGTAATTTTTTCGGAACTTTTTCAATACTAGAAATTTTAACCCTGAAGAATACACATTTTTTAATACTATTTAGTCTAAGGCTTTTTATAGAATATACATTCTGGAACTATGTTTGTAGACCAATCTTTTTAAGTAATAATAAGTTTTTCAAAATGAATACCATGATAGTATAGGACATAGATTAAAAGAGTACATCAAATCTGTATTCATCGCAATTTTTCAAAGTATTATAAATATAATACATAGAACCCACTACTAGAGCAATCCGAACATCATTTTAAAATAATATCGTAATAACAAATTTAGGTAAATTGTATAGACTTAAAGGACTGCAACGTTATACCTCAAGAAATACAATACATTTAAGTTCAATTGAAATTCTTGCGATTTTAAAAAACAAAAAAAAAAACACCCTCTATCAACTTTATTTAAAATAACTCCATAAACTCTGTTTTATTTAATAAAGTGTCACTATATTCTTTTCTGTTATTGCATAAGCAGTGAACAATTTCCGTGTTCTTTTATATACATATGTAATTCCCTGCCATCCTATACCCATAACAAACCCCACACATCCTGTTCCACCCATTGTTCAGACTGTAAGGATTCGTTGAACACAGTGGACATTCAATTGGACTTATTTTTTATTGAAATTTATATTTATTCAACAATTCTCTTGCGGGGTTGTAGAATGGTGTATAGTATTATTCTTTGTCTTGAGATATTTTCCGAAACACGTTGTAAATATTATTTTATTGTAGTTACATAGTTAAGACCAATTTTATTTTATTGTTATAACATAGTTTATGGACATTTTTAATGCAGACGATTCGTACATGAATGCAACAGGTAATGTCATAAATATTCATTTCCTTTTCGGACTCAATTGCAGACTATGGACCGATTTTTGTTTGTGTAATATCTCCAGTGAGAGGTATTTGAATTTAAAGCATTTGCATAATAGGAGATTTTTTGTTTGAAAAAAAGTACATACATTACTCGTACATTCGAATGATTTAAATATTCCAAATTCTGTTTGATTTGATTTGAAACTCTGATAAAAAGGAAGTGTGTGTTGATACACATATTTTTGAATTTGTGTACTTAAGTGATCAATAACTATTTTAATAGTTTTGAAGTATCACAAACAAAAAAAGTAAATATTTTTAAATGGATAAACTTTACACTCAATATCGAATTTGAGGGTTGTTTTTCCTTTCGACACATAGAAACTACATATTGCATCTGTAAATAAACTTCAACTCGATAAATCAAACATAACATTAGAATGGTAAGGACGTTGAAAAATGAGCCCGGTGGTTATTTCCGTCTGACTATCTTCGCTCCTTCAGCTTCAGTTTGATTTCAAAATCTATTTTTGTTCGCGACATTTTTAATATAAAACTAATTTCTACCAATATTATTAGCATTTCTTAAACGTTATTATTCTTTATGTAATGAATTTTTACAAAAAAATTTAGCACACAATGATATAATTTTGAAGCCAATACCTTTATAGAGATTTTTTATAGAGATATAGAGAATCGAATATCAGTGTTGACCAATTTTTCAGATTGATAGTCGAACACAATATTTTCTATTAGATAGGATTTGTAAAATAACTGTAATTTCAATTGTTCTCAAAATATTATTTATTTTATTATTTTTATAAGACGAAATTAATTAAATTTAACTTTTCTTTTAAAAGAGATACTTATAAGTTGAAAATCAATTTTTACCAACTTTGTATTGCTTTTTTAGGTTTTATTTCTTGTACAAAAAATGTTAATTCGATTTTTCTCAAAATTTTACCAGACGTCAAAAACGTTATTCTTCGTTGCATGAAAATATTTTGAAGATAAAATCGTATTTTGTTCTTAAAATATTCGAGGTGACAATCATTTTTTTTTTAGTTTAGTTAAATGTTTTTCAAAATTTTATTGGTTTGGTATCACGTCACAATTTATAATATAAAATTTAATTCAAGTTGCTAGCGTTACTGATGGTAAACCAAAATTTTCACTTTAAAAATGTTCGAACAAAAAATATTACTAATGACGTTTTTTTTGAGAAAATGTTTTACATTCAAATTTTTTAAATTAAACTACGAGTATTTTAGCTGGTATATTTCAAGGTCTTAAAATATGAGAATTCTTGAATACAGTAGCAAATTGATAAAACAAATAAATTAAATGTTATGACTTTGTGCATACATTTTATTTATGGATACAATATTTAATATTTTTTTGATTCCTGTCATGAATTTCTATAGGTTTCCATCACCTCAATTATTATTACTATATGATTGAATATTGTGTATTGTACCTGTGCTAGAGAATAAGTCAAGTGAAATTGAATATGGTGTAAAGCAGGACAACGCTTTTCAATCATATGAGCTTATATGTGTATATCTTTTATATATGAAATATACTCGTAATATCTTTTATCATTTATAGAATAATAGATTGATATCATGTTGTTCGGCTTTATTATTGATGTGTTAATGAAAAATTTCCAATTGCTTTATTTTCGTATTTTATACCTTTAAATTTATTTTTCGTATATTGTATATACATTATTTTAATAAGTAAATTGTGGACAACGATCAGGTTAAAATTAAATATTATTAAATTAAATTGAACATTAACGCTTTTATAACCGGAAATATGATGAAAATGAACACATGGATGAAGGTAAGCTTAAAACAATCTGTACACCCAAATAAAAGTGGTTGCTTTTGATCTCTTTGTGTCTTTTGGAGTAAAGGTCGATAGGTCTTTAAAATAATACGAACCTTAATGTTAGGTTAAAAAAAACATTATGATTCGTATTTCTCGTTAAAGTTGTGGTTTTCGAAACTTTCTCTAAAGGCTTGTTGTAACAATTATACTTTGTTTTGTAATATTTAGTTATTATTAAATTATTAAAGGGGACTAAAATGTCATAGAACATCGTAATTTTTTAAGAAAAACAATATTCTTTAAAATACTGCTACATGCATATAATATATATATACATATATTTGTATTACCTTGACATCGTGATTTTAAATAAAAATGAAATAAAAAACAGAAGCTAATATCTCTTCAAAACACTTTAATAAATAAAAGTTCCCGGCAATTTTTCCCAAGAAAAACTGAATACTGATGGCTTGATTCCTTATTTATTGATTTTTTTTTTAAAAGTGGACATATGTTCTGTAGGAGCACCTTTATGTAGGTGTTATTATTATTTATATGACTTTTTGTTCGACTATAATTTCTTTTGTTATAAATGCCCATGGGGAAATAAAAATAAAAAAAAAACTTCGAAAAAGCAACACTTTACACGTGTGGAATTTTAATTTTAAACTCTCAATAGGAATCTACTTTATCATTGTTATATTATTAGTAAGAAAATTTGATCCTTCAATATTTGTTTTCATTCATTGTGAAGGAAATTAAAAATGTGACTTTGTGGAAAACAAAATTGGAATAATTACAGCACATAAAAATTCAAAGTTTTCCCTAACTCAGTTAGGGTTAAGAAAAAAATTAAAAAAATTCTATAGAAACCAACTAAAGTTTTCTTAAATCGACCTACTAAATTTAATGGAAGTAATCCTTTATTAAGAAATTATGGGTCTACCACGCGAATTTTAAACATTGCCTCAAAAATTCAAACATACATTCTGGATAACTTACTTCTCCTTAACAAACTTAAAGTTGACAAGTAAAGTTTGTTATCAATCATACAATTGCACATTGCTACACATGCTACTTTCTTATTGTTTGCAATTTTTTTTTCTTGCTCAGAAAATAAAATATTGGGTAAATTGATGTATTTGTGTTTTATTGACTTTTAACTGTTAAAAATACAAAAAAAAATCTCGAATTTATATTTTTTTTCAAGATTTTTTTCTAGATAGAGTCTTTCGAGATTTTTGTTAATTCTGGATTTTTGTGGATTCGAGATTTTTACGTTCTAGATAATTTTTTTTTATCTTCGAGATTTTCGGCATTCGAGATTTTTGGCATTCTAGATTTCGCCATGATCCCAGAAATTATTCTATGTAAAATTGTTTTAAAGACAAAAATTGAAGGAAACGTGCAAAAACATTTATTTATTTTTTATTTAAATAAAGAAATTCAATTTCAAGGGGGTTGGGTCAAATTATTGTATGGGCCCTAAAACAGTATTTGACAATTCTACACTAAAAAATTCTGTACAAAAAAACACTATATGTTAAAATTCTATATAGGACAAAATTCTGTATTTCAGAATACTTTCAAAAGACTTCATTTTCGCTTTCATTACATAAGTGTAGTTTTGATATTATGAAAAACAATGTCCTCAGCCTATTTAAAGCATTTTGAAGTACATAATTTCTAAATGGAATATTTTTGAGAAAAAGGCACCACGACTATTTGTCAGAAATTATACTTTAGAAAAACTTTTTTAAACAGTAAGAGTGCTAATAAATATCTTTTGTTCATGAATAATTTGTGATCCTAAAAAGTTGTTGGTTTTTTAGTTTAAAGTGACTTTTTCTTTAAGGAACATATCAATTTTTGACTTTTTAGTTTGTGTTTGATGGGTTTTTTTTTAAATATGTATAACGTTATAATGTATAATGTGACTTGATTGCTTCAAAAATTATAATAAATAAATATACAGGAATAGTTACAAAATAGAAATATACAAAAATACACTATTTTGTGATAAAGAAATGGGAAGATACAATTGTATGACTTATAGTAATTTGTTCATACCGCATTTTGATTTCCAGGATTCAAAATGTACAGTCTTTTGATAAACAATATTTAAGATAAACATGAATATGCCCCACAATATTGCATATTTACATACTAAATTTGGATCATTCAGAGTTCAGAAAATCAGTATTTCGACCTTCTCAAATTTTTGAACAGAAAAAGGTATTTTGATCAAAAATAAATATCTCTAAGGGTGGTATAGGATATTTATTATTCAAGTAAACTCAGTGTTTTTTTTTAACTGCTATAAATCCATCCATTTGCATGGGTATCTAAAATTTATAAGTCAATTAATATTTTTAATGCTTTTTAATACAAACAAAATATTTTTTCCAAATAACAAACGCAGTTGGTTATTTTCAATTTAAATATAGTTTTTTTTTATTTACAAAATTTTAATTTTTACGCTGTAGTAACTGAATTAAAATATAAATGCCAATTAAGTAAATAAAAAAAAAAACAAAAATAAAATAATTATGACTAGTTTTGGGATTCATTATAAATTTAACTTCATCTGTTGGATTTACGTCCATTCAAAATATTTAACCCATTTAAGTGATATATTTTTTAAAATATAGTACAAATGTTAACATACTTTTTCAAATATGAGTATATGTATAGTTAAATAAATCATGTTAGCACAATTAAGACTTTATGAACCTGACAAAAGCTCAATTATTTTCAAAAAATGTATTTAAATGTTTAAAACTAATTAATATTTTAATCTCGAGTAATATCATTTGTGGCATTTATATATGTTCATTTTTACCTTAAATAAATACCAAAGTTAACTTACAAAATAAACGGTAGCTATGGAACTACTGAAAATCCTTTACATATGTATGATAAAGTGATATGTACATCTATGAATGTATAGTATTAAATTTTTGGTTTTACATAATTAATTCAAACAAAAATATACAATTCTTTCGCAATTACATTTTCAATCTAAGTGAATTTGAGTTTCGAGCTTTACCTGGAATTTTCTTCAACAGAATATCCGCAAAATATGTTTTGAGAACAATTTGAAACAAAGATAACAAAGAATAAAATAAAAAAGATGCTTGGATGCGACCCACACTGATAACTTCCCATCCCTTCTGCCGATTTTTGTAAAAAAAAAATGTCAATTCGATTTTTCTCAAAATTTGTCCTAATGTTGAAAACAATATTTCTTATAAGTAAAAATTAGTAAGAAGCTATTATCTTAAGATATTTGAGTCCATTCCATTCCTGAAAACAGTACTCGCACACAGGAATGGTTGAGAATTGTAAGTCACTAAGCCCTGGTTCACAACGGACTGTTGCGCCACCCCAAATCATTTTTTACCAACTTTTGTTAATTTTTTTTCGGTTTTTAATTTTTTGTAAAAAAAACTGTCAATTCGATTTTTCTCAACATTTTTCAGAATGTTGAAAACAATATTTCTTATAAAATAAAATAAGTTTTAATTTCAAGTTTTTGAAAAGATATTTGAATCGGTATTCTATTTTTACCAACTTTGAGTAATGTTTTTTTTTAGATTTTTATCTTTTATAAAAAAGCTGTCAATTCGATTTTTCTTAAAATTTTATTTAATTTAGTAAAAACTTCCCACGCAATTTTCTTGAGAACTCTTTCTGCATCTTTCTGCCTTATTATCTGTATAACAAAATTTATTTAAAGTCGATATCTTTTCTGGTCCTTGAGCTATGGACAACGAAAAAACGTCTTGAAAGTACGAACTTACAAACGAACGTACACACACACGCACAGGCATCTCTGTAAAAATCTTTTAATTCGACTCTAGGGACCTTGAAACGTCGAGAAATGTCAAAATTTTCAATTTGACAAATCGGACCCATTACAATAACATCATATGGGAAGTTTAGAATACACTATTTTGTGATAACGAAATTGGAAGCTACAATTGTATGACTGATAGTGTTTTGCTCATACCGCATTTTAATTTACAGGATTCAAAATGTCTTTTAAAATACAGCATTCAAGACAAACAGCAATATGACCCCACAGAATTATATATTATCATACTAAATTTTCATCATTCAGAAAATCAGTATTTCGATCCTCTCGCATTTTTTAAGCAAAAAAGGCATTTTTATTAAAAATAAATATCTTTAAGGGTGGTATAGGAAATCTATTATTTCTAGTAAACTTAGTATTTTTTAACTGCTATAAATTCATCTATATGCATTGGTATTTAAAATGTATAAGTTAAATAATCTTTTTAATGTTTTTTTAATAGAATACATTTTTTAATAAAAATCATTTTTTTCCAACCAACAAACGAAGTTGGGTATTTTCAATTTAAATTAGGTCTATTTTTTTTACAAAATAAATTTTGCTTTTTACGCTTATAACTGAACTAAAATATAAATGCCAATTAAGTTAGCAAAAATACATATACTTAAAATATTTATGACCAGTTTTGGGATTTAACTGCGTTTGTTGGATTAATATCCATTCATCCATACACATGTTTTAATAGTTTTTTTTTTTCGTATTTATGATGTACATATGTAGTTTAATCAATCAAAGGAACACAATTGAGACTTTATGAACCTTACAAAAGCATTTTCGAAAAATGTATTTAAAAAGTTTATATTTTTACCTTGAGTGAATACCAAAGTTAACTTCAGGGTTCAATAAACAAATGTTCAAAATAAACTGTAGATATGGGACTACTGAAAATCCGTTACATATTAAATATGAAAGTGATACATATATTATTACATTATATCATGTATATTTACACATTTGGTTTTTACATAATTTATGCAAACAAAAATACACAATTCCTTGCACTGACGTTTTAAACTTAAGTCAATTTGAGTTTTCGTGGAGTTTTTCTTGGAATTTTCGTCAACGCAACATCCGCAAAATATGTTTTGAGAACAATTTGAAACAAAAACAACAAAAAATCAAATTAAAAAGTACGTATACGCCCACTTTATCATAATGAAATATCAACATTTATAATTGAATAACTGTTACTGCAAAGGAACTTGTTTCCAACAGACATTTGATGTAATGGTATTTAAAAAATTGGTTTATAAAGTTTGTGGAAGTTGTTTAGGAAACAAACTTGAGAAATAAAGTATTATGCCTTTAATTAATTTGAAAAATTTTAATTATTTATTAAAAAAAATCTCTTTACAAATAATTTATCAAATTCAAAAAGCCTTTATTCAAATAACGAAATGAACACTAAAATTTCTTGAAAGCACATTTTAAGTTAACAAAAAGAGAGGATTGATGAAAAATAGATACAAATTGTGGATGAAGAACACAAACAAAAGTACAAAAGCATATACAAGTTATTATGTAAATTGAATATTTCTTAAGATTTTGCCAAATTTCATTATTTCTTCTTATACTACCCATTTACATCTGTAAATTTATTTTTTCTTTAAAGAAAAATAAACGACCAAAATCGACATTTTGGGCAGTGTAAAATTAGTTAAAAAGTTTAAGAGCTATAAAGCAATTAATTTTTAATTCTATCAGTTTTGAATAAAATTATAATATAATTGTGAAAAAAGTGTATTTAAATACTTTAAAATTGCATTTCTTAGTAGTATATTAGAGAAAAATCAATTTTTGTTAATAAATTCTGTTTTAAAAAATCCCCCACTAAATTCTCCATAAAGCAAAATGGATTCGAAATCGATATATTTTCTCTTTCTTGAAATATGTCGGAAAATTTTGAGGCCGCTTGAAACTTTGAGAAATGTCGATAATATGGCAAATGGCATTGGAAAGTATTATTTATTCAAATCACTCATACATATATTTCAATTATTTTTTTTTCATTTTGATACAAAATTACATTAGTTATTAACCATAGTAACAATGGCTAAAAAATTGCAAATTTAATTTGTCCCAGAATTCAATTTATCCAACAAAATCTATGAAACTATTTTATAAACCTAAAATTGATTATACCAAACCTTTGAACATTATTCATTCATTATAACCATTTTCAAGAATAACATAGAATATTGGATAGTTTAAGATTACATTTAAAGTACCAACTTCAAATTCCAATTTTCATTCCCATAGGAAACATAAAACGTTCTGGATTTTTTTTTCTTTCTTTATTTATTAATAAAAAAAACTTTTCTTATTTCATCTTTTTTTGGATTCAAAATAAAATATTAAAATACTAAGAATTTTCTGAAAGGATAATAATCCGCCCAATAAGAATGTTTAATACATTTTTCTAGGAAACTCAATACTCAAAGAAAAAAAATAAAAGAACTAATGAAACACGTTTCATCATCTTTTGTATTATGAATCCGGTATTAGGGTAGTACTAAAAACCTCAACAAAAAAAAGACTTCCTCAAAAAATGTTCGAACATACACCCAACCACAACTGTAACTTCTTTCCTATTTATTTGATACAGTTTTAGATGCAATATGCCACCAGCAAATCAAAAAACAATCATCCCTTAACAAACAGCAGTTTTGAAGCATATCTTAAAACAGAATAACTTTGCCTATATTTAAACTTGAAAACTATCCAATTTTTTTTGTTAAGCTTTTCCTCTATTTGTGTAGATTATACAATCTTTCCTTTTTCAAAACAAGAACAAAATATTAACAAATTCCATAAGAATAAATAAATGGAAAAATTGAAATAGTCAAAAAGTTTTCATTTCAACTTACACGCATCTGTGCATATTCCGCGAGGAATCCAATATATATTGTTTCCCCATCCCCGGATGTGGATGATTGGTGAAAAGATGAATTTCGAGGGAGTGAGGATAAAAAATTTAAAATATTCCCAAAAACAAACCACAAGAGAAAATTTCTTTTATTCATTTTTAATATATTTTTAAAATATATTTTTCTTTTTTTGAAATCAACAGAAATATTAAATCCTTTTTTCAAGGTTGGCAGTGTCAGGAGTAACAATAACCACTTTACTTAATATTTAAATTTTGCACTTCCTTTCCGCATTAACACAGTAAGGATTCAATAAGGAAAGAACACTCAAGAAGGACACTGATAGTGGTTATTCAGAATTTAAATTGACCCAGTGACACAAACATCAGATAATATCGCGAAGGAAGGAATAACAAAACGACAATATATCGCATAACATACGTCAAAATATTCAATTGAAGGAAACTCGTATGCAAATGACAAAGTAATGGTATTTTAAAAATGACCTCTTGCTCTTTAAAAACAAAGGACTAAAACGGAAACGAATACGGATAGACAGAACTATAGGTAGGTATATTTTTGATAGGAGAACAAGTTCACTTTCTGTTAACAACACTTCCGAAACACCATCACATTTTTTCAAAACCAAGCCCGCCTAGGAGGAAAAATGTTTGTTTCCGCTTTTTTGTGTTTTACTCTGTATTCGATGCTGTTCGGTACGAGTCCTGTAGTCGACTGAATGAAATTCAAAATTTTGTCGTAGCTTTATGTTTGTGCTCTAAGGCTGGGTTGTTGATGGTTGTTTCTTCCTCTGCGAAAGAAGGAACATTGTGTGAAGCCCACACTATGTCCTGTATCTGTATCCTGTGTGTTGAGTTCATCTGGTGTTGTAGACTGTTGTTCTTTTTGTGCGTCTGTTTTTGGAAGAGCTGTGCATGGGGATGATGGGAAATTTGTAGATGATGATAGTTGCCAATTTAGGTTTGGGTGTATTTTTTTTTAAGAATTTTCTTACCATATAAATTTATAGTATTTCTATTTTTGACTCTTTTGTGACGTGATTGAAGCTTATTTTTGTTCAAATACTTAGTCACTGTTGAAAAACGATTGTTAAGAGATGAAACAAAGATACGTTTGAGATGTTATTTTAAAAAATAACGATTTTCAAAAGAAAAACAAAATTTTTAATTTTTGAAAAATTGACAAAAACCCTGAATTCTGGAAAAAGAATTTCAAGCATCTGGTAACAATGGGCCTTAAGTGCTTATGGTATTTTTCTTTTATCAAACGGGTACTAGTAGTTTAATTTATGTGCTTGTGTAGTATGATGATGGACAGTGTGTGCCTAAGTTTGTTGTTATATGGTATATGGAAATAAGGATATATTTTGATATCTAGAACTAAACTGCCCTTTTTAGAAAGAAAAGTTTGTTTTGGTATCATGTGTGATAATGGTATAGTTAAGCTGAAAATTGTCTTTCTTATGCAAACGCGTGCATTGCTTCGCTTTATATTTTAAAATATCAAAGCATCAAAAGTCGGAAGTTGAAAGTCGAAAAGTCATTTCAAGACACACGTTTTTTAAGAAAAAAATCTTTTTTAACGTCATCACATGCATCATTAGACAAACTAGTATTTTTTATTCAGATATATTAGCATATTTTTGTATCGGGGAGGAAAAAGTACCTTGAATCGGTTAGTGTAAAAAACATATTCTCCATTATTGGATTACATAAAAATATAAGTAGCAAATTAATGAAAAATAATAATAACTGTTAAATGGTCTGCTATCATCTTCGCTTTTTTCTTCGAACAATGTAAGAACCATCATCATAGATTTTATCAGGGATTTTTCTTCTTTGCATTTCTGTTTTTTTTTTTTGTTTAAATATTTAATATTTAAATTCTAGCATTCTTCCTATACTTATTACTATATAAGAGTAAGTATAAGTATAAAATACTAAAAAACAAACACAAAGAAGGAAGAAATTATTTTGTATTTCTTATATCTACGTATTTCATTTGTATCGAACAAAAAAATACACTTAAGCTTTATATTAAGATGTTGTACTTGTATGATTTATATTTTTTGTATTGAAAACATTTTTTAATTTTTGTGTTTGACGTTTACTAAAGCATAAAAAAAATTTCATTGAGTCATCAAGCCTCAGAATGAGAATATTTTTGATTTAGGAGAATCTGATAATTTTTAGCATTAGAATTCATTATCAATTAATTTTAAACAAAAAAATATAGAAATGAAATGTAATTAAAAAAGTCGGTATACTAATTTGAATTTATAATTTATACGGATTTTATTTTGTGTAAAAGCTTCTGCATTAGAAATTTGACCAAAATCAAATAAGAGAAAAACTGAAGAAAAAAATTGTCCAGTATTAAAATTTTACAAGAGGCTGGGATGTCACCCACACTGAAAACTTAAACATAATATTCATAACAATATTTTATGTGAGATAAATAATTTGAAGTCAATGTCTTTCTTTGTTCAATTAAAACATGAGACGAAAACCATTTTTCATCCATTTTTTGTTGTTTTTATGACAACTTTTTTAACAATTTTTTGTTGTTTTTATGACAACTTTTTTAACAAAACTCGAAAACTTACGAGTTTTGTTAAAAAAGAATAAAAAAAATTTCTAAAAATTTACAAGAATATTTTGAAATAGTTTCATTTCAAAATCTATTTTAAAAAACTGACTGTTGGATTCTTATTAAAATTTTATCGAACGTCGAAAACAATACTTTCTATAAGATTAAATAAGTTTGAAGCCAAAATCTAAAAATTTTCAAAAGATATATATGAGTGAAAAAACCAAGTGTCAAAAACGTTAATCTTCGTTTCATACAATTATTTTGGAATTAAAATCATTTTTTGTTCGAAAAATATTTGAGGTGGCAGTTTTTCTTATTAATACAAAATTACTGTTAATTGAATTTTTTTCAAAATTATAATAGTTTGGTACCACGTCAAATTATACAGGGTTATCCATTAAAAAAAAAACCTAAATAAACCCATACAATATATTTTTGTTCATGATATATCGTTTTTGTTATAAAACATTTAAATGACTACCATGCGAATTTTTGCAAGCATTGATTCTTTTGAGGTAATTTTCGAAAACTTTTTGACACATATTGGGTGGTATCTCAGCCATAACTTGACGAACGTTGGTTTATAAGTGTTCAAGAGTTAAAGACTTATCTGCATAAAAACTGTCTTTCAAGTTGCCCCACCAAAAAAGTCCAGAGGTGTTAAAAAGAATAATCTTGGTCGTCAGTTGATTTCGGCACGACGAGAAATTACGCAGCCAGAAAATGTCTCATGCAATAAAGCCATATTCTTCAATAAGAGGCAAAAAAGTCGGACATCATATCACCGAAACGATCCGAATTGACGTTGACAGTCGTTCCATAGTCGTTTTCAAAGAATAAATTTCCATCACACCTCCGCACCAAAGAGCTAACCAAACAGTGACTTTTTGTGGATGTTATGGCATCTCTTCAATTATTTGAGGATCCTCAGAGCCCCAAATACGACGTTTTTGTTTATTTACATTCCCAGAGAAATGTGCCGTATGACACTCCTAATTTTTGAGAACGACGAAGAATCGACACATTTGGGTCACCGGCAACTATTTCACTTACAGCAGCGATAATTTGAGTGAAGCGAGCGAACCGATTGCTTAACGTCCATTTAACGTCGGAACTGAAGAAATTTTAAACATTTTAAAGGCACATAATTTTGTTTTAATACTCTGCATACTCATAATCATATGAGTGGTACTAACTCCCAAACTCCCTCCTGTGCCAGTGATTGATGTTACATATTCCCAACTCAACTTTCATGCGGTTCTTCAGTAACGCCAGATTTATGTATTACAGGACACTCCATTTAAACATTTTCAAGTCTTAATAGACGATATTCCCATTGATTACAAAGTGTTTCATAAAGTATTAATTATTATTAATAAAATATTGAACAATTTCCTTGAAATCTTATTATTGTGTAGATTTTAAATCATATTTTACGCCCACACGCGATACATAGAAACGATACCTCCGATATGAATATAAGTTTAAAATATGAAGCATTTATATCTTTCAGATGCCTATTCATCTCAATTTATACTTTTCAATAAAAATAATTTTTCAATATAAAAATGAAAACAAAAATCATGCATAAAAAAATAAACTACATCACGTGTTTAATGAAGAAGATAAATTTTGTCGTTCTTGTTTTTCAACTTCTATTATTTTTTTTACATTTCAATTGCATGATTTTCCCTTTGTGGTATTTCTTCTTTGAATGTCTTCTTATTTTATATAACCATTATATCTCATTAAAGAATACAGAAAGAAAAATATTGTCCAAACTTACTTCTATAAAAGTGTATATTGACTGAAAACTCTTTCAGTATTTTTCCAAGAAAAACTTGTAGTAATTTATTTTCTCAGAAAAGTTATCTATGCCTCAAGCTATTATGACTATTATGTATGTTCGATAAACAAAATAAACTTTATCACTTTAGATACAAATGTATGTATGGTTTTGTTATTGATTTGATTAATAATAAATACAGGTTAAAACAATTTTGTATACACACCAATCAGTCCAGCTAATAAAACTTAATCTAAAGGTTATCCTTTTTTTTCATGTGAAAAAGTCTCTTAACGACTTTGGATTAACATTCAGAATTCGAAGAATGTTAACAAAATTCTGGAAATATCTTGAATACGTTTTGATTTGTACTGTGTGATGGTTTCAACCTTCTTTAACAATGACAGGCAAATTTGAAATATGCAACACTGTTGTACGTTACGTTTTATTTGACAGTTCATGGTTTAAGTTTAGTTTAAAGATACATTTATTTTGGAAATAGTTACTTTTATTGCAATATTTTTGCTTATTATTTTAAGTAATTTTGTTTTTGTGTTGTATATTTTTATTCAGCTGTTATGGTTATAAATTGCTACATTTATAGATTTTATTCGAATTTTGTCTGGAAGGAGGAGACATTTTAGTTACAGCTGTATAACATGTCCCAAATTATACCTTCAAATTAATTAGATGCATCTTTTCTTTATAAATACCACTATTTATACAATATTAGAAACGTTTTTCAAATCGTATTCGTTCTCTCTCCTTTTACAAAAAATAACTCAGATGGGCTCAAAAATACCAAAAGCATTTTTTAAATGGTCACACCTCAAAACAAGAATATCGATATTTAAACTCTTCTTAAATTAATCCCAAAATGTGTTCAACGTACGACATAGAAACATCTTTATACAAAATTCTTACAAAAGTACATTTGCAACAAAAATAAAAACTTTTCCACTATTGAGAAAGTGTTAAAGTCTTTTATAAACAATTTAAACGCATTTCCTTTCGGTTGAATAAAAGTTGGTATGATGTTAAATTTGTTTCACTCAAGCGAAACATGAAATATCGACCTACTAGGACTAGAATTTGATTTATAAAGACGTGGGAAATAGTTAAACATTTTTTCAGAAATATAATTTCTTTTTTTAAGTTGAATGGATTTCTATCCATATGGGTGAGTTTATTTCGAAATGTATTCCTGATCTTTTAACTTGCAGATGTCTAAGTTAAATTCAATTAAATGAATTTAAAATACAGGGTATTCTAAAAGAATTGTCTTTTGAGAGGAATTGATAACGTTGTTAACCAAAACTTAACTTCTTTAAGCACAAATCAAAGAATTCTTTTTGAAAATGCTATATTGATAAACTAGGGTTTTTCGTCATCAGTTGCCGGCTAGTACACCAATATTTTCAGTTGTTCTTTACTAACTTGATGTTAAGCTTAAAAATGTTTTTATTTTGCATTTTTGTAGCGGATTTTAATAATTTAGATGCGTTTTTGAAGTGTGTATCGTACCATTTGAAAAATCAAGGTAGGTTTTACTTGTCAAATTTCAATTGCTGACAGATTCGATAACGATAGTGATGGCTGCCAAAAATTGAGCTATTCAAAATTAAAGGCGTTATTGGAAAACTCTACAAATGAGTTATTGAAAATTAAAAATTAAATTTTTTCACATATTCAATTAACACTTCGCATATTTAAGTACTTTCTTTTGAATTTTAAACTGGAACTGACTTAATTTATTGAAAGCCATTTCATCAAAAATTAGAACACTTCTTACAGCAGCAGATCATTCACTTATTCAACTAAACTTTGTTCAAAACACAATCTGATAATAAATGTACCTTTGTGATTTCATAAACATATCTTTCGGATCACCCTATAATATTGGCACACTTTAAATTATAAAACAATCCATAGACAAACTTGCTTCGAAAAGTAAAATTTAGTGCTTTAATCAAACGGATTGTTGGAAAACCACAAATCGAGTTGTTATGGTGAATGAGTACCAAAAAGTTTATGCTGATGTCTCAACAAAAAAAATCCTATTCCATTGTGATGAGAAATCATCAAGCACATTTTCACTATTCCGAAATAAATCCTCATATTTAATTCACGGTCTATTTGTTTTATGCCATTGTGGTTAAGTGGAGGTTTTCCTTTTCAAAGTAAATAGGCTTAAGCGAAACACGACTGTTAAGAGATCGTCGAAAGGTAGTAACATGAGAATATGGTCGCGAGTGTATATGTTAAAAAGATATTTCGAATGGTGTATAGTATCAGAAATTGTCCTTTCCAATTTATTACAAATTAATCGTCATTAATGTTGAAGTTCCCTCCTTAACCGTAAGGTATAACCTTGAAAAACTTAAACATACAAATAAAGTATGTCATAAGTCATGAGTCATGAAGTCTCCCCATATTTTTTGATGGAATTACAAATATTTTCCAAATAATGAATATGCATGCATTTTCAAAAAAAAATGTCCTTACAAGGATTTCAAGGACAAACTGTACGGAAAATGTCAACAAAACAATTACTTTAATTCACATGTACATACGTTACTTACGATATTGTTTCTTTCTGGCCTTGAATGCATGTACATTCCAATTAGGTATTCCATGGATTTTACATTACATGTGAATTGTCAGCCACTGATTGTTGCTCTCTGATTTTTATTTGTTTACTTATGTGACACTTGTTTATCTCTGTTGCCATCATCTGACTAATTATACATTATATTGCACTTGAATCAAGTTCAAGTTGAGTAATTTTTAATCTCAATTTAATTTAACCATGATACCTATCCTTGTTTTTCTTTTCTTTTCATTTAAAATAGTGGTGAGCTTCTTTGACATGAAAAAACATAATATAGAATAAAAATAGCTCAAGAACTTTATAGATAGTTATTAGTTCATAGAACATCCCTTTGTCACACCAACACGCCAACCAACGCACGTATTTTGAAACAAACGCTCAAATATAGTAGTAATGGTCATATAAATTAGGACTTTTTGTTGTGTTTAAACGAAGGTTTGATATTAAAGTTTTTTCATATCAATTATTAACATTTCAAATCCAGAATTCAATTATCCTTTGAGGTTTTTTACGGGATAAATTTAACAAACAAAAACAGTTACCGTTAAGTAACTTTCCTTCATTTTGACAAACGTAAATCAAAATTTGGTTTCCATTTTTGTGTTGCTTGAAAATAACAATGAACCTTTTTTTAATAGAAAACGATCTATTCTTAAATCAGATTTAATTCATTCAATTCATTACGATTTAGTATTGAAACTTTTTCCACAACATTTCGCTAAATCAATTAGAATAAATATAACAATTAATCAAGTCCAAAAATTCAATGCTTGTCGTACATAGCTCAATTTGAAATAAATTTAATTTGCAAGTAGATATCTCTTCTCGTGTAAATTGATTAAAACCAGAAAATTGTTGATTTGCCTACTAGAGGAATTATTGGTTTCCTATGAAAATTTCAATGCCTTAATGAACGAGGAGGAGAATTCTAAATATTGAATGAATTTTACAATAAACCATTCACCTAACTGTTGTTTATATTGTTAAAGATTGTAATTTGAGGTTTAGAGCCTTAAAATATGAATTGAAATTGTTTCATTTGCATTAGAAAATTTGTTGAGCCAAATTTATTTAAACCTCTAAAAGAGGTTATTGTTTTTATTATAATAGAAATCAAATTTTTAATAGATACTCCACAAAACAACACTTAATATTTGCTTACATGTAATTTCATTCATTAAAGATTAAAATAAAATGTTTTTGTTTTTTTTCTAAAACGTACGTCCGTACGTTCGCGACGTTTTTTTCGTCGCACAAAGCTCAAGAACCTGAAGAAATATTGACATCAAAGAAATAAGTTATATAGAAAATAATACTAAAAGTACAGAAAGGGCTCTCAAGAAAATTGCGTAGGTGGTTTTTTTTTACCATAGCAGTTTAAAAAAAAGGTGAACATTTTGGTAAACCCTAAATATCTCACGAACCAAAAACGCTAGAGACTTAAATTAAATTTTATAATGTATATTGTAACGTGATACCAAATCTTTAAAAAAAATGCAATCAACGGTTTTTTTGTAAATAAAAAAAAATGAAAAAAATGTGTCACCTCGAAAATTCTACGAATAAAAAATGATTTCATCTCCAAACCAATTTTGTGCAATGAAAAATAACGTTTTTAACATCTGCTAAAATTTTGAGAAAAATCAAATTGACAGTTTTTTTTATAAAAAATAAAAACCTAAAAAACATTACTTAAAGTTGGTAAAAATTAAATTTCGACTCAAGTATCTTTTCAAAAACTTGAGATTATGGCTTTTAACTAATTTTCACTTATAAGAAATATTGTTTTTAACATTCGGACAAATTTTGAGAAAAATAAAATTGACAGTTTTTTTACAAAAAATAAAAACCTAAACAAAACATTAATAAAAGTTGGTAAAAAATGGTTTTTACACAAATATATTTTTAAAACCTTGAGACTACTTTTATCTTTCGATATCTTGGCAACATTCAGTAAATTTTAAGAAATTTTTTACAAAAAATAAAAACCTAAATAAAAAAACAATACTAAAAATTGGTAAAAATTTACTTTCGACTCATAGCTTTTCAAAAATTAAAACTTTTTTATTTCACAGAAAATATTGCTTTCGATAATCTGTAGTTTTTTTTTTTTTAAATGCAACAGTTCATTTTTTTCAAAAAAAAAAAAGTTACAAAAAATATTACACAAATTTGGTAAAAATTGATGTAAGGTTCTTGATATCTCTCAAATTAATTTCATTCATTAAATTTGTAAAAATTTTAGGAAGGCCACTAAAATTGGTAAAAAATTGTATTTAATAAAACTATTTTTTTATATGGAAAATATTGTTGGTAATTTTAAAATTATTAAGAATACTTCAACTGACAACTTTTTTAACCCAACACAAAAATATTCAAATGTTTAAGCAAGACAAATCGAATAACGGGATGAGGAGTTATTAGTGTGGGTCGCATCCCGGCCTATTTTCTTATTTTAAAATGGTCTTATTAAGGTCGTAAGGAAATTTGTAGCTCTAAGTTTTTAAGTTTAAGGTTTTTATTTTTCAATTAAAAATTATTATATTTTTAATTGTTTTATTTTATTTTTAAATAACTATTTTTAAACAATGTGGTTGCATAGAAAATATAAAAAAGTTCCAAAATTGATGCACATAAGATTTGTGCGACCTGAATTCAGAAAATGTGGAAGAAATATGTGAGTTATGGTATTGAGGAAAACTACACAATGTCTTTAAAGTTATGAAAAAAAATTGTTTCAATTATTAAACATTTTTAAATGTGTCATATACAACACACTGTGTAGGCAATACAATTGTAACTTTTATTGCCTCAATTATTAAATAATTAAAAAACAAATTTAAGATTAAATTATTGTATGTTTTTTTTTTGTTTGAATAAATATTTACAGTTTCTAATGGAAAATAAAATAAATACTTCGTTAAATATAGCAATTTGTTCATTATTAGGCTGATCAAAACAAAAGAAACTTTTAAAAAATACATTTATTCTGTTAGAAAAATATTGCTAACATTTTAAAACAAACCCCTTGTTTTCAATCACTTCAGCACATCTTTAAGGCATGGTGTCAATTAAATTGTTATTATGCTGTTTGGTATAATATTCCAAGCCATTTTAATTTGATCAAGCAGACCATTTATTTTATTTAGATCTCGGGACTGTGCTGTCCATTATACCACGTAAATCAGGTTTTCTTTAAACCACGTCTTAACCGTATTGGACATGTGTTTTGGGTCTAAAAATACCCATTTCAGAAGCAACTAGTCCTCGGCGTGTGGCAGCAAATTTTAATCTCGCCTGCCTGTTTCTGGGGATTTTTTACAGCTTTGAAAGATTTTAGTTTACCATCAACATCTCGTCTCCGAATTGTTCTCACGCTTACATTTAGGTTAAGTTCGGTTCTTATTTCTCTCGATATAATAAAAGGTTCTTTTCTAATTCATTTCATCCTCTCGTTTTGTTATTTTTCTTGGTCTACCACCTCGATGGACCGTTTGGTCACTCCAATTTAGATTTGTAAAATTTTATTAATGAAATCCACAGTTTTTGGGGTGGAAGATTTTCCGATATTTTAATTTGACTCAATTCACTTTTATATTCTTTTATAGTGTTTGCTTTTATTTCGTTAGAATATTTGTTTCCGGTAATTTTACAAAAGTTAGCTAAGAGCACTGATTAGCTGCCCCTATATCTAACTGCTTGATTGAGTTTTGGTTAGTTTCGGAAAATAAATAGTACAAATAGTCAAACCAAAATTTTATTCCTCTACAATAGACTCCTGGAGATCATATGTCCGAGGAGAGGAGAATTTAAAAGTGCCTGAAATCTAGAAGAATCACAACAAACAAAAACCAAGAAAAGTTTAGCTTTTCAATTAATTTGTAGATTTTTTCTCTTAAATTTCTTTCTTCTTCTGTCGGATTTCATCCACTTATTTAGTGTTTTATTTTTTCTTTATTAACGAAGCATGCAAAGTACATTATGTTAATTTGTTTTTCTTAGTTAGTTGCCAAATCGGGAAACTACTTAATTATAAGGGAAAATTAATAGACCAAAATGGAATTATATGGCGATACGAGTATAGTAATTACAGATTAGGAAAAAAAAGTATATTCAAATGTAATTTGCTTGCTTATAGTGTAAAAAATATAAGATTGGGGAATAACATTGATAGATATATGGGGACATAAATTTAATTTTGTTTCCAAGTCCAAATTTTTTTCGTTTTTAAGGACTTATCCTTAATGCAATGTGGTTAGTTTTGCAACCTTAATCCCTAGTGCTATTTACTATCAGACATGACAGGCCAGACAAATATAACAAAATTATAAAGCGTACGAATATCTTCCCATAAGTAAATTACTATGGCTACTGTAAAAAAAATATCTTGTATACCATTTCAACTTAAGTCTTGAAAAGTTAATCACTCTTGTGGATATTAGCAAAACCTCGGCTTGAATATTTTTTAATGTGTGTGCCATTTATTTTTCCGAAGGAAATGATACATATCCTGAACCTTTAAGAGTATCTCTGTTCGTGATGAAGTACCAAACCCAAACTCTCTCCCATACTTGTAGGTGAAACTCAACATAATGTTATACTTAGGGCCTCTCCTAAATACATTCCTGTATATTGAATAACAGGATGTGAAGACAAAAATTATTCTGTTTTTTTATCAAAATACAATCTTATCGTTCCATTTAAGGTTAGTTTTTTTGTATAGGAAAATATTTTCAGGATATTTAAAAAGGTCAGAAGAAAATTATCAAGGAAGCACTCTTATTACTGAACCTCCAGAAAAGGATTACTATACACGCTTTTTTTCTTTTCCATTTTAAACTTGGTTTGTCAAATTATAAGTTTCTTTTTGACATTTTTTTTTGCTAATTTTTAATATTTTTTTTGTTTTTATATTTTTCAATATAATTTTGTGTCAAACAAAAGACAGTAGTTTATAATGTTCGTATTCTTTTTGTCATGATCATAACTGTTTTAAGAAATAATGAATAAAGAATGGGTATTTGTTGAGGAAAGTAATGTGAAAAGTATATTTTGTATTATGCTTCTGGAGAGAATTCTCATTATGAAACTCTTTTATTATTAATTTTAACATTGCAATATCCTAAAGGCTGACATACATTATCGTCAAAAGTAAAGGTGCGGAATAAAATGTAAGGGCAGGGTATATAAGGGTAAAATTATCTGAATGTCAGAAGACATTATTTAAAATACGGTAGTAGAGTTTGGATACATCCATGTACTTTCTATTTGAATGAAAAAGCTTAATTAAAAATTTATTTAAAAAGATTAGAAAAATAGTATAGTGATTATGATGGAGGTAAAACATTTTCCATCACAATAGATTTTCTTAAAAAATGTAATCTTTTGCTTTAGGCAATAAAAATATATTTTTTTTTTGAAAAACAACATTTATTATTGTTTTTGTAAATATAGTTTTTCTCAAATCAAACGATTTAATTTTTTACGAAACACAGCTTTGTGAAAATGTCCGCCTTTTAAAGTTCAGATGGGACATAATTAATCATAAAAACACTTCCGTTAATTTATTCAAGAATTAAAAGATATCCAACATAAACAATTTTTGTTTGTTTGTGGAACTCAGTATTTTTGTTTAGCTTCATTGCTCTTTGGTTGTAAATGTTTAGGTGAAACTTTGCATTTGCAGAAAAAACTAATTCTTCAACAAGTACACTAAGCCACACCATTTCTTTTACTGTCTGCGATGCCGCGATTCGGTAGTAGTATGAGGACACACATTTTTTCCTCTGTTATGACCAAGACACTGACCCAAGAAAAAAATATAACCAGTGCTGGAACGTCAAAGAAAAACATTTACTTTTTTCAAAAAATATACCTATTTCTCGTCTTTCGCTGATGTACTTTCTTATTCTTTTTAATACATTGATTGTCTCTGGTTCGGTCTTAAGTCTAAGTATCTTGAAACTACTCCCACTGCATAAGCCATATGTGGACGGGTGGCAACGGCCAAGTACATAAGCAATCCAACCCCGCTTCTCTGCAAGGAAACTTAACATTTTTGAAGGATTCTAAAGAAATACACATGGGTCGATTTTTCTAGGTTTAAGGTCAAACTGCTTCCAAACTGTTGTAAACTCCTCATGCCAGCATAAAAGCTATTTTGAAGCTTACAAACTCTCCCAGAACCGTCATTAAAGCCTTGGGGTTGCTGCATTTATATTTATTTAAACAAACCATCATTTAAAAACGCCGTTTTTACATCAATCTGAGATAAATGTATTCCTTCATTTGCCACAATTCTAAAAATACAGCGAAACGTTGAAACAGGTTTGAAATTTTCACCATAATCGACACCTTGTTTTGTCTGAAACCACGAACTAGCAACCTATCTTTATTATGCCGCTTACCATTGACTACCAAGTCTTTTAGCTTGTACACCCATTTATTGTTAATTGGGGTTTCTGTTCGGTGGAAGCTGTGTTAAAACCCAGGTATAGTTTTTATGAAGACTATCCATCTCCTTTTCCATTGCTCTATTCCAGTGTGTTGCATCGTCAGAAGAAAGTGCATCGCGGTAAGTACTCGGTTCCCCCCGTACCAGGAATATGTTTATGTTTCTGAATGAGGTGGCACACACAAACAAAACTACACAATCTTCATTTAAATCGTCAAAAGGATACAGGGCTAAATACATATTTTATACTACAAAAACAGGAAGAATTATTTAACAAAATATACAAATTTTGGGCATTCTAGAGTGGGTTTTGAGATAAAATGAAATAATTAAATTAAAGATGTTATAACTCATTTTTCTCAAGATATGAATATAATTTAGCTATACATAAAACAAAAGATCAAAATTAAAAACAAAAAATATGTATACTCGTAGATCTTTCACTTGCTGCCAAAATTATTAGCCTAAGCCTTATACGTCCGAAATTATGAAACTCTATTTCTGTTGCCTAACAACTTTATAAACTTAGGGTTTTATGTACCAGCACCGATTTTGAAAATATTCCCAAATTTGTTGTTGCTCGAGCAACAACATTTCTCATTGTCCCAAATAGGACCACAACAATAAATTATATAAGAAGGTTTATTTGGTTTTCCCAATGAAATACTTAATGATAGAAATTTGCATTTTGACAGATTAAAATGAAAAAATAAATTGATCTATTTATATTTTTTGAATAAAAAAAATCAGTCAGGCTGTTCATGTTTTAGGAACCCAAACAATTTATTTTTTATATATGTATAAAGAGCCCAAAATGTCTTTTATAAAATTTGATATAAACCGTTTTAGCTCATGGTCTATTTTATCTCTTCTCCCCTAATTCAAATGAAACAACTAGACCAATGTCCATTTGTGTTCTGCATTGCAATCACTTTGAATTCACATTGCATTAAAGTGGTTAAACTGCGTGTTTTACAATTCAATTGAAATGGTAATAGGTACTGATTCGAATTACACTTTTGAAAATGAAAATCGATATTTTTCCTTTCCGTTGAGGTATAACTACTCGTGTTTTTTTTTTGCAAGTCTTTTCACCCTACTTTGTTTAATGCTTTGTGAATTTATGTTAGTGTTTCCTTTTCGAAACACAAAATTTAAACCACAATTTATTCAAATAAATAAATGTTTCAGTTCGGTAATGAATTTAAATTTGAAAATTTAAGGAGAAATGAATAAACAAATTCCCTTAGGCTTGTCATGATACAAGAATTGTGTTTGTTAAATTTAAACTGAATTTGGTGCTTATTTCAATGCTAAAATAATTTATTTTGTTAAAAAAAATCTGAACTTTACATTACATCCGGATATTGAAATATAATATATATTGAATACATATATCAAATATTGTAATAATCATTGTTATTATGTAGTTTTATTATTGGAAACAAAAATGATGGCATGACCAAAATTATTTAATTTTCTTGCTAAACATAATAAATTAATAAATTATGAATATATATTTGGCATCAAATGAATCCCGCTGAATTTTTTTTTTAATTCTTAAAAATTAACGATTAAAATGTTCAGTGATGAGTGTTTTAATGAGAGCTATAACTAACCTAACTGGTTCCTTGTTATAGGTTCATCACTAGTTTTATGTGTGGTAACAATTTCACTTAAACGTTGAAATTATTGACAGTTTGAAATAATTGCAAAACAACATTTTTAAATTCAAATGAAAAATGTTGAATCAATTTCGATTTGAAATTTTATTTTGATTAATAGGCAGAACATTTTAAGTGCACAATATATATGATTTCCAGAGCTCTACAGAGAGGTGTATCTTAAAAAGAAAAAAAATGTATAAGCTGAAGTTTCTTACTCGAATTCCAACAAGGGCAAAGTTTCATTTATAATGACTAAAAATACTGAATCATTTTTATTTTATTTCCTTCAATGGTTTTTGTTCTAAAATTATAAAAATTAGAAGTGAAATACTTTCAAAATTTTCGACAATAAATTTCTATTTGTTGAAGATGTTAATTTCGCAAACAAAAATAATGGCAAACATTAAAAAAACATACAGCTTGAAAACAAAATCCTCTTCATGAATAATAAACTCGGTCATCAAGGAATTTATTATGAAGCTTTGATAAATCTTCATCATTTTCTAGTTATAAGATACAAATCAGCAAAGGATTTTCATCATCATAGTTTAAATTATATTTAAATCTTTTCGCAATTATTATTATGTTCAAAACAAAAAAATAAAATCGAAATGTTTGATGTTTTTCATATATTTCATTCAACTTTATACAAATATTTCTATTAGTTTCGTGCAGATTCTAACTATTATACGCTCTTCAAAAATGCTACTAGGTATACAGCAGATACTTATACTTATTTATTGCAACACAATGTGATGCTTATTCCCAGAAGAGACTTCTGGAGCAAAGGATTTTGTTCGGAATATAATTTTTAAATTAGATTTTGTATTCATAGTTCCGTCACATTTAAAATGATATTTTTTTCATTTTTTAAATTCTACATATTTGGAGTTGTATGATAATATTTTTGCATTTTGTGAACAACAAAGATGTTTTTTGTCCCATATATTCTATCTTTTAAATGATCTTCTCCTGGATGAACTATTTTAAAATACAATAAAAAAGAATGGAAATGATTTTGTCACGTATTAGATTATCATACAGAAAAAAACACGTGAAATTTAAATGGCTAAATTTATATTAAATAAAGTAGAGTATTATGTTTTTATCGTTCTAAACATAAAATTCAGTTCTTGATTTATTTATATTTATTTTATATGCAAAATATAGTTTATTTTGAACTTTATACAAAATGGTTTTAAAATCAATCAAAATCTAAACGAGAAAATGGAAAATAATTAAATATTTTGCGTATATATTCCATAATATATGTACGCATGTATATAATAATATATACTTTGAGTTAAATAAAATTTAAGTTCAATTTTAAAGGGCTAGAGAAAATGTGACGCAAAGAAAAATAAGATTGAAACAAAAATAAAATTTATAAATTAAAAATTCAGGTTAACAAATAGATTCATATTAAAGAAGAAAAAGCGCCCACAAAACTGTGCATCTCAGTTAAAAAGTATCGTATCAAGATTTAAAAGAAAAGCATTTTAAAGCTTAATTTCTAGTTTTGAAAACACACTTTATGAGCTTGAAAACAAATATTTCCAATGAAACCTTGACTAATTTTTAAATTAGATTTAACTCGGTTTTCCTATAAATCCTAAATAAACAATTTTTTTCTGTGAAATTAAACATTTTCATCATTTACTTTAAACTCAGCAACCAATAGTCCAAAAGGAATTCTGAGAGCAGTTTCCAAATCTGCTAATATCTGCTAATATTTTGAAGGAACAAAATTTTGTCTATATTTTAATTCGAAAAATAGGATACAAATTTCTCCAAGAATTAAGGACAAAATTATCAAGAAATAATTAATATTGAGTGAAAATAGTTCATCCATACTATTTCTTCGTTTTCTATCTATTAAAGTCTTGAATTCATTTATTTAATAGATTTTTACTTAAAGCCCATAATGTAGAGGCACAAATGTATACGGCTATTTTATTGAGGAATGTGTTTGGTTATTTAGAAAATTTTAAGATCATATGGTTAAAAAACACTATAAAAGGAATATGGATGATTTAATCGATATCTTTGCTGGTTCCTCAGGTAAATTAATAAATAAATAACTACGTGACGCAAGAGTCCGTAAAGAACCAGAACTTAAAGCTTACATGTCGAAACTGAGTGGCTTATTCTACAATGCACTTTTCATTACAAGAATTACTCCTAGAAAATTTTATCAATTTCTAGCAAGAAGCAGGATCCGTTGAAAAAAAAACTTTTAGGTAGCCCAGACAAGGATCCAACTCAAGACTCTCTCTCAAAGATCTTAAAACGAGATAATCAGACTTTTAAACATTTATTTTTGAACCTTGAAACGACGATCAGATACACTCGTTATATTATAATCACTGATATTATTATTTACAAAACTTTTATCTGTGCTGTCTAAAACTACTTTGTAAACAATTTTTTTGAGTCTAATTTTTTTTATGGACTTGTTTTGATAAAGATTATTAAATTAAAAATAAAACATTAATAAAACGAAACATTATTAAAAATTTAAAAACTTTTTGAAGTGTATTCTAAGACATCAATAGATAACAATTTAAGAATAAAAATGTTTAATGCTTTAAATGTTTCAGAGCACATGGAGGGTTTCTGTAGTCTTTTGACCTCGGAGCAAAAGGAAGAATTTTTACAAAGTGTTCATAAACTTTATTTTTATTCTTAGGCAATTTTCAATTAAATTTAAGATGAAGTAAGATGTCCCCCTATTCCAACTAGAGTAGCTTCACAAAACAATACAAACTCAACGCCACGAATAAAACTTTAAGTATTTAAGTATGTATATGATTATACTGTCACAACTTATTAACTTGTAATTAACTTACAAAAAATGAAATATAACGTAGTATGTCGGAAAAACGAAACGAATAATTAATGGCAAACTACAGGCTTAAAAATAAGCTGGGATGCGTCACAAAACTGATTAATTAACATGCCGTCTATCGATTTGCCTTGCTTAAAAGGTTTTCGTGTTTTTTTTTAAAGTTGTCAGTTGAATTATTCTAAAAAACTTAAAAATTACCAAACAATATTTTGCATATAATGAAATAGTTTCATATCAACATCTATTTCTGTTAGCGAGAATTTTAATCGAAAACCAATTTTTACCAATTTTAATAGCATTTCTTAAAAGTTTTATTTCTTATATAAACCAATACAAATTGGATATCGATAGTCGCTTTTTCCCAATTTTGTGTGCTATTTTTTGCAGATTTTAATTTTTATCAAAAAACTGACAGTTGGATTTTTTATACAACTAGTTTTTTTTATAAAACTAGTTTGAAGCAAATATTTTTTCAATTTTTGAAAAGATATTTGAGTCGAAAGTAAATTTTTAATAAGATTTAGTATACTAAATCTTGGTTAAAATTTAGATTTTCTTTTGACTGTTTTCTGCATTTGTGGTACGTTATGGAAACGTTCACACGCACGCACAGACATCTCTCTAAAAATCTTTTATTTCGAGTCTAGGACGTCAAGAAATGCCAAAATTTTCAATTCGAGCTAATTTCAATACCTTCCTATGGGAAGTTAAAAACAACTCATAGAATATAATCAAAGAATTTTTCCCGATCACCAAGTAATGATGCTATTATAATTTTTTATTAAATTAGGGAAGCAACAAAAACTTAGAAAAGATAGAATAACACAATTGTCATAATGTTATACTTGACATTTACGTAAACTTTTTTGGTACCCAAATCTGTCTCTTTTCACTTTAAGAAAAAAAACTTTTACACCTATTTTTTGAAGGACTTTTATTACTGAAACGTCCTTATTTCTAAGAGTTTTTTTGTTTTGTATTTGTTATTCATGTACTTAGAAACAAAACAATTTTACTGTCCACTTGTTTATAAACACATAAAATATAGAAAAGTTTAAAAACTTTTTTTCTTACTTTCTTTATGCATTCATAATATATTTTGAAGTCAAAGTGTAGGAGACTTTTATGAACTTTTCTTATTTAGTTTTTATTTCTACAGAACGTTTAAATGTTGTTTACTTAATTCTTCTATATGTTCAACCACCAAGTAACCATACTAAACTTTTATTTCCCTCAAGATAAATTAAGACAGATAATTTTAGAGAGAATCGTTGTGGTAAATTTTGTGTAGAAACAAATTCTAAGAAGCTCTTTAAATATAGAATTGAATGCAAAAAACAGTTGTATGTATTTACAAGAAGTTTCAGTGTTTTGGACTTTAAAGTTTCAATTAAAAGTACAAGAAATAAGTTTAATTTAAGTTTCTAAATAAGGTAAGTTTTCAAAAACAAAAATAAAAACTGCTATGATGATGATCATTATTTCTGCAATGGCTTAGGAGGTAAATATATTAAATACAAATAATTTATTCTTATGACTTATGTAATATGCACCAATATCGAAGATAGTTCTCCTACTTACCTACAAATTATTAAATTATATTTAAGTAGCTCAAGTACTAATTTTTATTGGTTAAATTTATTTTGCACTTCCTTGAATATTTAAATCCTGAAAATACTCCAAACGTTCTGTTGCATGGTTTACTTTTGCTGTTGGTTAAAATGTACCCATACATTATATATTTAGTTTTAAGTTCATGCAAATAAGTCAACGCACACACTCAGCTTTTCAGGACTAATCAAATAAAAATAAATTGAAGATTAGGTTGCCTGCATCCATTTATTCTTAACACATGTAACAGACATAAAGGTAAAGGTAGGACCGAGATAACAAAATTAGTGTACACAACAATTAATCAATCAATCATTACTTTAAAGCTTGGAGGAGTTTCAGGTTCATTATAATATTAACTGAAATGAGCATGAATGAGAGTGGTAAGAGGACCTTTTTTATGCATGTTTTTGAATACGATATATGTATATTCTTTTGATAACGATAAAGATGCTTACCGTCACCGTGGTTACATGATACCTTTATGGGCTTTTATCATAAAGTTTGAGAATTAATTGGAATATTGTGGCAATTTTATTTAACCATTTCTCAAAAGAATATAACATCATAAGATCAGTGACGGATCCAATAGGCAGTTGTGGGGGACATGACCTCCCCTAAGGCATAAGGTTCATACAGTTAAACTGTTTAAACAATTTGGGGGTTTTTTAAAGTGCGTTATTTCCCAAATTAATTAAATATTAACATTTTAAGATATTAAGGCCGCATAACAATGTTAAATATTTTTGAACTTGATAGTTTGAAATCTGAAAATTTGTAAATTATTTAATTAATTAACAAAAAAACTAGTCTAAAAACATAAAACTGAATTTTAATAAATTTTATAACTTTCGAATATTTTAAAGTCATCTTACAGGAAATAACTCTAGTTTTTTTTTTTTTTTTTTTTTTTGGGTTTTGGAAATTCCGAAGATATCGCGAATTGATAAGTTTTCTTGCAAGAAATTTCCAAATTTCTAGGAATAACACTGGTTTAAAGAGTTTCCCTTACTGCGTTTAAGTAGCGAGTTTTAAACGGTATAGCATGTATTGCATTCGTAAATTTTTAAACTTGGAGATAAAAATAACAGGAGTCCCCACACAAATTTTTGGTCAATATTGAAAAGTCGAATTTTCTTAAAAACGAACCTACAGGTTTGTATTAAATTTTCTTATAATTAACTTAACATAGGAAGTTATTGTAAAGGGTCCGATTTGTCAAATTGAAAATTTTGACATTTCTCGACGTTTCAAGATCTCTAGAGTCGAAATAAAAGATTTTTAGAAAGATGTCAGTGCGTGCGCGTGTACGTACGTTCGTACGTCCTTACGTTCTCGACGTTTTTTTCGTTGTCCATAGCTCAATAACCAGAAGAAATATCGATTTCAAATAATTTTCGTTGTATAGATAATAAGGCAGAAAGATGCAGAAAGGGCTCTCAAGAAAATTGCGTGGGTGATTTTTTTTACCATATCAGTTTGAAAAAAGGTGAAAATTTTGGTTAACCCTAAATATCTTACGAACCAAAAACGCTAGAGACTTGAATTAAATTTTATATAATAAACTGTAACGTGATACCAAACAAGTATATTTTTTTGAAAAATTCCATTTAACGGTTTTTTTTTTTGTAAATCAAAAAAACTGAAAAAAAAAATTGTCATGTCCAAAATTTTAAGACTAAAATATGATTTCATCTTCAAAAAAATGTGTGCAACGAACAATAATGTTTTTGACATGCGATAAAATTTTGAGAAAAATCTAATTGAAATTTTTTTATTTAAAAAATAAAAATCCAAAAAAAGGCATTACTCAAAATTGGTAAAAATTGAATATCGATTCAAATATCTTTTCAAAAACTTGAAATTTGGGGTGTAATCTTATTTTATCTTATAAGAAATTTTGGTTTTAACATTCTGAAAAATGTTGAGAAAAATAAAATTGACAGTTTTTTTTACAAAAAATAAAAAACTAAAAAAAAAATTATAAAAGTTGGTAAAAATTAATTTTCGACTCAAATATCTTTTCAAAACTTTTAGATATTGGCTTTAATTTACTTTAACAGTTTTAAAAAAAAAAATTAAAAACCGGAAAAAATTAACAAAAGTGGGTAAAAAATGATTTTTGTCTCAAATATCTTTTCAAAAATTTGAGATAATAGTTTCTTATTAATTTTTACCTATAAGAAATATTGTTTTTAACATTAGGACAAAGTTTGAGAAAAATCGAATTGACAGTTTTCTTACAAAAAACAAAAACCTAAAAGAAAAATGTATAAAAGTTGGTAAAAATTGATTTTCGACTCAAATATCTTTTTAAAAATTGTAGATATTGGCTTCTAATTTTACTTTTACTAATTTTATCTTATAAAAAATATTGTTTTCAACATTCGATAAAATTTTGAAAAAAAATCGAATTGACAGTTTAAAAAAAAAAATAAAACTCTAAAAAAAACAATACTAAAACTTGGTAAAAATTTACTGCAACTTATTTTATTTCACAAACTTATTTTATTTCACAGAAAATATTGTTTTCGATATTCAGTAAATTTTTATATAAAAATCCAACAATCCGTTTTTTCATAAAAAAATAAAATCTACAAAAAATAGTATGCAAATTTGGTAAAAAATTGATACGAGTACATATAGACAAACTTTTAAGCAAGACAAATCGACAGACGGGATGGGAAGTTATCAGTTTGGGTCGCATCCCAGCCTCTTTTTTCTTTTTAAATTAACTTGGCTTCTTTCAATAAATACAAATATGTATATTTATTGCTGCAGAAGGGTTACTCCATAGAACAGTTATCGTGGTTTTAAATTGTCCCAAGAACTAATATATTGTCTTAATAATATTTGAAGATCATTGATTTTTGTTTGGTTTAAAAAAAAAATATATATTTTTTAAATTCAATATCTCTAAAACGAGTCATAATTTTTATTTACGAAAATCAAATGTAAAACGTAAGGTCTAAGTAACAACAGACGTTTAATATTTTAAAAAATTGAAGAATTTCATTTTTAAAAATTTTATTTAAAAAAAAAACTACGGTCTAACGATTTACATTTTTTTTTGATTTATTAAGTGACATTAAATTTTTTTAATGAAAAACTTAATTTAAATTTAAAATGTAAGTACTATTTGCAGTTTTTGTATACAAGATCAAGTTCGTGCGACCCAGTTGGTCATTTTATTTTCCTTGAATTTAAACCTTTGAAAGCTATAGCGGGTATCACAATATTTGTAATCTTAATTCAAGTGTTAATAGAAACTATATTAACAAAACACATCTTTTTTAATTCAAAATCATAATTTTTTGTTCCTCATTTTTTAAACTTTTCTTAAAATCTAAACGCAAGAAATAAAATTGTTTTTGTTGTTGTTAAAAAATATTTAAAACATTTGTTGGACTACGCGTAAGAAAATAGATTTTATAGAAAGTGTGTGACCCCCTATCTAAAAATCTAAACCCGCTCTTGAATAATATGTTAAGCATATTCAACATGTGATATAAATATGTAACATCCAATACATACAGGGTGTAGCTTTTGGCATTCTTTTCAAATTTTATTCATGTGACTGTCGGGTTAAGTTAAATAATTTAATTTTCCTATGAAATTTAAAAACAAAGGCTGCCAAAACTCAAAGGGAAATGTTAAGGTATTTGTTTTTTGTCTCTCAACTATTTCAAGACCGTTTATAATCGTCTTTTTTATTTTAAGGACATGTCAACATACAGTTCAACAACGATATCTGTCATCATTTTACTATTTTCGTTCATCGCTTAATCATTATAATATATTCCCCACATATGTGAACTGTACGTGTTCTTCATGTCAATGGAAACAAAAATACAAGATTAACGTACATAACTACGAAGTACACGGTTGAGTAAGTAAATATGTAATTTACATGTACATATATATGTGTATGTTTATGCATTCCTTTTTTATTTTAATTGGATTAAATTCCTGTTGAAATCTTTCGATTGTTGATGTTAAGATAAACTTCAAGGTAAATATTTTTTTTTAATTTTCAACTTTTTATAAAAAAGATGGAACGATATTCAAAACATACACAAATTGAGTCATATTTTCGTAAAGATACATAAGTACTAGGGCATATTTTCGTATATATTATTGTCTAGGTTTTCAGAATTTACTATGAGGGTTGGTTTTTATAAGCTTTTATAAAAAGGAATTTAATGTTCTCTTCGGGATCATAATATAAAATGTACGAAACATAAAAATCGAATTTTGTAAAATTCTGGAAAATATACGTTCATAGTGTTGTACTATTTAACAAATCATTATAAAACACTTAAAATGTTACAAATATTTGTTAAAATTTATGAAAAAATTACACTTTTAAATTTAAAGAGAAAGACATTTTTGGTGGAATATAATTCAAGTTAAAATTGCCTCCGCAAAACATCCGAAATTTTAAGGCAATTTAAAGATACTTCTTAAGGGGCAAAATCCCACAGGTTGTCGAAGAAACATTTTTTGAGGGCTAGAATATTGATAATAGATAATCCCAGGAGTTTACAAAGGAAGATTCATAACTTTTCTCACCTACTTTTTACACGCTGACGAAAAGGCTTTTTCTATAATTCGGGTTCCCATTGAGTTGTGACAAATAAGGATAACAATATCCTATTTTTTTTTTCTTAGAAAAAATCATGGTCGTTTTTTGGCCAATTTCATTACCGTATTTTCCAAACTAGAGCCCCACTTAAGATTGAATACTTGTGTTTATTTCGTTGACTAAAAGCAAACACACTACGGTACGTATTTCATAATTTTGCCTGTCAGTGTCAATATTTTTGAGTGTCATGTTAGCGAGACAACATTTACAAAAGTATTAACCACAAATAATTAAAAAAAAATATATAAGGAGTTTTAACGTATCCTTAACATTGCTTGAAAAAATAGAATTGACAAGAAGTGGATGAGACTTGTATAGGTCACTAGGTCTCGACTTTCACTAATTAACTTAGTTAAGACCTTTAAGCTTTTAAAGTTCACATGCATATGCCTGGAATGGTAAGTGCGTTGGGCTGTCATGCAAGAGGTTTTGGATTTAATTACAGCCTGTGCCTCCTAAGTTTTTTCACGGGTATTACCTCTTGAGAGGAATTTAAAAATCTTACAAAAGTGATTCTTGTCATGAAAAGTGCTTTCTCACATTTCTCAAACAATCCAAGAAAATATAAGTGGAAGTCAAAAAGTATACAGTTTTTTATAATTTTCTACTACATATCGCATTTCCTTGGACCTAGACAAAATATTTTCAAAGGGAGTATACCCATATGTAAACTATTTTTTTAACTAATTCATATTTATGTTTTATGTTTATATATTTTATAAAAAAGAAGGAAATTATACATTTTTCATACTAAATGTTAATTATTATTATTATCTATTGATAAACTTTAAGCACATCCCTATTAATTACGCCAGCATAAGTTGTATATTCACTTGATTTGCCTGTCAATGCAATAAATTGCTCAGCAACCTCGACAGCAACACGAACTTGTGCTTCTGAAGTGCTCGCACCCAAATGTGGTGTTGCAACGACTTTAGGATGTTGAATGAGTGATTTGGTAATTTCTGACTTTGGTGGTTCTTCAGGAAATACGTCAAATGCAGCTCCACCACATTGACCAGATTCCAATGCGGCCAACACAGCACTCTCATCGATAATTCCTCCACGTGCAACATTTACCACCTTCACACCTTTTTTGCACTTGCTCAATGCCTCAACAGAGATAAGATCTAATGCACAAATTGTTTAATTTTGTTTTTAATTTCAATGTAAGCAAATAAAAATATCAACAACTCACTTCTTGTTGCAGGTATCAAAGGCGTGTGAACTGTAATGTAATCAGCAAGTGGCCAGATTTGTTCTAGCGTCATCTTCTCAATACCTGCTGCTTTTGCTTCTTCTTCGGTAGTGATGGGATCGTAACCAATTATCTGTTGAAAAATCCTTTTCTTATGTAAACAAAGATTGACCAAAGAACAATTCAAACAATTCCCACCTTCATGCCCCATGCTCGCATACGTAGAGCCACCTCCCGTCCAATTCTTCCCAAACCCAGAATAGCCAAAGTCTTGCCATACAGCTCAGTTCCACTGTACAATTTCCTATCCCATCGACCCTCCTTCATACTTTGTCCAGCTGGAACAAACGGACGAGCTAAAGCTCCAATTAGCATGCATGTCAGTTCACAAGCTGAAATCGAATTGCCACCCGGAGTGCTAAAAGAAGAACAAAAAATATATAAGAGGGTGGTTTACCAAAAAGGGTGAGTTTCCTTTCAAAAAGAATAATGTAGATGTCGTTGCTGAGAGCTTATTTTCATTATCGTCGTATGCCATTAATTAATAACACACAGGTACCAATAATGTCCTTTTTTTTAGAATCATTCAAGGAGCAATAAATTGGAATATTGAGGAGTTGGGAGTAAAGTCTACTATCAGTATAGTAAAAGTGTGTAAATATTTGCTATCGTTTATACTTACTTGAGTACAATAACATTTTGTTTTGTGGCGGCTGCAACATCAATATTATCAACTCCAGCGCCAGCACGTCCAACCGCTTTCAGACTTCCACCAGCTGCTGTCGAACCGGCTTTGAGTACATCTTCTGTGATTTTTGTGTCTGAGCGAACAATAACTGCGTCATAATTCTGTACGCAATCAAATGGAAAATGGATAAATTATAAATTAATGGGAAGTTTACAAACATATATATGGGATCAAATTTTAAAGTGTGATTTAAGGATCTGGGTTTTTCAATGCTCAGTGTGAATGTGTTCGTCTAATTAAACTAGTAATATAAATATTCAGAATTTTACTAAAAAGTGTAAAATGCATTGTGAAGCACATTTTCAATTGTCAAATTCCTAGATATGTCATGTAAGAAATAAATGAGACAGGCGTTCGTACTGTTGTTGAGAATGTTTTAACAATAAAGAATTGTCCAACAATGGCTGAATTGAAAATTCTGCAGCATTCTTCTTTGGAAAACTAATAACTATACACTTGTACACTTGTACACCAAGCAACTGGGTAAAGACTTAAAATTTTTAGTTTAGAGAGTGCATTTGAAAACAAGAATATAGCTCCTCTTGTGTAATTTGATAGATTTACTATAAATATATTATAGTTAAAGTTAAATAGAATATTATACTTTTCATTCTATCAAAATGCCCTCAGCCCCTTAAACTTTCTGATAGGTTTTCAAGTATAAATTTAAGTTCTCGTGAAAATGTTATTAAAACGTTTTAAACATTTTAAAAAAATTATGAGAATATTATTTAAAAGAATATTTCACTTCACAATATAGAAATTGACGTGGGCGTGTGTGTCAATATTTATAGACAAATTTTGAATAATTACGTTAGCATAATTAACTTATATGAGACTGCTGTGTATTTATCAAATTTATATGGATATGTAATGAAAAGAGAAAAGGTACCTTGAGACGAAAATTATTAATTTATGCATCATCACTCTTTATTTGGGTGTTTTTTGTTTGTATTTTTCTATTACTTGAGAAGGTCCTTTTGGATAAGATAACGTCTGAACCCTTAAAGGTTAATTAAACAAGACCTATGTTTTCCTTTATACTATGTCTATTTTAAGGATACCTACTTAATGACACGATATTGATATGTTGTCCAATAGTCCAGTATTAACACTTTTACATTAAAATAATTTCACAAATTCCATTGAGTAATTTTATTATGAATATATTTATTTAGCAAGCAACTGTTTATGGATTTAAATATTCATTATACAGTTTTAATCCTATTGAACCCTTAAGAATACAAAAAAAAAACAATGCTCAAAAATGTTTGAATGTTTTTCATGACATACTTTTGTCGTTGTCCTTTAAATCAATATTTTGCTTTAAACGGAGATGCCTTACTAAATTAAATTTTAGGATTTTGTTTTCTTATTTAAAAAAGAAGAAAAAAAATTATAAGTTAATGAAGTGAGAATTTTCCAAAGGGATGAAGAATATGTAATGGAGAGATGAATTTTCACTTTTTATATTATACTTTGTACTAAACGGAAGGTTTTATACTTAACGATATTATACAAAATTAAAAATACGTAGTTGATGCTAACAACTTTTAACATTAATAATTCAAAACATAAAAAGTAGGACAAATTTTATCTTGACTGAAAATTTATTTTATATTTACTCTTTTCTCTGTTCTATATTTTTGTATATATAGTTTATTCAAATTTTAACTTTTTCATCTACATTTTCACTTAAGCTGTAGCCTTAAGTCAACGATTTTTAAAGATTATGATTTGCAGTGGTTTAAGGCGTAGCTTTAATAAAACAAATATATTTGTGTTGCTTTTCGGAAAAAATAAATTTTTGATTTAGTAGACATTTGAATAAAAAAAAAGTATTTGTTCTAAAGTAATCAAAATCTAATCGAACCAGGGGTGGACTAGACATTAAAGAGATTCCTAGGATTTGTATATACGTGCCGTGCATATCTTAAAAACATTCTGCCCTTGATTTTGAATTAGAAAAATAAGTTAAGTTAATTTTATAAGAATTTTCCAGAAAGATTTTTTGATTGTCCCTTTGTTTTGGGTGTCTTTAACTTTTAAAGCCTTTGAATTTGAGAATTATGCACTGTTTTGAAAAAGGACGAAGATTAAGAGCTTATGGGACAATTTAATGATATGAAGAAGCAACTAAGAATATTGCTGCAGTAGCTTGTAGTATTGAAGATAACCCGGACGTATTAACGTATTGAATCAATTCAACATAATTTCATTCGCTTTGCCCTAAAAGGTCTTCCTTGGGAAGATCCCTATGATCTGCCTCCCTATGAACATCGTATTCTACTTCTTCAAATGCAATCTCTCCATCAAAGGCGTGTTAATAATGACTTAGTATTTTTTCATCAACTCATTAATGGTGAAATTGATGCACCTTATTTGCTTTCTTGTGTACATTTGAATTACCGGGGCGGAACTCATCACCTGCGCACGTTTGATTTTATACATATTGACTTTCATAGAACAAACTATAGCAAGAATGAAGCTTTAAGTCGAATGAGCATTTTATATAACTTAAACTGTTCATCGATAGTTTTAAATTTAAATAAGGTGGGATTAAAATCATTGTTTAGAACCAGTGCTCCACTATCGTAATTTTTTTCTGTAATAGTTAAATGCTAATTTTGTTTTGTATTTTGTGCGTGTGTTAGGCTATATTTGTATTATTTTTAACTAACAACTAACACATGCACTTATGATGAGCCTCTGATCGTAGTTTGACGCTTGCTATAAGCTTACTACTTTCTGAAATTCTGAAGTGTAAAAAAAAAAGACGAAATGCTGTGTGGTACAAACAATAAAAAAAAATCACAATTTTGCAAGAAAAGTTTAAAAACTGTGTTATTTTTCAAAGAAGTGGCAACATACATTTTTTTCTTTAGAATAATGTAAAATATAAGTTATTTGCCAATTCTTCCTAATCGATTCAAGACTTTAAAGAATTCATGAATGCGACTTGGCCATGCAAAATTTTATAAATATGATATGGTGTTACAACCAAAGTCGTAGTTACGATTAGATTAGATAGTTTTCCATTTCTTTATGCCTTTATGGCAACATCCATTAGCCATAATACTTGTCTTTTTAATATGAAAACTTGACTCAGGTCGGAAATAAAATTTAACAGATTTGTTGTCGTATGACAGATGTTTCCCCGAAACCAAAGCTTAGAGCCGGCAGACAGAACTGCAAACGTTTTCAATTCGACAAATGGTTCCAATTACAATAATTTCCAATTAGGAGTTAAAAATGTTTTATTTTTTTTAAATATAAAATAGCTTAAATCACTGTGGTCAGTAGTACCCAATGTGATGGTTAGTGCGTTGGACTGTCATGCAAGGGGTCTTGGGTTAATTCCCTGCCTGTGCCACCTAACTTTTTTCACGGGTACTGCCTCTTGCGAGGAATTGACAAATCCTTCAAGAGTAATTCTTGTCATTAAAAAGTGCTTTCTCAAATTAGCCGTTCGGATTCGGCCTATAAACTGTAGGTCCCTTCCATCTCTGACAACATTAATCGCACACAGAAGTGGTTGAGAGTTGTAAGTCACTAAGCCCTGGTTCTTCATGGACCCGTATCGATTTCAAACTTATATTGAATTTTGACGAAGAAAAATTTATAAAACGCCCTTTGTAAAACCTTAAATTTGTGCCTCTCTTGTGTTTGCATTATTTGCTTTGAATAAAAGCCCATGAAATATTTCAAAGCGATTCGCATTAAAATTGCATCAAACTTATTTTTTTCCAATTTGCTATATAAATACAAATATTTATGGAATTTTATTTGATGCATGCGTAGGTTTGTTGCTTTTGTAAAAATTAAGTGAAATAAAAAACAAAATAGGAAAAAATCAAAAGATAAGGAATGTTTTCAAAGATAGTAAATACAAAAAAAGCTTTAAGGTACATATATATTTGCTTAAAAATAGATATAAAAGAAAACGATTTTAAAAAAACAATGTAAACGTTATTATAGAAAAAGAAAAAGATGGATGGATTCTCTTTGATGATGGTGCCACACCACACCCACTTTATACCCACCACAGACTACTTGTTGCTTTATATACTTTCTGACCTTAAACGTGGCAATGTAGGTAAGGTATAGAGTAGTGTACATTTCAATCCAAGGACAAAGGAAATCACCAAGATCAGAACCACCAAAGAGGAAAATGAAAACTTGTTTTGTCGTCTACACTGGCTATAATGGTGACGAAACAGGCTTGCCAGATTGGGCTATAAATTATAGTAACCTAATCATTATTTTGCAATAAAAAGCCCAAATCTAATCTTGGGCATTATTTGTATCGTAGAAATGGTATTTTTTGATAAAATTATTAAACTTATGACCTACGACTCAGAAACATTGCAGTACAAACTCATATGCCGCAATTTGCTACAAACAAATTTTAATTCTCATTTTAAATAATAATTTAGCCAAACAATGCACCAATTGTAAATTTCTTATATAAATAAGTTAAAAACAAATTCTAAGGCTATCAAAAGTTGAAACCAATTAAAGCAATTTTTTGACAGGTCGGTTATAGCTATCATTGAAAATGTCTGCCATTATTGGATAAACATTCCATGAAATGAAGCAAGCAGCTCCTGATTGGAATTAAGAATTTGAGGTTAAAATTGATCATTTAAAAATAAATTGACAGGTGGGAATACAAAGAAAATGGAACGCTTTCAGTGGAAGGATTTTGTTCTGAATTACACAATTTTAATAAAAAATTGAAAACAAACATTGAAATTTTATTGACAGGTCGTTTATAGCTATCCCTAAAATTTCTTTCATTGAAAAAAATTGCCTGATTGAAATCCACCGACCGTCATTCATTGGAATTGTGTGAAATTGGAACAAAAATCAGTAGAACGATTCGTTTCACTTTTGAACACAAAAGTATCAGCTGTTTAAGGGCTGGTTATAGCTATCAGTAAAATTTGAAAGAGGAGGAATCTGAAACGTTTTACTGATGAGCGTTTATAGCAATCAGTAAATTTACGTCATTAAATATTGTTTTCTTTCGATCATAACATCGAGCTTCTCGCTTCAGACAATTTTTTACTGTTGCTTTTATCAGTAAAATGTTAAATGATGTGATCGGAATAGTAAAAAACGAAATGGAATTTTGTTCGCTGTTGGCAGTCAGCGGTTCAGTAAAATGAAATTTCATCATTAAAACAATTAAAATGGATTTATAAATTAAATTTAAAAAAAATTATTTGAATCCATTGTTTCTTTTTGAAAAAAATACTTGAATATATTGTTCATTTTATTGCATCAATCTTTTGCTAGAAATAAATCTGTATCATGTTCAATCATTTCACTGATTTACTGATGGTTATAACCGACCCCTTAGCAAAATGAATTTCCGTCCGGAAATTAGAAAAATACATTTTTAGCGAAAAATTAATATGAAATTACAACTTTTTTCTCAAAAAACTTCTTTGTGTGATTTCCTATCGATCAGTACGTAATTGTGGCCCCTAAATCAACTGTTTACTGAAAAGGATTTCAACATTAAAAAATTAAAAATGAACTATGAAAGAAAAGTTCAGGGGTAAATAAAGTATTGATTTAGTAAACTCTTTAATTTTTATTTTTATTCCAAATATAACAAAGCGTTTTCATAATTTCGAATCAGAATTTTCAATCATTAAAACCAATTATAGCTATTTTTATAGAAATTTGGCTCAAATATTTTTAAATTAAGCCTTTGAGCTGAAGACATGGCAACTCTGGTGAGGACGGATATTTTACTCAATTTATGTGTTCCTTTTTTGCGTTGCATCGTGACATTCTCAATAACAGAACAGTCAAAGGAGTCTCATACTAATCGGCTTGGGAAGTAAATGTGGAATAGCTGTAGCAGCAGTCTATACCACATTCAAGTTGTACTTGTTTTGTACCACCTAAGGAAGATACTTGTTTCATTTTAGTTATTGTTTGAATGATGGTGTGTAGAAAACGAGGTAACATGACGTTCTCCGAGTATAACATATAAAAATATTAACTGTCGGTTTATCAACAAGCGGGAGCTGAGATGATGTGACTTTGTTGATAAAGAAGATAATAAATCCTCATTATGGCAGGAGAATTTCAAAAATGTCAACAAAATTAATTTTAAGTCCGATACAAAAGCTTACAGTTTAAGACAATATTAACTCATGATATATTTAATCCAATATATTAAAAATATTTAATTTGTATGCTGTGTAAAAAAAGAAACAAGTGTTCTTAATTAAATTATTATTCAAATTTACAGAACGCATTTAATTTTCACGATTCAATGTGGCGAATAATCATATAAAAACGTTCGGTGTGTACTTGTTACACAGGTATATCCATTTAAAGAGTTAATTTTTAATTAATTTAGACAGACATTTTTGCATTAAGAGAGCGTGGGCTCTTTTAAGCATGAATATAGCTTAATAGAGTTGATGGTGATGAAAATGCACTGGACTGTATATAGACAACGTGCATTTTTTACTTTGCGTTTGTTTAACTTTCCAATTTTTCTCATCGCAGATTCAAATAGGTACCTACTAAAAATTACCATAACTTTTTATGTTCTTAACTGTACCTCCACAAAGTTATAATTATAGTCTCACATGTGACTTGAAAATGTTCGATAACATAAGTTAGATTATTTTATCAGCTTATCTTTTAATCAAAATGACCTTTACACTTCAAAAAACATAATAAACACTTTGCACTAAAAAAAAATAAAAACTATCTTAGTGATATTTTTATACATGGAGTGAGCTTTATGTAGGGTCTACAATTCTTACCTTAACCTCTTCGCACAGTTGTTCTTTTGCCAATTTCAATTTGTATGTAACCTAAATCGGACAGAAAAGAAAACAACATTATTTTTCAACATTTGCATATTCTTAATTACAAATTTAAATGTACTAACATTGATTCCATTGCTTTTCAAAAGATCAACGCACGCACTATCAACGGCATCACAAACTAAAACATTTTTAATATCAACCGGCATTTCGAGACTTATTCTATTTTATTTTATTTTTGTAATAAATATTAACTAAAACTTGAACCAAACTTTTGAATACTGTATAAGTTAGAACCAGACTTAAGCAGCTCTCAAATGCAACTGAGCAACGAATAAATTGATAAAGAAAAACTTTAACTTGTACTTGATCAAGAGCCAGCCTCAGCAGTCAATACCAAAACAACTTCTGTTTTATTTCCTATCTATGCTCCAGGAACGGATCGATGGTAACTTTTAGACAGGCGTGTTTTGTAAATTTTGACCTTTAAGAAAACCCTTATGGCTTGCCATGGTTTAAGTAAAGGGTGTCCCAAAATTAACGCAAGATTTGAATTAAATAGAAAACGCCGTTTTTAGTCTTTTGATAGTTATATTTTTATTGACTCGTAAAGTACATAGAATAGGGTTATGTATGGAATAACACATCGGACAATTGGCCTCCACGGCTTTGCATGCACATGCGCACTCTTTTGTTGAAATTTTCCATGACCATTCTGCATAAATGTGGCTGAATTTCGTTGATGCAGCGTTGAATCTCCTCCTTTAATGCACGGGTGGTTGTGGGCTTGTTGAAATAGACTTGTGATTTCAAATAACCCCATAAAAAGAAGTCTAATGGTGTTTAATCACACGATCTAAGAGGACAATTTTGATCACCGAAACGAGAGAGTACACGACCAGTAACTGAATTGTTTCACGGGCTGTATGACATGTGGCACCTTCTTGTTGAAACCACATATTGGACACATCAATATCATCCAATTTTGGCAGAAAGAACTGTGTAATCATGTCGCGATATCGAGCACCAGTAACAGTCACTGCTTGACCAGCATCATTTTCAAAAAAATATGGCCCAATTATGCCTCCAGCCCAAAATCCACACCATACAGTCACGCGTTGTTGATGCATTTGTTTTTCGACAATCACATGTAGGTTCTCCGAACCCCAAATGCGGCAATGTTGGCGATTGACAAAGCCATCAAGATGAAAATGTGCTTCATCGCTTAGGATGATTTTGCTCGAAAAATCAGGGTCCATTTGTTGATGTTCAATAATCCATTCAACGAACTCTCTTCTCTGTCCATGGTCATTAGGCTTCAATTGTTGTGTTAATTGAATTTTGTAAGCATGAAGACACAGATCTTTGGTGAGTATACGCTGTAGGGAGGTTCTTGAAATTTGCAATTCTTGTCCACGACGTCGAATTGAGGTTCCTGGATTGTCAGCAACACTCTCACGCACTGCTTCGACATTCACATTTGAACGGCTTGTTTTTGGACGACCAGTGTGTTTGGCGTCTCCAACGGATCCAGTCTCCATGAATTTTCCAATTAATCTCTGCACAGTTGACGAAGTTAAAACACTATTCCGACCATATTTTGTATGAAATTTTCGAACTGCAGCCGCCAAGCTTTCACTATTTTTGAAATATTCTTTAATAAAGAAGACACGTTGTTCTATCGTGTAACGCTCCATTTTTAATAACCCTATACTGTTAGCTGTCAAATTGCTTTTTTTCAGGGTTGCCAACACTTCACTGCACAAATGGCGGCAAATTCAAATCTTGCGTTAATTTTGGGACACCCTTTATATTTAAAACTTTTAAACAGAATGAACACGGGTCAAACTTAAAAAAAAACTAGAAGTTAAAGGTTTGCTAAAAAACTTTATTTTTGTAGCAACAGGCAGTTAAGACCATAAACAAATAATTTACCATTTTTATGAAAACAAAGTATCTCCAACGAGTGTTTTTACAACCTCCATTCCTGACAACATTACTAACACACAGGAATGTTTGGAAGTTGTAAGTCACTAGGCCCTAGTTTTCAAACGGACTGTTGCGCCACCCAATTTATTGATTTATTTACACCGTAAATACTAGTTTCAAAGATTAAGTCTAAGTTTATGTCTACCCGGATGCGGACCTGGAAAAGATGTTTATTTGTATGGTCTTCGACTTCAATCGTTTGTCATTTATTATCTTTCAGTCCACCTTTTAATTAATCTATTTACTTCAACAGGCCTGTCGACTTAACTTCTCAATTCCAAAAACACAAACAGATTTTGATTTTTAAAGGTATATCTTACTCTGTTAAAATATTTTAGCCTAGGAAATTTATTAAATTTTATTTATGACAAATACAAATGTTTGAAAAAATTTTCCATAGATCCCCAGCAAAGAATAATAATAAATATTTTTTTATTTTTTTATTGAATTACTTATCAACAAATTATTATCAGTGATCTTCTACATACATATATATGTATGTACATATAATTCAGAAGCAGAAATAGAAATAGAAAACTTAAATATGAATATCTATAAACAAAAACATGTTTTCTGACGACATAAAATAATGATTATCATCATCAGGCTAGTTAAAATATTCGTACGTATGTAATGTACGCAACTGATAGCTGAAGCTACCTCGATTATTTGAGGTTTTAGTTTCCAGTCCAAGTTAAATTGGAATTCGTATCATCATAATATAGAGTACATATATTTTGTAGCTATGCCGGTATTTTTCAGCTCTGTTTACAAATTGTGTTGTGATCAATTTAATTTCAAAAATACCTACGTTATACATAAATTAGATAGATAACAAAAACATTAACTTAAAAACTTACTAAAATTTAGATTCTCACGAGACATCGCAACTTTATTTTCAACAATGCCTAGCAGTTTATATATTTTGTAACATAATTTTAGTAAATATGTAACTTAATTTTAGTAAATACTTATGTGTTTTTCTTTTTAATCGAATTTCAAATCAAACTGCATTTCTTTCAAAAGAACAGTCTGGCATATACGTATTACTTTTTTTGTTGTTGAAATATATTGAATTTTAAATAGAGTGGTTTCGCAACAACTACATGAATATAGCTTAAACAAAGTCTGACGGGTCAGCTAGTTGCGAATGTTCGTGATATTTTATTTTGTTAGTTTTCAATTTGTATGTAGAAGTTATTTATTTTAAGATTCAGTTCAGGATTTAAAAAAGGATAATTTTTTGGTGAAGCTTTGAGTCTCGATCTTATGCAAAATTACACTGATATTAGAGCACCCACCTCGAACTGATAAATAGATACTAAAAGTATACAATCCAAAAGAGATTCAAAATAAAAAGCCATTGTTTTTTAGTCAGATTCTCTTAAAATTTTGCAACAAATAGATAGGTACAAACATTTTTAAGTAAGCTTTAGATTTTTGCATTAACTTTGTTCCTCAAAATACAATATACAATAAAAGTAAAGGTAAAAGTAAATAAAAATTCACTAATTTTTTCGATGTCGATTTTTATTAACTTCACATAGCAAGTTATTGTAATGGGTCCTATGTATCGAATTGAAAATTTTGATGTTTCTCAACGTTTCAAGTTCCCTAGAGTCGAAATAAAAGATTTTAAGAAAGATGCCTGTACGTGCGTGTTTACGTACATTCGTACGTTCGCGACGTTTTTTTCGTCATCCGATAACTTCTTTAAACGACTTCAAATAAATTTTGTTATACAGATAATAAGGCAGAAAGGGCTCTCAAAAAAATTGTATGGGTGGTTTTTTTACCATAGCAGTTTAAAAAAAAGGCGAACATTTTGGTTAACCCAAAATAACTCACGAACCATTGATGCTAGAGACTTGAGTAAAATTGTATATTATATATTGTAACGTTATACCAAACCAGTAAATGTTTGGATAGAAATCCAATTAACGGTTTTTTTATAGTTTAAAAAAACTAAAAAAAAATTGTCACCTCGAAAATTTTACGAATAAAAATTGATTTTATCTTCAAAACAATTCTGTGCAACGAAAAACAACGTTTTTAACATCTGGAAAAATGTTGAGAAAATCAAATTGACAGTTTTTATTCAAAAAATAAAATCCTAAAGAAAATTAATAAAAGTTGTTAAAAAATGATTTTCGATTAATATGTATATATTTTCAAAACTTTGAGATATTGGCTTTAAACTACTTTTATCTTTTTAAAAATATTGTTTTCAACATTCAGTAAAGTTTTGAGAAAAATCTAATTGACATTTTTTTACAAAAAACAAAAACCTAAAAGAAACAAAACAATACTTAAAATTGGTACAAATTTACTTTCGACTTAAATTGCTTTTCAAAAATGAAAAAAATTGTCTTCAACCTTTTTTTATTTCACAAAAATATTGTTTTCTATATTCAATAGGTTTTTTTTTTATTAAAATCCAACATTCTATTTTTTTCATAAGAAAATAATAAAATGTAGAAAAATTTGGTAAAAATTGACGTTCGGTTCTCGATTAATTTCATTCATCGTACACGTAAGCCTAGCACTCAGACCTAGCTCAAATTTAGCCCCAATTATATTCCAATACAAAATACTCTCTAAAATTTATTCAAGTTTAAAATAAGTTGGCAACTACACACCTTTCGGCTATCTGTCAACACTGATTACAGGAAATAAAGTGTTCAACTTATTATTTTTGAGTAAACTTGTACTCACCAATATTGTTCAACTAAAATAATTTAATTTAATTTTAAAATAAGGTTTTAAATTAATTTTCTTTTTAAGAGAAAAAACATTTTTGTGTTTCCCCACTTTGCACGACTCTTCTAGTTCTGGTCTTTGGTTAGAATGTGAGAGTATTTTGTTGCGCAATAAAACAGAAAAATTTGATTAAGGATGCTCACCCATTTTTATATTGCTTCCATTTTTATTTGTGTAATTGGTGTTGATGTAGAATTTGTTAAAACTATAAGAACAGTTAAAAAATTAAAAGAATAATGTTAAAAATTTCATTAACAAAATATCTTTCTAGCTTATATCTGAGAAATAAAGACCGAGGTTAATGCAAACTTAAAGATCTTTCACCCAAAAAAAAATCAAGGCTAATCAAGTGCGAAACTAAAATTACTTTCAATATAAATACTAAAACTAGTCAACAGAAATATTCAAAAACTTTTTTAGTACGCAAAACTTAGTTTTGGGCAATTTTAAATAAATTTCCGTTTTTCATGGTAAATTATGTTTAAAAGTTTTTTTTATGTGCATTCAACATCCAATCAATGTTTTAAATAATCAATTGATAACTAACAAATTATTGAATAACAAACTCAACTCTCTAGTCGCTTTATAACGACGCACGTACAAGTGTTTGACATCGTATTTTTGTCATGCTGTTTGACTATGGAATATCAGGTATAGAATCGAAAACAGAATGTTCCAATATATTTTTTTTAATATTCATCGAATTTGAACTGAAAAACGCTTTTAACATACTTATTTTTATTTTATTTTTAATATTTTTTTTAATCTTCTTTAATATTTGTTCACACTTTGTTTTTAGTATGTACAACTATTACGTATGTTTAAAATTTTGTTTATCAATCCAAAATTAAATCAGGCTAAGAAATATATTGCAATTGTCATTGAAAAGAAGAAAAACAAAATTTCAACATTATAAATTGAAAAACTTCATAAGGCCACGTGTAACCTTGTGCCTAACATCAAAATAATTTTTCTTCACGAAACACACTCATCGCAAATTCGTTGTTCGTTGGATTTTATAGAAACAAAACAACAACGAGTTAGCAGCTGTCATTCAACAATTCGTTGCTTTTGACTTGCGCGTTTTCAAAATAACTGTTTGTTAACTATTTGATTTTTGTTTAAATGTACATACATAATTAACAATTGCATGCGATTTATTACGAACAAACCCATTTAAATGTTTTAATTTTTCTTCGTTTATTCTACCAATAATTAATAAATAAATACTTGTACAAAATATAAATAGTAAAAATGTCTGCCAGCAACATCCAGGTTGCTATTAAACTTCGTCCCATTGAGCCTAACCAAACGAGCAAATGGGAAGTTGCTGGAAATTCCATTAAACTTGTAGATGGAGGTGGCCCGGAACCTTTTTATTTTGGTAAGTAAAAGGAATAAGTAATATGGCGATTCGAAAAGATGTTCATGTACCATGAAAATATATTTTAGATCACATATTCGACCAAGATGCCAGCAATCAAGTTATTTTTGACACAATTGCCAAACAAATTGTTGCTTCTGGAGTTAAAGGCTTTAACGGAACCATCTTTGCCTATGGACAAACTTCATCTGGTGGGTAGAAAGTTTATATTTTGAATTTTAAAAATTAAGTGTTTCTTTATTGGGATTTGGATATTTTAAGGAAAAACTTATACAATGATGGGGGATGATCAGAATCCAGGTGTAATGGTCCTAGCGGCAAAGAAAATCTTTCGAGAAATTGAAAATTCTACTGACTGGCAATTCTTATTGAGGTAAAATATCGATGTAACTATTTTGAATATGTCTTCTACAGCTCAATTTTATAGTTTAGTTTTTTAAAAACCTTTGTAGATTTAATTAAGGATAGTGTGTAATAAAAGTGTTCTAGTTTGTATGTACATAAATATATTAGTTTATAAATAAATATTTTAAGAATCTATAATTTCTGTTTCGAGCGACCTGCTTTTATTTATCTTGATATTACTGAATTATGTATTCAAGGATTTGCTTTAGTTGATTGTTAGACGTCATTGGTAGGTATAGAGCAAAGGAAAGTAAAGAACCTAGTTTATCTTAAAATATGCAATCTTTCAAAATCAAAGATTATAAGGAACACAAAAAAAAACATTCAAACATAACATAATCGAAAGGCATAAAATGAATGCAAGCTTTTATGGCATAAACAGTTATTAAATGGTGCAAAAAACTTTAATAATAAAGCATTGGCTAAGAATCTACAGAATCTTAAATAAAGACTGAACCAGCTTTTGTCTATGCCCAAAACAACAAATGTTACTCCTAAATGCGCTAAAAAATGACCTCTAATTGAAGACATGGAAACATGACATGAATCAATATATAAATCCAAAGAAAATGTAAGCTTAATGTTTATATTACGACAATTCGTCGAAGTCAAATTTAAAAAATCACCAAGTGTCCGGATTTTAGTGCATTTGGCCAAATTTGTCGTTAGGGACTTAAAAGTAAACTTCATAATACGTAATAAGTTGACTACCTACATCTTTTTTTAATTTTCTTAACTCAAAAATTAGTATAATTGAATTTAAATTTAATATTCATTGTAAATCTTATTCAATTCCAGAGTTAGCTACATTGAAATCTACAACGAAAAAATTCATGATCTCTTGAATAAATCAAATACAGATTTAAAAATTCACGAAACTCCTAATGGCGAAGTGGCAGTCAACTGCAGTGAAAACATCATCACTTGCGAACAGGATTTGCTAGTCCACCTCCGTGAAGGAAGTAAACAGAGGAGAATTGGTGAAACTAATATGAATGATCGTTCAAGTCGGTCTCATGCTATTTTTCGAATTGTAAGCAATACAAATATTTACTTCAAACTTTAATTTGATTGCAATTTATGTTTATTATTTTTCTTTTTTTTTAAGATTATAGAGTCTCGAAAAATTGATCAAACCGATGAAGATTCTGTTCAAATAAGTATTTTGAATCTTGTCGATTTGGCTGGTTCTGAAAGAGCCGATCAAACAGGAGCGACAGGTTCTCGTTTGAAAGAAGGAAGTCACATAAATAAAAGTTTACTTTTTCTCAGTCGAGTTATCAAACAACTTGCTGAAGCTAAATATGTTTGTTATCGTGATTCAAAATTGACAAGAATATTACAAGCGTCATTGGGTGGAAATGCTTTAACTGCAATCATTTGTACAATCAATCCAACTGCTGTTGAAGAAACATTGTCTACTCTAAGGTAAAGTTAAAACTGAATTCTGCAGTTTTATTTTTTTTTAACTAATAACTTATTTCAGTTTTGCAAATCGAGCAAAAGTGGTAAAGAATAAGCCACAAGTCAATGAAGTAGTTTCAGATTCCGCAATGATGAAAAGACTTGTTAAGAAAATCGATGCTTTAACTACTGAACTTGAGGTGGAAAAAACTAAAAACAGTCAGGTAAGCTTCTTCAATACCCCATATCAAAAAAATTATAGAAATCATAAAATGTTAAAATTATTCTAGATCAAAGTTAGCCAATTACAAAAACTGCTAAATGATGAAATTCACAAAATCATCAATAGCAGTACCTCGGGTTCGCTTAAAGCTTCATCGAAAAATCGTCGAAGAACATGGTGTCCATCGTCTATGATTCCATCCTTACCCGAAGAAACTTCAGCCAAAACAGAAACTAATATTCCTCACATTTCAGTGCCATTTACAGCTCATGTCCCGACAAAATTACAATTACCCAAACCCCCCTTTAACTTTACACCACACATAACTGTTCGTGATGTATATTATCAGGAAAAACTGAAAGAAATCGAATGTTCACCAAGCATTGATGAAGAATTCATTCCAGGCGAAGATGTGTGTTTCGATGATGTATTAACTCCACAAACTTCACCAATGAAATTAGGTTTCAAAACACCAACAAATTCTGATTTTAAATTAAGAGCCAGTCTAACGCCAAAACTCACTGAAAAACAAAGGTAAGTGATTCCACAAAAATTTCTACAACGAAAAAACATAACTTTTAGAAAAGAAACTAACTTTGCAAAGTAAAAAACGAATGTTTTTTTAGTTTGCTAAAAGTCGAACAGGAACTTAAGGAACTTGAAACATTTACCAATTTGGAAAATAAATTAAATGTAGAACATGATGCTTTTGATACATTGAAATTTAAATTGGAAAATGCTGAACGCATCATTGCTGGATTTGAAAAGGAACGCGAAAGTTATGCGTTTATGAAAATTGAACATTTAGAAGCACAGACGAATTTAGAAAATTGTCAAAAGAGGTGAGAAATTGTTGTTCATAATTAGTTGCATGTTTAACTGTGTATATGTTATTGTCCCCCTTATGCTTGAAAAACAAATGTGAAAATTAATCTTTTTGGAGGTGATTAGCTGGAATTGAAATATTTCTCTTTGTTCGAGAACGTCAGGCCATTCCATGTTTCAAAACTTCTAAAATTCATAGACAAAATTTTAATATATCCACTTTCATATTTCTTGGGTAAGGGGGACGATTTCATATTACCACGCTCTAGTCTCAATTTGGTACCATTTTTGTTTGAAACTGTTTATGGAATTCGTTTTCCTGTGTAATGTTTTAGAAATAAATGTTTGACTATCCTAGAGTATCAAAAGTAATCTTAAAATATTAAGCAGCTTTGTCTTTATTCGTTTGTTCGCTATTAAATACCAATAAAGCTTTGGTATCAGCTCGTAGTGTGGTTATTAGTACTTGAAACTTTTATAATCGAATTCAATTTAATTTGGTTAAACGCTGAGATCAACAAAAACGAGATATTTTGCCTACAATCCAGAATCAGCAATGTTTTTAATTAACAATTATATGACTCATGGCTGTTTAAAGTTATTACATACAAATTAAATCTAATCACATGTAGTGAGTGATAAGGTAAAGTGTAAATTTCGTTAATATACTTTAGTAACAAGTTTTTCTGAACTGTTAGACTATTATAATTGTGTTTAAAATAATAGAAAGATAGAAAGGCTTATCCAGAATTAGTCTGTCTTATTTTTTACCATATCAAGTAACGTATATTTTACCTACAAAAAGTCTCCGTACAGCAGCTTTCTTTTTGTTAGTTCTGAGATAAGTTTTTTTTTGGGTGGCGCAACAGTCCGTTGTGAACCAAGGCCTAGTGACTTACAATTCTCAACCATTCCTGTGTGCGAGTACTGTTGTCAGGAATGGGGGGACCTACAGTTTATATGCCGAATCCGAACGGCTAATTTCGAGAAAGCACTTTTTCATAACAAGAATTACTCTTGGAGAATTTGTCAATTCCTCGCAAGAGGCAGTACCCATGAATAAAACTTTCGGTGGTAAATTTTCTAATTATATTTGTTTTAAATCATTTCGATTGCTGTTCGAAACAAGAGAGCTTTTTTTCAATATATATTAAATTTTTATGTTAAAAACTGTATTCTGCTATCTATTTTAACTTAATTTAAGCCTTAAATTCGTGTTAAAAGGTTTAAAGACAATTTAAAATAAAATAATAAAGTGAAAAAAAGTTTATGTATGCCTTAATCTTGCAAACAGACATGATCTGACAATGCATAATTTAGGATTAGGCCTAACGGCGTTGTTGAAGTTGCTGTTGCCGTTGTAATCTGTGCTGAATCATTGAAATACATTAGTTCTAAGACAATAACCGTCACATTTGCTTTTAAAATGAATGTTTATTTATTTATTTATTCGTCTCTATTTAGACTAATAATTATGATACATAATATAAAAATAAAATACATAATTTACTTATAGCATTATAAATAATTTACTAATTTATATTTCAAAACATTTATTTTAATATTAAAATCAATTGCAAAATTATATTCATTAAAATCCATACACACTCTTGTGATAGGATTTTACTAATCATAGAGAGTACTGTGGTAAGAAACATTTAAAAAATCACAGTCACGAGGGTGCATAAATCAGAAACATAGATAACAAAACTGGACAGTCAATATTAAAATTCAAGACATCAAAAGCAAAAAGTATTGATATTGATTTTCTTCTCTGAGCAAGAGGTTTTAGATCAATTAAAATACACCTCGTCTCATAAGATGGAACATTTGAATAACCAAATATTTTTCGTAAGGCAAACTTTGTGAACCTTTTTTTGAACTTTTTCTATACGACAAATGCTAGACGCGGTAAAGGGGCTCCATATGACAGTACAATATTCTAAATGTGGTCGGTCGAGACTAGAATAAAGGGCTTTTAATGTATAGGGGTCTTCGAAATCTTTTGAATTTCGAAAAACCCTAGCATAGAGTTTTCTTTTGAAATCGCATTGGTCTATGTGATTTGAGAAATTCATTTTAGAATAGAAGATTGCGCCTAGATCATTATGGCTATCAAGTATTTGTGAAATGGCGTTTTCAAGTTTATAATTATAATATAATGGACTGTGATTTCTAGAAAATGTCAAAACGCTAAATTTCTTATTGTTAAAATATAGCTCATTGATATTACACAATTAATTTAAATTATTTAAATCAATTTGAACTTTTTTTCATCGTTAAGTGAATGTATGGAATTGAATATTTTCAAAAAATTCAAATTCAAATTTAAAAAAAGTAAGATGTAATGGTAAATCGTTAATAAAAATGATAAAAAGAAGTGGTCTAAGGTGACTACCTTGAGGAACACCCGAAAAATTTATAATTTCCTTAGACAAGGCATTATCAATTTTTACCACTTGTTTTCTACCTACTAAATAGATCTTTATCCATATTAGAAATTCATATATCTCTTTTTTTTAAGAAAAAACTATGTTGAACGCGATCGAAAGTCTTTAAAAACAGCGTAAATAGTGTTGACTTGAGAACGCTATTTACACTGATTTTTACCGCTATGTTTTATAATATTTATTAAAAACAAATAACAGTTGTTATGGATCACTTATCCTTTTTTAACCAAAACTGGTACCAATTACTTTATTAACTAAACCCAATATCCTTGCCTGTCACATCTACTGCCTCTTGCTAGGACAAATCCTCCAAGAGTAATACTTATCATAAAAAGTGTATTTTCTCAAACTAATGGTTAGTATTCGGCTTAAAATTGTAGGTTCCCTGCATCCTTGACAACATTTCTTGCACACAGGATTTGTTGAGAGTTGTAAGTCGCTAGTACCTAGTTTTCAACGGAATTTATTTATTTTAAACCCCTTTAAAAAGTAACAAATTACCTTTTTTTTTTATAAACCCCAGCCCTGCCACAGTGGAAATCAATTAATGAGAATTTATAACTTTTTGTGTTCAGTAAAATATTTTCAAAAATAAATTTGAAAAATTTAGTACAAGTATAGCATTTTAGTTTTTTTTTTTTGTATTTGTGGGTTGAAGCTATAATCATGTAGCCTTACAACAACAAGATTTTATTTGAAGAAAACTCTTACTTTCAAGTATTTTTTTAACTTTTGATAATTGATTTCCGTTTTTTTTTTTCTAAAGCCTTCGCTCTTGCCACATCATATTTATACCTACTAATTAGAACAATTTTAGAGTTTAAAATTCTATGAAAAACTAATTTCTGATGTTTACATTTTTCTTTTGTTATTTTCTTATGACCACCAAAAACACACTTCTATGAAGTCTTATTGTTGTAGAGTTTTTCCAGATTTTTTCATTTGCCTACAAACGTGTATCCATTAAAAACCTATTAATATGCATATATCTTGAATATTTTTTCTTCGCACCTATTAAGAATATTAATTAGCTATGAGATCAACTTTGCACTATACATTAATTAAATAATATCTATTATTCTAAATAAGTCGTATGAAGTTTTTTGTCAAACCAGTTCTGTTTCCCTTTTTTAATTAATTAAAAAAAAGTATCTGAAACTAAAAATTAACAGTGCACTCTTAAACACACCGTTCAAGGTTCAAAAGTTCAAAAAATAATTGCAATCACTGCCTTTTAAGTCTTCATTTCCAAACAAAAATCCCAACAAAACAATTTTATGATCGCGTACAGCTCAAACGAAGAAGAGATCGTAGCGTAACCATTTGTGTTTTATTTCCAGAAATGCAACAATGTTAGCTTCTGATATGATGCAAATCATCTCGCTCGCTTTTGGTAAACCAAAAGATACTTTCACGAACAAGCATTTGTGTCCATCTATTACCCCGAGTGTGGTTATTTATAAATAACCAAATACATATTTAGGTAGTAAACAAATACTATTTGATATTGTCATTTTGCGCGATTCATAAAGCAGAACCGCAACGAATTGTGTGTATCTTTTTTTAAACACATTTTATTTTAAGAAAACTGCTATTTAATTGTTTACCTTTTATCAGAATTCCATAAAATTTATAATAACATTCTGATACGGTTATCTCTGAAATTGAAACCAGTGGCGTTAAAAAGACAACCAGTACCAGGTAACCCAACAACTTTCTTTACTCATCGTCGTCGTTGTCGTTTTTGTCTTGCATTCTTCTACGTTCTCTTATTCACATGAGAATTTAAACGTTGAAGACAGACAAAAAAAACACCAAATGACAAGCACAAAGTAAAAATGGCTACAAAATATCCCATAAGAAAATACCTCAAAACGTCAGTCGGGAATCGGAATTTCTCAACAGATGTAGATATATTTTTGGCCAACTTAGTTGTCATACCACAATCAAATGATAGACAACACTTCTTTAAAAAACACACTCCTTGTCATTGATAAGATTTGTTTTTCAAAGTAAGACCAACTAAATGTAACAAAGTCTTGCTGCTGCTCTATCTCTGATATATGTATACCATAGGTACGACTATACCTACCTACCTAATTCATTGTTATTTACTTTTGCCGTATATGAATAAAGTACATAGTACAAAGCAGACGTGTGTTGTGTATAGTAATTCCAATTCCAATCCAAATTCGTGTACAAAATAAAGTAAAATAAAATGTGATGAACGAGAACAACGTGTGTATCAAAGAATTCCAGAGAGTATTTTTAAGTGTGGACTGTTAATTGGATTATATAGCTATTATACCTTTTGTGCATATTTTACCGGGCTTTGAGCAAAAAGAATCCACATCCAATTCAAGCAACAAGAATAAGTTTTGAATAAATTTAAAAATCATTTTGCCATAAGTTTCAATTGGACTGGGAAAAAATATACCTACGTTTACTCGAGAAGTTGCGAGACTCCATAAAAACAGAATGTGCAGTTTTACTACTTTACACCCACGTAAGTGGTTGTGTTTTGATTATATTTTTGTTGTGTTGTATGGTTCAAGTGCATACACAAAGCTAGAATGCGCATCATTTCATTCAACTGACCTACATTGATTATAATAATAATACTTATATTTATTTAATTTTTTTTTGTCCAAACATTATGATATTGTGATAAAATTAACAGAAGTTCAAAAAAGGTTATGAGAGTGTAAATAAATGTTATTAACATTTTTGTTTCTTTGATTTATACCTTCCTACCTACTTCAGTAATTGGCTTAAAATGTGCTTTTTTCTGCTCTTTAAATCAGTCTAAGGTATTTGGTAAAAAAAGTAGTGTAAGCTAAAAAAGAACAATGCAATGACAATAGATTAATAGAGCATTGCACAGCTTAACTAAATTGCTTTAAATAAATTTGCTGCTTTCAATCTACATAAATATATAAAAAAAATCTTTTTATGAAAATCTAATAAAATCAAAGTGTTAATTTTTCTTAATAACAAAACTCTTCAGATTTGTGTAACATCTTTCCAAAAGTAAAACTTACTAAAATTAAATTATTCAAGAATATGATTTTTCAAAACATTTTCTTAATTCAAGAACTTGTGTTTGTATAAAATAATTATGTTGAAAAATATGACCGGCTACTGTGTTCAGCAATTGTGCGAATTTTAAGTTAAAGGTATTCCTCAAAAATTGTAGAGATTGAATTTCGTCTTTACACCGCTTGAATGGTTTTTCTACACTACTTTTCTTATTTGATGGCGTCCACTACGATGTCCGAAACAAGTTTTCAGCCCAATTTCATTTCAATTTTGTTGTTTTATTACGAATTTTGTAATATTAATTTTTGATCTTAGATTTTTAATTAATCTGTTGAAATATTTGCAAGGCCCATTCACAGGATAACAGATTATTTTTAAGAAGTTCCAAAGATTGAGTTGACAACCATATGTTATAACTCGAAGAAAAGTAGAATTGAAAAACAATTTCCTTGTTGAATCGAGATGTTAGGGTCCATCAGAATTTCCAATGATTACGGCATCTCTCCATCGTATGCATGGTCTGCCATATCATAGAAAGTGCTACTAACACTTTCAAAGTCTAATACTCTCCAAGGTTTTAAGAGCTTAATTTTTGTAATAAATTTTAGAATAGTATTTTCTTCATAAACGTAGTTCTTTACTGGCAATTACAATAACTATACTTAAAACCTTTTTAGAGCGGAGCTTATGTAACCTTGATCCCTTACAGTGGGAGCTACATTAAGGTTTGGTTTCTGGATTAAATCAACTTTGACAGACAATGGTAGGCTCTGTCGAATTAAGGGAACCATGCGCGTATTTTCACGGTACCGCTAGCCAAGGAACTTGCTACCACTAATGTGTAGCCACATGTTATGTCGTCTGCTCGATCTGGATGAAGGTATTGCGTATTCTTTGTTCGATTCTTCCATGTAAGTCGATCACGTCTGCGTAAACCAATATCTGGTCCATTATATGTAGCAATCCGACTATTTTAACTTGGCTTTTTATATTGCTCATTTTAAACATATAAAGTTGTGTCTAATTCTACTCTGGGTATTCTAACGTGGACTGCATTGAATTCTGTAAGAAGTTAGAAAATTTAGATGTTCAATTCCACACATTTTCTTATCGCCTGTCTAAAGTTAGGGTCTGATCAGTTGTTGGTTTGCCTGAAACAAACAAACTTATATAATACTTATATAATGTAAGGTATAATATATACCTTAATTGCGGCACCATGTCCTTTCTTATGTATCGAACATTATGATCTTATTCTCCAATCTTCTAACATTTTCCTATATCCATAGAACCCTAATTAATCCTTTCTATATTTTGTCGTTATGATCCCGAAATGTAAAAAAATAAAAATAGTGGATTATGTCAAGTATTTTTACAAATTAATTTTCTAAAATTAAAACAAAAACTAAACTAAAATGATTTATTTTTTCAGGTGCCAGGATCTTGAATCGAAAGTCAAAGACTTGGAAGAATCAACTGCAAGAAGTTTAGATCGTTCAAATCGTTATGAAAAAGAAGTCACGGACTTAAAGGGGAAAATTAATAAACTTGAGATGGAAAATCGTGCAGCAGTTGGATTAGAGTTTGAATTTGAACAACATAGAAACAAATCCAAACGCAGAGAAACCGAGCTCTTAGAAGCTTTAGAAGAGAAACGAAAAGAAATCAATAAACTTGAAAGATCTCTTCAAACAATTACAAATGAAATGCTAAATAATTCTAAAGAAGAAATCCAACAAATATCCAGAAGTTTAAATGAAGCTGATTCCACAACTACGTGTGTAAATTGTAAAGATTTCGAACGGATATTAACGGGAAAAAAACAATTAATTGAAGATTTTGAAAAATTGAACACGGATAATCAAACATTAAATTTGAATATTGCCAAAATATCAGCTGAAGCTGAATCTGCTAAGCTTAAAGCTGATTATCTCGAGACTGAAAATACATCTCTTAAAAAAGATATTGAGAACTTATCATCACTTCATGGAACACTAGAGGTTCTACAAGAACAAATTGGTAGTCTACAGTCGGAGAAATGCAGGTTAGAATCGGTCAAAATAGAGTTTGAGGTCATGTCCAAGGAAACAGCAAATAAAATCGCCGAAAAGATCAATATAACTCAGGAAATCCAAAATCTGAACACACAGCGAGATAGTCTCGCAGCTGAGTGCAATAAACTTCAAACAGAAATCGATTTGACTATTTGTACTCGCGAAGAATTGGAGAAAATTCGCGCTGAAAACAGTTCCCTGAATTGTGAGCTTCAGGAAATTAAAACAAAACTTGAAACGACCCAAGAAAATTACTTGAAGCTCATGGACGAAAATCAAAACAAATCGGATAGCTTCGAAAAACTAAACATGGAAGTTATCTCAGCGAGAAATCAATTGCAAACTCTGCAAAATGAGTATCAAGACATTCAAAAGAAATACGAGCAAATTCAAGCTGAATGCAATAAACACGAGGGCACAATTGGCGACATCCAATCTGAGTACGAATCAATTCAGAATAAATACCAATGCCTGCAGAAAGAGTATGAGAAACTAGAAAATGATTCCGTCCAATCTTTTGCCGACTGTGATCGGGTTCAAACCCAGAATGAGAATCTTGAGACTGAAATACACGATTTAAAAATAAAAGTTGAAGAAGCACAACGCAAGTTGCTGGAGAACGAAAGTCTTCAGTTAGAATTGGAATCATTAAGATCAGAAATGAATCGTCTCCAAGGAGAATATCAAAAAAATTTGGAAAACGTTAAGAAACAAGAAGGTTCAGATTTACAAGCAGAGAACTCTAAGCTTAAAGAGGACCTAAGTAGTTTGCAATTGCGTTTTAACGAAATTCAAAAGGAATACGATGACATATCCACCCAACTTGTTGATAACTTTGCTGATTACGAAACGCTTGAAAACAAAATGGCCAATCTTCAAGATGAGTTCGATCGGTATAAAAATACTGCAGCTGCTGCTGCTGCAAACACCGCGGATGAAATCGAAACCATGAAAACAAAAACTCAAAAACTGGAGGAGGATAATCAGGAGTTGTTGAAAGAAAATATTGAATTAAAGAACACTGTAACATCAATGACCAGGTCTCCGTCGGAAAAGTGTGACGAGCCGGAACAAGAAATCAAAAGTGAATCACCTACAAAGCCTCTCAACGATGGCATTGAGTTCGTTCAGCTGGCCGAATCCGTTTTAGAAATAGAAATAGCCCTTGGAAATGGAGGAACCAAGATTTTCAAAGCCTTAGGTTTCAATAAGTTTTCGAATGGCACAAGACTGATAATTGGAAACATAAGCGATATATCGCAAGGCACATTCAATGAACTTCGAGGAGCTATTGAATTTCTAATATCCCACGATGTGCACAAACTAAACAGTGACATTTTCGATTCACTTGAAATGGAAAAACACACAGCAAGTCCTCCAACAAGCTGCGATTCTCTGGAAGGTCCTTGCCCGCCGCAATCTAACGAAGAGTTAATTGAAGAGAAAGCAAAACTCTTTGAAAATGTTCGTGAACTGCAAGAAACTGTTGCAGTACTCAAATCGGAAACAGTTGAACTTGCAAATGCACGACGCGAGTTAGAAGATGTGCAACTGATTGTTGATCAATTAAACAGCGAAAAATTAGAACTTAGGACCATTTGTGAAGAGAACAAATGTAAAATAAGTGAACTGAGTGAAATAATTTCTCGCGCTGAAAGTGAAAACATGAAATTGATTGCTGACTGTGAGGAGCTGAAAAAGGCTGTCGAGTTTGAGGGCACAGTAGAGAATGTTTCGCGTGAAAGCTACGAGGAACTTAAGCGTCTATACGAAGAAATAAACAAACAAGTGATTGAGAGTGACAACTGCCAGAGTTGTCCTGAATTAAAAGCCCAGATTTTGACCTTGAAAGCTGCGTCTTTAAAAGAGGCAACAAAAAGCAATTCAATACTCGATATATCAGATCTGAATAAGAGCAATAAAGACTTGAATGGTGAATTAATGTGCACAAATTGTAAAGAATATCTGAGTAAAATTTCAAAGCTTGAAGCAATTGTAAGTGAGAGTTCCATCGAACAGCTAAACGGTAGTAACAACCCTGATATTGTTCCAGAGTCCATTCAAGAAATTAATGAGCACAGAGATACGAATGGAGGCCTGGAAAGAAAAAATTCATGGGGAAGTTCGGATACTGACGATAAAGCAGTCCAATATGAAGACGAAATTTCAAATTTGCGGGAAGAATTGGAAAATGAAAAGTCCAAACATCAAGAGGTTCAAAGCGAAATCATTGATATTCGTGCAAAATTCACAGAGCAAAGTGAAGAATCTGCCGGCAAAATCAAAAATTTAAATATAAGATTAACAAAACTACAAACAGAATACGATGAACTCGTCAGCTTCGAACGGATGAAATCCACTGAGTTGGAAGAATCAGCTTTAGGTTTAGAAATGCTTAAAAAAGATTGTAGTCAGCTGCAGGAAACAGTTGCTGGTTTGAAAAACACTGTGGCAGTTCTTGAAGACGAACGTAATAATATTCTTCAAGAAAAGATAGAGCTGGAGAAAAATAAAAACGATCTCAACGAAGAAGTAAATAAACTGAAAGAAGATAACAAAATTATCTTGGATGAGAAAAATACAGTCCTGGAAAAATCTCAATTTGTTGAGAAGGAGAAAGAAAAAATTACAGCGGACTTTGAGGAATTGCAAACAAAAATTCAAAAACTCGTGGAAGATCGTAAAATAAATGAGGAAAATGATGAAAAATTAGAAAAACTCAAAGAAGACTTGGACCAAAATTCAAAGGAAAAACAAGAACTCGAAGAAAAGCTTAAAAAGTTCGGTGAAGAATTGACGACTGTGTCGGCTGAAAAACAACATCTTCAAAGTGAATTGGAAACCCTTAAGGAAGAACATGAAGCTCTCAAAGAGAACCATTTAAAGGAGAGAGAAATTTTGCATGAGAAAATTACTTTCCTCAATATAAAAATCGAAGAATTGACAAATGAAAGGAAGGAACTTGAAAGTGCGTACGAAAAAGCCAAAAATCGGTCCGAGTTTCTTCTTCAGCAGGGAAAAAATATGGAAGATGAACTTAGCCTGGAAATTTCACAAACCCGTAATTCAAATAGTGCCATGAAACAGGAGATGGAAGAACTTAAACAGAAGCTTCAAATTACGGAAGATAATTTACAAGCTGCCCTTGAACAAATAAACTGCGAAAAAGATCAATTACAAGTTGAGCATGACAGCAGTAAGAATTCTTTGCTTGAAAAAATAACCGAGTTAGAAAGCGAGTGTGCTCTCTTGAAAGAAGAGCTGGCTGCTTCGAAACAAAGTCTCTTGGATGAAGTCAGACTAAAACAAGCTCTAGAGGATAAATGTAAAAGTAAGGAAGATTTGCTTGCACAGTCTTCCAACACAAAGTACTCACTAGAAACAAAATGCTCTGAATTAGAGGAAAAATGCAAATATATAAAAGAACAGTTGGACGAAACGAAACAAACGTTGTTCATGGACATGAAGCAACTTGAGGTTTCAAAAAAAGAATCCCTACAAAAAGACGAAGTGATTTCCGAGCTTTCAAATAAAAACTCAACTTTGATCACGCGAAGCACCCAACTTGAAGAAAAAATTGCAGCATTGCAAGAAGAGGTTGAAGAAACGAAACGTGATTTCTCAGATAATGTTCGATTGAAAAATGAAGAGTCTTCCAAAAAAGACGATTTAATTTCTGAACTTTCAACTAAAAATACTTCGTTAGTCTCTAAAAGCACAGAACTTGAAAACCAAATTGTGCTTTTGGAAAAACAATTTGAGGAAACCAAACTCTGTTTGGCTTCTGAAATACATTTAAAAGAAGTTCTCGAGAAAGCCAACACTGAGCGAGATGATCTGATCGTACAATTGACCAACAACAATAATTCTCTTGTAACAAAAAGCACAGAACTAGAGGAAAAACTTGCAATCCTGGGAAATCAATTTGAAGAATCAAAACGCCATCTTTCGGCCGAAGTCAATAGACTGAATAAAAGTCTGGTTGAAACAAGCGCCGCGAGCACTGCACAGAGTTCCAAAATTGATGATTTGATGCAAAAAATTAAAACATTTGAAAGTGAGCTGCAAGTTGCTCAGAGAACAACTCTGGAAAGAGATGATCTCTTACAAAAAATCGATCACTTCCAGGAAGAATATGATTCACTTGCTCTAAAACATGCCAATTTAGAACTAACAAAGTCATCTTTTGAGGCTGAACTGAATTCAGCTCGAAAGGTTGTAGTGGAGAATGCAGCTCTGATAAAAAAATCCAACGAGCTCCAAAATTCATTGATGGAGATTCAATTAAAGTGTGATTCCTTGAAAGCATCAAATGCTGAGTTGGAAAAAGCAAATCAAAGACTTTCAAAGGAGCTGACAGATGCAATTCAGCAGGCTGAAGAGTGTAACCGGCTGAGGAGTGAAATTGTCACACTCCGGGAGGAGGTTGAAAAAGAAAAGAACATGAAAAACAAACTAGATGATGATCTGAAAACTCGTTTAAAGGATTGGGTAAGGATTGAAATAGGATTTTATTTGTTCAAATATTCAATTTAATCTTTGATACTTTACAGGAATCTAAACAACTTTCATTTTCAAACCAAATTTCTCAACTTCAAGCCAACATAAGCAGTTTGAGTTTAGAAAAAACAAGTATCCAGAAAGATTTCGAGGATACCATCAAAAGTAATTCCGATAAAATTGTCCAACTTGAACAACAAGTGCAATCGCTGCAAAAAGATCAAAATATGAACGTGTCAAAATCATCAATTTCACCAAAAAAAGAAAAGGGCATGGAACATTGGATGACTGAAAATCACCAAATGAAAGTAAAAACAAAAAATGTAATCATGCTTCAAATTGTACTAAAATCCTTATTCTAGATCAAAAACATGAGCTTAATGGACAAGCTTGATTCGTGTCAAAAATCATCTCCCAACGAAGAAAGAAAAAACCGCAGACTGAGTACGCATGATGAGAGAAGGATGCAATCATTTTGGGATAGCAATCGGGATGTCTCAACAATGACTGACCCTACAAGTTAGTTTAAGTTTTTTTTGGTATATCAAAAGAGCATCAACCAAAAACGGGTGAAATATAATTTTTTATTAGGTGCTGAATGCAGTTGCTCTGAAATGAATTTGAAACTAAACGAACTGAAACAGAAACTCCTCATCCGTGATAGTCAAGTAAATACCCTCTCAATGGAACTGAAGAACCACCCTCTGAAAACAGAGAACGCCACGCTCAAAAAGCTTTTCGCCGAAGAAGAATCCAAACAGCAACAATTGAGAAAGGAAATCAAAAAATACAAAAGTCTTATAGTGAATAGAACCAACGAGAGCCGACATTGTGCCAAATGTGCAGATCTTTCAAAGAAAATATGCGTTGATAGTTTTTGCCAGACAACCGATACCGATGAATCGGAGTGTTATCGTAAGCTTTTGAGCAAATACGAAGATCTTAAAATGATTTGCCGTGTAAGACATACAAAAATCAGAGAACTCGAGGATGCCCTCTCGAAGGGTAAGGAGAATGCAAATAATGATAATATATCCTCGCTTCACAATCAGCAATACAGAGTACGTAAAAGCAAAATTAACAAACTTATATAGTTCTAATTTTTGTTTTTTTTCTTTTTTAGCTAAAATATGAACAATTAAAAAAGGAACTGAACTTACTCCAAGAAAAATACGAGGAAGCAAAACTATTATGCAATAAGCGCTATGAACAACTTAACAAACTTTCCAACCAACAATTGGGAAATAGTTAGGTAATTGTTCGATAAGCAATAACAAAATTCACAAAACTAAAATACTTACTTAATTTACATTTTCGTCTCAATTTGTATAACTTTAAAAAAAAAAATAATATATTATTTTCTTTTTTTTTTGTTTGTATTAAAAATGCAACAATATTTGTACAGTATTACCATTTTAGAAAATACTCTTGGGATAGTTAGCTATTTATTATTTAGGGAAAAAAACAACTTTGTTTTGTGTGTGTGTTTTGGTCGTAAGAAAGAACAAGTCACTAAGTTTACGAAAAATAAAACAAAAATCTGATTTATTCAAAAACCAAAAACTTTTTTTTACTCACTTAGTATTGTTGAAGAGCTTATATGCTGTCAAATCTGATTCAGAGATAAAACAAGAAGAAGGACTTAATGTTCCTCACGGTCGTGAATTTTTAAACATGAAGTCAATTTGCCCCATCGAAGAGGATTCATACATTGAGTGATGGTCGTAACCTAATTATAAAAACCGAATCGGAAACTATATGTGGATGCAAATTTTCAACACAGTAAAATATAAGGAAAAATAATTTTGGCAGAATGAAATGACTTTTGTTGCCATTCGTAACAAAAATTGTCCATACTTCTGCGCGTTAGGTGATCATCGAACAGATAAAGCAGGAAAATGTTTGGTCTCAACAGGAAATTGACAGGAGTCAAGGAGTCTGCATCATTAACTAGCTGAACCGGTCAGCGCGCTATTCTTGCAAATCTACTATTTGTTTCCTCTGCGAATTCCTAAAACCTCTTGTTGAAGACGATCGACCCAAAAAAACATTCAAAAACTCATTCTGCAAGGTTTAAAATTGTTTTCATTGATCATTTTTTAGACAAGTAGGTTTTGCATTTTACTTTCACTTGAAACAAAATACGACAGATTGTTAAACAATTAAGCTCTACCCGATTGAATAATCTTTTAATATTAATGTGAGCTCCTATTAATTCAATTTGAATGTTTTGAGGCTGTCTTAAAAGATATTCAGGATACCAGATATGGCGTGATTTGGCGCTCCTTAAGCTCTAATTTAGCCTAGTTACGGCTGACCACAGCAATCCCTTTTCCTTCAAATTTGTGCTTGACGTTAAGGCAGGACACCACATCTTAAAGTTCAAAATTTCAACAACAAAAAATGTTGATGTTGAGTGGTAGTACCCGTGATGAGAAGGTTAGTGCGTCAGGCAAGGTCTTGGGTTCAATCGTTGCCTGTTCTACCTAAAAGTTTTTTTTGCACGAGCTTTGCTTCTTGCGAGGATTTGTCAAATCCTGTAATATATTTCTTCTCATGAAAAGTGCTTTCTCAAATTAGCCGTTCGGATTCGGCATACATACATAATATATTATTTAAAACATGCAAAATGTTTTAATTTGAAGCTAACAAATTAACAACAAGTATTTATAAAGGGTCACCTATTTTATATAACACGGTACTCAAGATATACATGGGTCTCCAGTCCTTTCTGCAATAACCTGAGCTTAACGTGAAGCTAGCTAAATTCTGAAGGTTTAGGGGAAAGAACTGAAAAAATTAATATTGATTTTGAGGGGGAAGGAATTTTGTGTGCTCAGGATTATAGGAATTTGCACAAAAAGAATGTTAAATTCTGGAATCATTAGAATTTTGATTATGTTTATGGTTTTATTTATACCCTTTAAGATGTTTGGAATAAACTACCAAGAACAAATAATTGGCAATTGGTATAAAAGGTCCTATATATTAGGATCTATTAAATTCTTTAAAAGTTGACAATATCGTCATTTCTATGGAACACTATTGCAATTAATATTTGCTCTAGTTGAAACCTTTGTAACCATATACTTCCTTAACACCATGGTTAACAGCTCTGTGCCCATACAATAAATTTATGTACTGGCTAAGTTATCCAACGACAATCATCTCAATTGTGGGCAACAGGTAGATCAAAATGCCCATTATCCTTAACAAAATGTGTGTATAACGAAGGGCAGATTGAAAATTGACCAAAAAAGCAAAGATTATGTACTTTATTAGCTCAGGAATTTCATTTTAAGTATTTTATCTGCCTTGAAAAATTAAGGATAAAAAAAGACAACAAACAATTGTTTACATTAATAAATACTTTTTTTATTCCAAAATTACTTTTTTTTTTATTTATAATCATAATGGGTCTTACTTGATCTCAGTATTTGTTTTTCTTTTGTTTTTATATTTTGTTAATTAATTTTTAACAGTCAAAAATACTACATAAAAATATAATAATATCCCTTAAATCTATACAACTTATGCAACAAAAAAAAAAGAATTAAAATAAAATCAACAAAATGAAAACAACTTAATTTATAATTAATTATTATTATTTTTAAATAAACATAATGATTTACATATTTTCTGTTTTTTTTTCTTCTTTTTTTGAGATTAGGGAATTACAATGACATTCATAATTAATTTAATAATCCCTTCTTCAAACAAACAAGAATTTAACTTAAAAATAAGAGATGAATTAATTATTTAATAAATCGTTTGCTTTTTTTTGTTAAAGAAACCACAAATCGATGTAATATAATGTTGAAGGGTGTAAAATATTTTGTTTGTTTATATTTATAATAATTGTTCAAGTTTTAAGTATTCCTTTCTTTTTTTTATTATTTGGCTGTTAATGAATAAATATATGTATGTATGTACTTATGTATGGTTTATGTGTGCGCTGAATAAAAAATATAATAGGTTTTGTTTTAATAATAATTGTTAGCTATTTAAGAAATAATAAATTAAATAATTATGTATTTATTATTTACTATGACTTCAATTGATGATGATTTAAAATTACAATTATTTACTTCATTTAAAACTTATAGACTGGGTTGACTTTTCTTCAAAGCGTTTTAAGAAAAGTTGAAAAATACAACAATTTGAAGCTACTAAAAATTATCGCTTGGCCAAGAAATTAATTTAAAAAAAATTCAGTCGACCCCAATTGCTTGGTCATCTTCAGCGAGAAAGTTAACTCAAAGTCAGAACTGACTACTGAGTGTAAAAAGTTGTAATTGACGAATTGATTAGATTTATCGATTTTGGTTTTTAAATGAAAATAAAATTTATATATCTATGCATATAATTTATAACAAAAATAATTTTGTATTTTTCAAGTGTATTAGCCACAAAATAAAATGATTTACAACAAAAAAAAACAATCAATTTAATTTCTTATATTGCCTTTTAAATAAAATAGTTTTGTTTTTGGGAAAAATATTACTTTTTGACATGTCAGCCTTTTTATTTTAATTACATAATATGTTTAAAGGAAAAAAATGAAACAAACGCTGTGAACAATACTTATACATAATAATTAAAAATAATAAAAAAAAACATTACATATTATTTACAATATAAAAATAAAACGAACTTAGTCCGCTTTGCAAGATGTTCTTCATGAAATAAACAAAAAAAACATTAAATTAAAACAAAAACGTTTTTTTAGATGCTAGATTTTTTAAACTTAAAAGTTCCCAATAAAGTAAAGAATGAAGGGATGGGTTTAAAGGTATTATGAAATATACATAGGTCAGGTAAAATTCAATAATTATGATATAAAAAATTAGATTTGGGATCAAACAGAACGGCTTCATAAATTTTATGGGCACTGGAAGCAAGATTTCATACAAAAAGATGATTTTCATCCATATTACGATTTTCGTTTTATAAAAACAACACAGCTATGTAGGAAAAAGTTGGTAGATTGTTCCTGCGCCTTCTTGGCTCTTTAAACTTCTTTCCATATTAGTGAAAATCATTTTACTGGGACATGAACTATCACCTCTTCAAACCCTATTTATTTTTCCGTCGTTTTGATAACAAAAACAGCAATACGGTTGATTATGATCAAAATGTGCGTCAATATTTTTTTGAAAAGATGTTGGCTTCATTTGATTGAGTTGAAACTCAATGATATTTAATTCCCCTATACGAATTAAAATTGTTCCACGATCAAAAATGTTATGGTAAATTTAGTTAAAAAAGTAAACACGTGCAAAATAAAAACTGACAAAAAATCTAGAACACTCTGCTGCAAAGCTTGTTTTTCACTCTTATGGAAATTATAACTCAGTTGTTGTTTGATATGTTCTTTTTTATGCAGCTTCGGTTTACTATCTTTAAAAACAAACCTTCTATAAGAAGGAAATCACATTACACCAATTTATATTATTAAAAACACCATAAGTTAAAAATTCTTATTCTAGACAACAATAATATGTCATGGAAGTTGAAATTGTTATTAAATTGTGAAGCATTCATTAAGAACAAACTCTCAAATACGTACCAATACCCATACCCATACATTATCTTAAGTAAATCTTGCAAAACGACTTTCTTCGTTACAAACAAAAATATCCCATTTTTTAAAATTTGTTGTTTAAAATTAAGTTTAACATCTCTCTTTCTCACTCTCTCGCCCCTCTAGTAAAGATTAATCTTTTTAAGAATAGTTTTCCTACACATATGACATGTGCGAAGGGTTTCTGCACAAACGCTACAAGCTCCATGCCCACATAGAAATACAACATCTCTTATGCGTTCCATACAAATACTGCAATAGTGACTCTCCTCGTACTCCTGTACTTTATTCTCCAAATAGCGTAAGCGATCTGCCGATGAAGTTCTTGTTGCATCTTTACCCGTTACTACGCGCCCATTCTGACCAATACGTTTCTCAATCATCAAACCACAATTGAGGCATTTTTTCATCCGTAACCCACACTCCTCACAAGATATCTGATGTTGGCAGGGTTCGAATTTAATTAAATGCAATACCTCATCACAGACTATGCACTCTTTTGGCTCAGTTATGAAAACTGGCGTTGGTAGCGGTTTGTTTTGTTGTTTGCGGCTGACATGACTGCCAGTTGCTGATGTTGGTGGCGGTGGTAGGACAGGTGATAGTGAGTTTTCAAATTTGTTGCTTTTGCTGGGATTCATTTCGAGATAAAAACTTGGATCTGAGTTGTTTTGTTTCTTTGGCACTTGCACATTTGAAGTGTCGTCTGCGGATGCTGCTGCTGACGACAAAGGAGGAGGAGGAGGCAGTTGATGATTGGATGACTGCTGGCCTCTTTGTGCTGGAATTGGTGGTGGTGTTGAAATTGATGCTGCACCCCCTTCGCCGCTTAATGCATTTCCATCGGAACTTATATTCGCACTCTCGACACTTTCATTTAGATTCAAAGTCTGGATATTTCGTGTCAACTGATTTATACCTCCCTCATGATTAAGCACAGCTGTGGATGATGTTGCTACATTGGTTGACATCCTTTGATAGCTTAGAATTAAATCCTTTTCTTCTTGTTCGGTGATCCATTCGAATATCGTCGCCCCCTTATTATTCGGCTCGATTTGACATCCTCTCTTAGCTAAGTAACATAATATCGTATACATCAACCGGTACTCAGTAAAATGGTGCAAGCATGTAAATATTTCCAAAATTTCTGGAGCTTCAGTCGGTGCTGAGGCCTGCTGAAGATTTGTCTTCTTAATCACACATAAATGCATGGCGTTGTCGCCGTCTTCGTCCTTCGCTAAAATATCACAACCTAAATTGACTAGTTTTTCAAGGGCGGCCGCATGGCCTTGCGAAACGGCCAGAAGGAATGGCGTTTGACGCCGATTATTACGTATATCGATTTCTGCTTGCCCTTCCAAGACTAGCGCTTCAACGACATTTGCATGTCCATTGAGAGCGGCCAAATGTAATGCTGCAAAACCATCGTCTTTCTTAACGTTCACAAGTTGACGAGATAGATGGAGTATACGCTTGGCCGCTATGACATTTCCTTTAAGCGAGGCGTGATGCAATACGTTGAATCCACGGTTATTCTTTACCGTGAAGTCTAAATTCGGAGCGCTACATAGAAGTTCAACTACTTCAGTATTTTCTTTGGCAATTGCATCGTGCAGTGCGGTGTCGCCGTAAGAATCTTGGATATTCACATCGGCACCGAACTCCAAGAGCTGACGAACACAGTGAGGTGTTTTCTTGTGAGCGCAAATGTGCAGCGCTGAACAATGACTGGAGTTTAAAAAGTTTATGTCTGCTCCGTTCTGCAAGAGAATCCTCATAGTTTCTGGCTGATTACCAAATGCAGCATAGTGCAGAGTTGAATCACCTTCCTTGTCCACTATATTCACATTGGCTCCTTTGGTTATTAGATAGTTGACTAAGTGCACGTAGCCCTGATGTGCGGCGACTTGAATGCATGCCTTACCGCCACTCATGACATCAACTTGTTGAGGATTTTGCTCCAAGTATTGTTTGACGAATTCCAGATGACCCTGCGCTGCTTCACGCACCAATTTGTCAGCTAGTGAAGTTCCCGATAAGCCAGAGAGGGGAGTCATCACATGATCAGTGCGGCGGTGACTTAGGTCCATCATGCTGTTAGAACGTTCGGCTGCTGTTGCCAATGGAGATCTTTCTAGTTTGACACATTTCGGATTGAGCGTCCATTCGAGACCATCGTCTAGCTGTTGAATTCTTAGATCACCATCTGAATATACTTTTATAACTTTGCAATGTTTTCCTAGAGCCTAAAATAGCAATTAAAAAAAGTTTAAGAAATCTTAATGTCAAACAGAAAGAGATTCATACATATTTCATCAATTCAATCCACTCGCCATGTCCTTTCTGCAGCTGTTGAACTTTTGCTGCATCAGTTATTATTGTAACCAGATCACCAACTCTAAATGAGCACACTTTAACTAATGCTGCCGGATGAAATGTCCAACGATTTGGACAATTATCATATTGTACCCTTTAACATACAAAAGAGAAAAAGAAATCAGTTAAAAATATTTTAATTTAAACAATTATATGATTAAAATATGTACATACCGTATATCACCTTTATCAGTTATTCTATGTACTGTGCCTAATTTTGATAAATGCTCTACCATTCTAGGATTCCATCCACCATGCCCTTGTTGCAATTTCATAAGAGCATCAACTTCTAAACATACTTTCACACGATCTCCAACTGAAAAGACGGGTTTGACTGTCGGAACAACGGGTTGTTGTTCCTCTGGTTGACCTAATAACAAAATGGAAAACATTTAATTATTTGTATAACGAATCATTAAAAATTAATTATCACGACACAGATTTCGAAACATTCTTTTTTCTCTGACAAATACTTTTGTTAAAGATGCTTCTAAGGCACTTCTTTTGGTTTTTTGCATTCGTAATTTAAATCATCTCCGACAGGGGATGTAAAAACGCCGAATATCATTTTAAACAATGTTCAAATCATTTTTATAAAAATTCGGAAAATTAAGATGAACTTATGTCGTCGTTTAACCACAAAACTTACCTAACACAGGCATATGGTCTTTATAGTAATGCCCTCCAGATGTTGGAACTATATATTTTAAATCTACGTTTCCTTTATGTCCGAGTCTATAAACGTTTGTTGAACCCGTTACCCAAGATACATTTGCTACACTTCGACAAGATTCGTTGTCCCATCCACGAATTTCCATAACACGCCCACTTTTACCTGAAATAAATTTTAAAAATTATAATTTTTTTAATTTTACGATATCAAAGCGTTAATTTTTAATTCTCAGAACTGCAACGTTTGGAGAATGTGATAGATAAAATCTGTTTTTAACACTCAAATGTTTTGTATGTCATACACGATTTGAGCATTAGAAGCATTAAAGGTGTCGGTTAACATTTTTTTTTAATTATTGAACATTGCAATAAAAAGGAAAAAAATATGCATTCCATATTCGTTTAGCACGACTATAGAACAAATGTCTGTTTTTAATATTACGGACAAAGTTCGGCTGAAAGAGCATTTCAGACAGCGGGAGTATAACTCGCATATTGTTTAAGGTTAGGAATAAAACTGGCTATCTTATTTGACAATAGTCCGTTAGCTTACTCTTTTTTTTTCTCGTTTGACGGTTTTTTCTTTTATGGCTTAAGGATTATTGCACACGTTGCTGTCTCAATCTTAACTATTTTGTCCAAATTAAAGAAATCCTTGTTAAACAAGTTTTTGAGAAAAATATAAAATATATCACGAATTTTTATTGTGGGGCTTTGCTACCCGACGAGACGACCGTTTAATAGAATTGATTGTAGGGCAAAGATTCAACAAAGCAAAATATATTGTCCGTCATGTGAAAATCATCCATTCAAATTTAAAAAAAATCATACCAGCGGACAGATTAAGGGGAAAATATACCTTTAGGTTTTTAGACATCTGGCATGGCAACCAACCGTCCTACGCATTAACAATCACGCATCGATCCGCTCGGAATGCACTTTCTAGAAATCTAGATCTTTTGTTAGATTTTGTTATTACATCTATATTTGTGCATACTTCGAATTCAATATTTGTTCGTTTGTATGTACTGTTTAGCAGTCTGTTCTCTATAAAACTTCGAGAAGATTTTATTTCGAAAATGTATTATAGGCAATTAAGACAAATTTCATGAGAGTGAAACAAACAAAAAAAAAAAAACATTGGCCAAGATTTAGGATAGATGTCAATGACGGCGTATTTTTAAAACACCTTTAATTAATCAATCAACGAATGTATTTATATTTTGATCCACTGAATTTTTTAAAACTATTGCCTCATGGTATTTATTTTGTATAGATATGACTTTTTGATCTACATACCTTCTCCACCGTCTTGTTGTCCCCACTCCCAATCTGGACCACGAACAACTTTAGCTCCAACAAATATTCCTTTCAATTGGATTTTTCCAGATCCTTTACGGGGCGGCACCCTCACTCTAGAACAAAAAAGAGTACATATTTGGATTTTAGAAAGTTTTATTTTATTTTTCATTTTTTCAACTCATTGTCAGTGATATAGTGCACAACATACCCAAGAGATGTGGGTGTAGTGTAACGAATAAACGGATGTTCTATATCATGCTGGTCAGCCCCGTAACAGTAGGCGCACAAATGATAATTAGAACACAGCGCGCACTTAAAGACAATTCCGGCTATTCCCCCCTTTGAGCAACCGTCACATACAACATTTGAATGGCGAACACCTATAACAAAAAATATAAGAATTTTAAAAATATATATCGAGAAATATTTAATATAAATCGAAGAAGCACACACATTTTTGTAGGAAGGAATTTATTTTATTTTATTAGCGGAATAGCTACGCGCTACGTAAGTATAAAAATATAAAAGCTTTTATTTTTTTTGTTTCAGCAAGACTTTATTGAGACTCACCAACTTGTGCGTTGTCTATGATTATCAAATCGTACTGATTCTGATATCCAACTCTGTAATTTGTTCTATGACCGGAATCCCAATTCACCACAACTGTCTTCTCGGGGGAATGTGCTGATCCGAAACGTCCTATCTCACAGACTGTACCGACATGACCTTCTCCGTCGTCTACAAAAACAACAACAAAAACAAAATAAATTTTAATACGCGTACAAACAACAAGAGTACATTAAAGCAAAGATAATTATATTATAGTAGATATTTGAGAGAAGAGGCGAGATGAGCCGAGTCGAACCAGAAGCTATGAGTGGAATGGAGTGTCTGTGTCTTTATGGAGGATGCAAGGCGGCAGGCTCTTTTTTACTAAATCTGTTGCGGCTGCTCTGCTCCTACTGCCAAATCCAAACTACTATGCTATATGTGGATCTTGATGTTTTTTGGGGTGCGCGCATCAGTATATTTGAATTTGGTTCGTCGTCGTCGCGGTCGTCGTCGGGTACTTTAGTTAGTTATTTTTTTTTTTAATGTGGGGCATGTTGATGATTCTTCTCCCTGTTGCGCAGAGAGCAAGCGTGGTGTGGTGTTAAGCATTTGTTTTGTTTTTGTCAATCTAATTTTAAATTCAATCTTTCGTTCATCGTTCATCGTTGGTCGTTCGCCATAGCTCGGGGTAGACACAAGGAAATATTTCTTACAGCCATATCCTCCATCATCATCATCATCATCGTTTTGTTGGCTTTCCCTTTTCAGCTTCCATATCCATTGGCTGGCTCTCTGCTCGGAATTCATATGATAAAATGTGAATATTTTGAAGGGAGGACGACGCGGTGGCAGCAGATGAATTTTAGAATGTTGCCCTTTTACTTCAAATATAAATCTGTCTACAGCACGCGACAAAGTATTTTCATCTTTTTGGTTTTTCATTATATTGTACATATGTATGTTATATATATAGACTTTTTTTTAAATGAAGGGAAATGTGGATAATGGTACCATCTAACCTATGCCGTCACCAACTCAAGCATGTGTTATATATATTAAAAGTTAAAATTAAGTACCTGAAGGGGGAGACCATCAGTTTTGTATTAATGACTTGGGATTTGGATACCTATAGCATAGCAACCTAGTCAAATGTATTTTAGGCTTTCAATCAAATTTATTGCCTAGGAGACTAAACTAGAAATGAAAAACCTTGTATTTTGAAGGTTTTTATAATAATCCTGTGTTTCATGATTAAAGCAAACAATAAACTAATTTTATATTATTTGAAAAATTGAAAATAAAATCAAAAGTAATTCAAGTCATTGCCCCCAAGAGAACACAAAGTAATGACAACATCTTGCTAAACTCTGTCTGGATGAGAACAGAAGAAAATGTTTTTATCTTTGTTTTGCATACCAAAAAATTGCTCACGCACTTTAAACTCTGTATGTATCACAGTGTAGGTGTAAGTTAGGTAATATTGGTGGACTTCTGTCAAAACCTGGAAATCTGAATAATTCGTTGGGAAACTCAAAAATTCTCGGAATCCAGAATATTAAAAAAGGGTTGATTCAAAAGAAGTTATGATATACATAGTTTGTCGGTTTTGGCCTAAAATGGTTTTTGAAAGAACAAATTTTGCAACTTCTATTTTATGTTATGCTAAAAATTCAAGTTTTTTTTTTAATTATTAAAACACATTCATGAATTCGGTATTTACCTTAAAATGAACAAGATATTTGGACATCTCATTGACCGTTTGGGTTGGGTGTTAAGACGTACAGTCCATGGAAATTCGAGTACTGTTGGCATTAGCCTTTAAAATTTGTTTTAAATAAAGTGTATAAGGGGCGTATAAATAATCTTCTTTACAAAAATTGAGTTTTGTAGGATTTTTTTTTCAAATAAGGATATATCGTAACCTAATTTTACTGGACTTGTAGTCTATCTTGACGATTAAAAGTAAGTGCTAAAAAAATAACCCGTATTCCCGCTTTAAAATAATCCCACCTTATAAAACAACTGATTAAAATCCCTTGCGAAACTCCTAAGAGCTAATGAATCGTTATATTCAATGACATTCCTTCTGGGTTCTTGTAAGAGTTTAGGATTTGGAAATGTTTTATTTCTTAAAAGCCTAAACATATCAAATCTATGTGGATTAGGATCTAACGAATATTTTGATTAATGACAATGTTTCATTAAATTTGATTTGAATTATATATTCATATTTTACTTTTTTAATTTTATAAATTTACTAACTAACTAAAATTTCGCTGTAAATTTCAAAACCATATTTCCAGAGGGATTCGAATCCAAATCCCTATTGAAGAAAAAAAGTTGTTTCGGCACACCTCGTAAAATGAATTTCATCCTGAAGCAAACAGCCATATGCTTTGTTTTTCGATACGTTAAAACAAAGTTCAAAAAAAGGAAGGAAGTACCATATTTTCCCGTCAAAAGCAGGGAAATACTCTTCTGTTTTAAGTATATTTCTGACGAGTGTAAAGAAATCGAAGAAATAAAAATGAAAAACAGTAGTTGGAACTTATATTCCAAGAATAGCATACTGAATTCACATACCACATGTCTCATTCATAAGAGCGCCACACAGTTCTGTTATTGAAAAAAAAAAAAAAAAACAACAAAATACGAAATCCAAACAGAAGTGTATTTTTAGATTATTCCAAATATATACCTACCATAATATTATAAATCTTTTACAATATTTAAAAAAAAGAGACGTAGGAGAATGAACTCACTCTTATTTTTTGTTAATCTCAAAAATATAATTTTTGAAATTCTTTCTAAAAATGAGCATATTACTATATATTACCTTGATTTTGCCATATCCAATTTGGTCCGCGAACAACTCTAATGCCTGGTGGAATTGTTGTGGCCATTTTTCAATTTTGTTTGTTTTATTTAAGTCTTGTCCTCGTGTTTTTGTTTTTATTATAATTTTGATTGAGTTCTTATAAACTATTTGACTTCAGTTGGTTTTTCCCTCGAGAATTATCTATCCCAAAAAGAAAATGTGTTTTCTCATTTTTTATAAGTTTTCCTCTTCTTTTGTTGTTGGATGAATATTCACAAAGCGAGTTTTAATCAATTATAAGCGGTAGGTCAAGTTCGACCCATGCGATCTGATCCCAGGATTATTGATTGTCATACTGAAAGAAACAAAAAAAAATTATTAAAAATAAGTTGAAGAATAATATTGGTTTATAATTTATAATTATGTTTTTTATTATTTTATTCAATGGAAACAATGCGTGTTATCATTTTATACAAAATCCCCTCTTTTACTCAATCAATTTCTCCTCGAAATATAAATAAAATAAACTCAATAGCGAAAGGAAGAAGCGTTTCACTTGATTTTTTTTATCTCAGTACTGCTTTTGAGTTTAAATAAAAAGAAAAAATAAGAATACTGTAATACTTCAAATATTTTAATGACCAATTATTGTTAGTTACGATACAAAATTCGACAGCTTTTAATGAATTGAGGAATCGATTGGGAAAATAAACGATAAAAAGGGGAGTAATGCACAGCTTGAAACAGAAATAAATTCCAAGGGTTAATATACCAAGGCGTTTGATTTTTGTATTTTCAGCCCTGGTAAAGAAAGCATTCTAGGTACACTTTAGAAATTACTCCATAGGTTAAGACATTCTAAACTGCTATTGTGGAACTAAATACAACCAAAAAATAACAGGTCCCCTCATAGATCACTGAAAGTTAAATGGAAACCTAAGCATCTCAAGTATTAAGACCGGGCGATATGCAAGTTTTGTAAGGCGTACGAGAAGACACCCAGATCGCATGTAATGTCATCATTCGCTAAGGACACAATCTTTTTTAATTTAAGTATGATTTATTTTAAATAAAGCGAGTTAAAACTTTTGTCAACATGCAAAAATAAAATTAGTAGATTTCATTGTCACTAGGGAATTTTTTAATACTTTCGACTTAGATCATGGAGATAAAAATACACTGTTCAAATTAAATTTACAATTGGTGTTGAAGCTTTACGCATGGACGCTCTTCACTCAGCAACGAAGTAAGTGAAAGTCGTCCAGTTATTGTGTCAGAAGATTAAGTGTTGGAGTGCAAAATTTAATAATGAGTAGGTTCAGAAAATTTAAAGGACTTCGTTTGCACATCACTTTTTGAAGGACAAATTAGATCAATATAGCCAGTAAATTTTGCAGATGTGATTAATTTTAAACTTAGATCTTTACTCCACTATATTTTAACTTCAGTTTATCGTGCACAAAATGTCAAAAACATCATTATCAACAATAAAACTCGTAACACAAGTCCATAATTAGTTGTGTTTTGGAATAAGATTGTTGAATAAATAAATAAATCACAGTTATAAAGTTCAGATTTTGAACGTTAATTTTCTCTGAACGTTAATTTTGACCAAGTCAACTAATTAGTTTTCTTAGTGTCATAAACTTCAAACTCGAACCTTTACTTCAATAAACTCTACCTTCCGTTGATCATGCAATAACTACTAAAAAAATAATTATCTACCAAACACTCCTCAGGAAAGCTACAAGTCTATCTTGAATTGTATTTTGTATTTTAAAGAAATACATACTTATTCCTTTTCCAATTTGACAAGGAACCCTTTCACATGAAACATTAAGTGTTGAATGAAAAAAAAAACATGATTAGCTGTCATTTTGACATGAGTGGATTTGACTTGACTAACTTACCATTCACTTTCCAATAAAGTTACCTTTTTTTGGCGGCTGGCCAATCAGATTCTAGAAACTTGACTTAGGTACTGGGCAGGTTCAGACAACATAAGGGACTTCATTGGAAGTCAACTTCCTTCTTTGAACGTACATTTTGACCAAGGCAATAGTAAGTTTTCCAAATGTCATGAATTTCAAATTCAGAACTTTACTTCACAAACCCCTATTTTAAGTTCAATACAAAAAGTACCAACAAAAAATTATTGTCTACAAAAAACTCCTCAGGCAAGTTACAAGTCCACCACGATTTAAATTTTGTATTGTAAAGAAATATTACTTATTTCTTTTCCAATTTGACAAGGAACCCTTTTGCAGAAAGTATTAAATGAAGTTGTGCAGAAAATAAATATATCACAGAGTAATAAAGTTCAGCTTTCAGTTGAATGAAAAAACAAACGTGCGTTAATCGAGCCTATGGCCATCGTACCACATTAGGAACGTAGAACAGTTGATTTCCGAATAGTATAAAAGCATATTTATTTGTTGGAAGTCTCTCCAAGCCAAAACGTTAGCAGGCGAACAGTTGAACACTCAAAACACATGAATAAATCCGCCGTAAAACCTTGATTTTAAACTGAAACACTTTCCTTTTTCGCTGGCATCAAAAACACATTGGGTGGAAGCTGCTGATGGCATCAAACAATCACTTAAAAAATATGAAAGCATTTTAAAATTAAATAATCTTATGTTATCATTTTTTTAAGTTGAAAATATTAAGAAAAACCCTCGTATCTTGTGCATTTTGATGATTTATTTATTTTTGTTTTTTTTTCATAACTTGTTTCATTGAAAGATGTGATAATAGGACTGTTTTATTTTTGTTTAAAGATTTATAATCACTTTAAATATAATAGATTTAAAGAAACTCCTTACTTCCTATCTAGACGATCAAAAAAAATTCTCATCATTTAATCAAAACCGATTTTGATGACAATTCATCTATACCTTCCTCTTCAACTCATACGGCATGCATAAGGTTAATCGAAAAAAAACACAGTTTTTCAAGGTTTCAAAAACACATGTGTGCTTTATGTTTACAGAGGACCAACCGGGTTGAGTGCATTGCATAGTGCACATTTATTTTGTTGTCATCATCATCATCTATAGGAGTAGTTTCAGTTTTTGTAGGAGAATCGAAAAAAAAGGCAAACAAACAACGACAACGACGATTTCTCAGCACGTGCTGCAATCATAACCACTATATACCTATAGTACACTATCCATAATATCCACTTCGGGTTCACATTCGGATTTAGACTTCATATCATTATTACACACACAAATTGGGTCAGTTAGGTATATTGGGGAAAGTAAATAATACATTTTATTCAAATACTATATATATGTTTTTGTTGTAGTCCCATATGCCATTTGAATGATGCAGCGCATGCAGCAGGAATAAGTAAATAACATAACTTACATACGACGTATATTATATTTTATTCTTGAACATACTATTGGGTTGACATTTTTACAACTTAATCGGAAATGAATTTTGTACCTACTCCTCCTTCTTCATTTTTATATCGGATGACTCATCGATTTTCTTCAAAGTTTTCTTCTTTTTATTTTTAGACCGTTGGAAACCTTTTTTGGCAAACAACTCCATTAGCAGTGATAATAGGTATACATAGGGAAAACATGCGACGTAATTTTAGTTTCTTGCATTTATGGCATGTCCTCCTTCCCTTGAGTTACCTTGCAGAACATTTTTTTTCAATAAAAATTAAAAGTTGGAACGTATTTTGTTCGAAAGTTTAAACTTAAGTGGGGCATAAGTAAATTTTAATATTTTAAACTGTTTTATGGCGTAGTCAACAAATTTCTGGCAGAATCTTATTACTTCACAGTTTTTAGTGTTAATTTTCCCGATTTCATGATTATAATCATAAGTTTGTTTAAAATAAATCCAAAGCTAAAACTTAAAAAAAAAAAAAAACAAGCTTGATATCAAGAGACTGCGGCATATATACATATATAGATATATTGTGCGTCCTGAAAGAGTGTCTTAGCTTATAAGATAGGAGATTTTAATGTTACTCAACCTCCTATATAAGAGATTAAATACATTTTGTATATGGGATGCCAGTAAAATTCCGCTCGCACGGGTAATTACTATTCTGTTGCATTTTTTAGATCACCAAAATAAGTCGAAAAAACAGTTTTGACAGACAGACTTTTTATTTTTTAAGTTAAGGGATGTTTTGTGAATCAAAAGAAAGTTGAAGACTCATCCTTTATAAAAGTATTACATCCTCGAAATCAGTTTCGAAGCTTTGATGTTTTGGCCTCCTTTTTAGATTTGATTTTGTATACAAACCTTTTTTTATCTTGTAATAGAGTTCTGAGCTCCTTGAGGATGACTCCTTTGATATGGAGTCTGCTTATCTATTGACATGGACTTCTACATGACCCTGTTCACTAGGGTGCTTTTTTGGTGAATACGTGTTTTGGGCGGTCCCATTGTGGAAATATATTGCTAATGTCAAAAAAAAACAATTCAACAATTCCCTAGAACCCAAGTCTTAGTAAATAAGTAAATAAATAACAGAAAGCTAGAAATGCGCAGTTTCAGACAACATTTGTAGTCAACTACATTTATTTGAACGTACATTTTGACCATGGCAAATAGTTAGTTTTTCAAGTGCATCACTATTTGTTTTTTGTATTGTTAAGAAATATTACTTATTTTTTACCAAATTGACAAGGAACCCTTTTTTTTGAGTAATAAAGTTCAGCTTTCTATTGAATGAAAAAAAATTATCAACTTTCATTTTGACAGAAGTAGACATGACTTAATAGTTAGGGAGAATTTTCTTGACTAGCCTTTCAGTCAACTTTACATTAAAGTTGCCTTAATTGGAAGGTAATTTTTTGGCAGCTTGCCAATTAGATACTTGAAACTTTCAAGCCTCTTATGTCGACTGAACCTGCCCAATGTGATTTTGAATTTTGAAAAGTAAGAATATGACTTTAAAAACTTTTAAGGCGCCAGTTATATCTATCATTGAAATCGATCCGGACAAATATTTGAATCGATATTTGATGGTCTTTCCCTTTGATTAGAAATAAAAATTATATCCTGATCGATCGGAAATCACGTAAAGAATTTTTTTTTGAGGAAGAAAAGTGTAACTGGGCTTTTATTTTGTATATTTTCTATAAAAATGTATTTTCTATTTTCCGGACGGAAATTCGTTTTGCTGAACAGCTGATAATTTTATGTTCAAAAGAGAAACGAATCGTTCCACTGATTTCTGTTCCAATTTTAAACAATTCCAATGACAGATTTCTGTCAGTAAAATTTTGTCGGTGTATTTCAATCAGGAAATTTTGTTCAATGATAGAAATGTTCAATTATAGCTATAAACGACTCGTCAAAAAAATTCCAATGTTTCTTTTCAATGATGAAAATCAATGATAACTATACCTGGCGCCTAAGTCCTTAAAACCTGAATTTGGAACTCGTTTAATTAAAATCCATTAGTAAAATTTTTGTTTTTAGTTTTTGAACATGTTACAGATTTATTTCTAGCAAAAGATTGATACAATATTGAAACTGAATCCGATGCTCAAGTATTTAAAAAAAAACGATGCATTTAAAGTTTTATTTAATTTATAAATCCTTTTTAATTGTTTTAATGATGAAATTTAATTTTACTGAACAGCTGACTGCTACAAGCGAAAAAAATCCATTTCTTTTTACTGTTGGTTTTCCAATTTTGTATTGTTTCGATCACATCATTATACATTTTACTGATGAAAGCAACAGTACAAAAATTGTCTGAGGCGCACACCTCGAGTTATGATGGGAAGAAAACAACATTTAATGATGTAAATTTACTCATTGCTATAAACACTCATCAGTAAAACATTTCAGATTCCTCCTGGTTCAAATTTTACTGATGGATTTTACTGATAGCTATAACCGGCCCATAAGCCGGCTCAGTCGGCTACATAAGAAATTGATCTGAAAGAAGGTAAATTAAAAAATTCTGAAAACATTGCGTTACCTTTGAGTGCAAGTAGAAAAAGCCTCATTGCTTTAATAGAGTGGATTTATTACAAAAACTCAAATCAATGTACGTGCTCAGCTCATATTTTGTATAATATTTACAAATACAAAAATACCGTCATTTATGTAATGTTAAGAAATTAAACCACAAATCCGTTTTTGTTAAAAAAAACTTATGGAAAAGCTTCCATTGAAATTATATTTCTAACCCCACTGTTTGCAATTATAGATGCTATGATTAACCATTGTGGAAGAAGTAAGGTAGTGAAAAGTTGTGGTAATTGGTTTTAAGAGATTCCATGACTTTTTTATTATTGTATGTATGTTTGTTTGTTTTTCTTCTTCTATTCTATTTCTTTGCTTTTTTAATTTAAACGCACTGTTGCGTTGGTGACTTTTACTATTTTTTCTAAGATCTAAAAAAGCAACATAGCGTAGCAAAAAAAGAAGTAGTTACCTTTCTATATCCATATATCTATATATTCATAGCAACTCAAATAAGATTCGAATGCAAATGTACCCTCTCGGGTATGTACATACAGACATAGTTTCTTTCTTTCCAATTATAAACAATGATTATGACGAAGGGCTAAGTGAAGCCATCGCCATGTAAAACAGGAGCCATGACGATGTAAATTTATTTTTTTTTCTCCAGTTATTCCATGCTCTAGATAGAAACAAATTATTTCGTAACAAAAGTTACCAATCTTAAGCATTTGGTTTGTTATTAATTGTTTAAATATACTATAGCACTTAAAGAGAATATAAATAGAGGCACAAAATATAAGTATTTCCACAAACAAACTTGATATCGCATTATTTATATGCAATCAAAATTATATGTTTGTATCAAAAACGGAAGTGGGTATGGGATTCATTCAATTTTGTGATTGATACTGTTTTCATTTTTGTTTTTGTTAAAAGGTATATATGTATGTTTTAAGGGCTTGGTTTCATAATTTTTCACCCTAGGTAAGTACATTTTTTTATCGGGAAGATACTATCACATATTACGACGCCTAGTCATGACAGGGAAGATCGCGAATTGCGCTACAAGACTTCATACCTTTCATTTTCAATGTGAGTAATAAGCTCATATTTCTATTTTGTAGATTACTATTAAGGTTAATTAAAATTAATGTTTGAGATAAAGAGACGAAGATTTGGATCGATATTTTCCTTTGCACTCCATCATTTTTATTTAAATGACATTTAGACGACGATTATTTATAGGCTTGTCACATCTGAAAATATTGCAAGAAGACTTTATCATAAAGATGCCTATATTCTCATTTAGAAATAAAAAAGTCAAAGGTGTTTCAAAGGTTGGTACAAATGCAACGAAAATTTCGAATCAAAAAAGAATAATTAGAGCCTTTAAGAATCTGCATATCATATTGGTTTAGTAGGACAAAGAATCATTTAAGGAACATCAAAAAAAATATACAATAAGAAGGTAAAATAAGGAAGGTAAAACTCTTTTCTGTTAAGATTGAATCAATTTAGTAGTTTTTTTGATAGGACTATGCTTAAAAATAATAAATATATTAGGTGGCGCAATAGTCCTTAGAGAACCAAGGGTTAGTGACTTGCAACTCTAAACCATTCCTGGGACTTGATTATGGAATTCGCGGCGAATCGTTTTGCTAGCGAGTTTGCCATTTTTCAATTATTCAATTATATTCACTGTACGATTTCGTGGATGCTTTCTTGATCGTAATTATATACAAATGTGAGTTAGCTTTATTTAATTTTCTTACAATTTATTCACAATCCACAATATAATACAAAATATTAAAATTCATTCAAGGAACCATAAAAACAAGCAAACAAATCGACATCAATTGTTGGCTCTCGTAGAGTTTATGAAGAAGAATAAGGGCATTGCAAAAAATTTCTCCCTTTCAGCATAAATAAATTTAATATTGTTTATTGAATAAATCACCGCAAATTTCACAAATTCAATCATAACAAAACAAAATATATGGAAACCTGTTAAACCAAAAATGTCAAATCACTCAAATTTAGGAAGAACTATTTTCGCTTCGCCACGAATTTGAAAGGTCGAATTGAACCTCATAATCAGGCCCTGTGTGCGAGTCATTTGAGGGATAAAGGGGACCTAGAGTTTTAATGTCAAATTTGAACGGCAAATTTGAGAAACCACTTTTCACGGCAGCAATTACTCTCGGAGGATTTCTCATTTCCTCGCAAGAGATAGTACCCGAGAAAACAACTTTCTTAGGTGGCACAGGCAGGGATTGAAAATCAAACCAAGGGTAGGTACCACAGTTTTTGTAAACAAAAACTATCTTATTCGTTTTCTCTAACTAACGTTATACCAAGGAAATTATTTTCCACTCATGAAAATTATTGAAGGTATTTGATTTTTCCTTTGAAAAAGAAAGTGGAAAATAGTGTATTTAAATTTGGTGTTATTTATAAAATTACTGCTATTTGTTTTTTTTTTTAAAAACTTCAGATAACTTGAATGTAAAAATGTTCAAAATATATCGAAGCAATTACAATAACGAACTTAAACACCTTTTTTTAATGGGCTATAGCTTTTCTTTAAACCAAATGGACTTGGGCTAAAACCAATTTGTTCGGGCTCCCTGAAACTACCCATCTGAAGTTTTTGTCTGTTTCATTAAACAAAAAAAAAAAAATCTCTTGCATAAAAGCGTGTAAGATTTGAGTGTAAAAACAAAGTTCCACCGATGGCCACAATTTATAACACGCATGTGGTAGACGTTCCTTATTAATTGTGTACTCCACACTAGAGTCAAATGTTTCGAAATCATTTTACATTTACCATCAAGTAAGGTACATTAAAAACTTAGCGACTACGTAACAATATGAAAATTTTGACTGGAACAAAAATGTTTCAATAATGTCCTGAACAGGTGACTAGCTGTCTAAGAAAATAGGCGTGCTTCTGTTATGGCTTTATACCTATTTAATTATATTGCATGTTTACCTTATTGCTAGTACATAGTTCAGCTTAAAATAAACTTGTTAATTAAAGTTGCCAAAAAGATTTACGGCTGGTTTGTTCACAGAAGGTTATGCTTTCAACAAAACTATCGCAACCGGCTGATATCTCTAATGAACTAGCCCTTAGAGCCTTGACTTAATTCCTTGCTAGTTCGCTGACCCATCAGTAAAGATAATTATATTGAAGCCTTTCGTAAATACCTATACCATCGTTGAAATACCTATACCATCGTTGAAATCATCTTCGGTTGGAAAAATGACTTTAAAGTTCTTACTGAGTTTCAATGTTTCTGTCTTTTAGTCTCACTTGAGTAGTCTTAATCTATTGCATTTATGTCGCTTGCCACAAGTTGTTACAATTAGTTCAATTAGCCCTTATGACATTCAACCACCCTTTAGTCATTGGAATAAGATTCGCCCTCTTCTTACCGCTCCAAAAAAAAAATTGAGCAAAAAACAGAACAATATAAATCCAATAGATAAATATTTGGAATACGGTGGCGTATGGAAGAGTTTCACTAGAACTGCACTTGCTATTATTAGTGAAAGTCCAGAGCTAAACAAATCCAATTAGCAACACTCCAAGTGAGAAGCATTGCACACTCTAGACCACAAAGCTCCATCGATATCATAACCTATTAAACAATCTGTCAAAAATTAAAACAAATCTCGTAAAAGAATTTACGCAACTACTTTAATATAAAATTTACACTGCACAGGGATTCAATATTTAGCCAGGAGTCGGAATTGTAAAAGATGACTAGAATCAAATTTGTATAGGTAGCTATATTTTTCATAAATTATCATACCTTATCTAACAAAACAGAAAGTAACATCTTTTTTTTCAATCTTCCGAATCCTGGGATGACGAAGCTACAGACAAGAAAACTTTCATTGTTTGGAAATGAATGAAATAAAAAACGGTCTTGTTTTCTCGACACATTATGAATCAGGCTTTTGTCTGATTTAATTTTTATTCAGAAGCAACATACATCAGTTTCCAAGAACACTGAGATTTCAACACTGATATAAAAAAAAGCATCGAAATGAGATGATTAAGTAAACATCTTTGATTTGTCACAACGCTTAGTGCTTTTTTTGTTATTTTTTAATTCACCAGCGGTTTGCTGCTTATAAAAACTGAAACATCATATTTTTTGACATAGGAGCGGAAATAGTACTTCACAATTTACAACATAGAAAAAAACAACAACAAATATCTATTTTCAGATGCAAGAGAGTACGATAAAGGGGTTCTGAAGGCGTACAATTTCGAGGCTTAGCAAATACCCGACCATCATCATCCACTTACATAAAACCGTATCGTCGTCGTCGTGGGGATAAACCGAATTGGTTCTGGGTGGTAGGCACATTGTAACACGGCAGGCACTTTATAGGTACCTACTATATTTATGTAGGTACTCCTCCTACCTACCTATTTTTCTGCGGAGTAGACAGTTTTGGAAGACACAAATTTAGAACAAGCAGCAAACAAACGAAAAATGCACAACGCCGAGTCGAGAACTTTTAAACTCACCTAGGAGAATATTTTGTTCATTGTTAATTCGTGCTCGTGGTGTAATAATTATCGCCAGGTGAATGAAGAAGGGACACATACGAACGCACCACTTTGCTCCAAAAAGAAAAAAACGTCTATGATGATCCACTGGGTGTTTTTTTTTAAATATTGTTATTCCTGTCCGCGGCGGTGGCTGTGGCGGCGGCGGGCGGCAGCGAGTTCTATACTTTTTGCATAGACATGAAAAATGAATCACCAAATTGCGAATAAATTAAATGTAGGGAGAAGTCGACAACGGCAACGACGAGCGACAGCGACACCGAGTTTGAGTAGCTAAGACGACTATGACGGTAAATAGCGAACGGAAGGGACACAAAAATAATAAAGAAATGCAAAAAAAAACTTTTCTATCCGACACACTATTTTTTTAAACTTTTGCAAACATCGGGTCGCAATCGAAATGGGAATCGCATTCGGAACTGAATTTTCCAATGAATTTCTTTTTCTTTGCGTTAAAATTGACAATTTTTGAGATAGGATATTCTGAGACTGTTGATGCACTTGGAAAGTTCACGGGCGTCGAACTAATTGAATTAATTTTTGAGATAAGAACAAATAGTAAAACAAAAAAAAAAGTTATTCTATTTATGCAAAGGTAGAAAATTAAAAAGATTTATTGACAACCCGCACCCCGACGACGTTTGTACATTCATTGACAATTTTTATTTTTCTTCTTCTCGGTACTTGGTCTCGTCGTGGCTACTGCCCTGCCATTTTTTCGCTTGAACGCTTTTTGGTGAAACTAAAATACTGGGAATGGATTTCTATTTTTTGTGGGTTGGCCCTCTAGTGAAGAGTAGAAAACTGCGAATAGATGGAAATAGATAAGGGTGTGTAGTAAGACGTTTAGATTTTTGAATATATTTAACGCGCCGCCTACATTGGGAAATTTTAATTAAAAATAAGGTTTTCATCACACGTTTGTATGAACGCATCGAAGAAACCATTGAGAATGTTGCCTGTTTCCATTTTTGAAAATTTAAATTTGCATATACTTTTGTTGAAAATCGTCACTTTAGAGTCAGAATTGACTTTTTCTACGTAAAATTCATAAAATATATGTATCTACTCTGCAGACGACAAATCTCTAATAGTTCTATGAAAAATACCAAAGAACAAAGTGAATAAATGACTTTACGAAAGAGTTTTAAATTATAACATTTCTCGTTATATGGCAACATTTGTAGGTTAGGTGTTATATGAAGTAATAACTGTCATTTTTGAAGTATGTATGCTGATTGAGAAATTTAGATGAGGAAATTCTGCAAAAGTAAATAAGTTTTTGATTTCCGTATAAAACTAAGCAAGCATCTTTGTATATATATTATATAGTACTATCATAAAGAGGAACGCTCAGCCTGACATCTTTTCACCGACTTCCTAAACAGTTCGTTCCACATGTTTTACATGTGGAATGCATTGGAGTGGGGGTAAAAATGAACAAGAATTCCAATATAAAATAATAATTTTCCATATTATTAAAAAAACAGAAGAGAAAGGAGGCAATGAAAATACATTTTTTTATAATTTATTATTTATATTCTGTGTAATTTGGTTATTTGATTGGTTGATTTGGAATGAAGAAAATAAAAAAAAAAAAACACAACAGGACGAAAAAAGAATTAGAATATACACTTTTTGTGGTTGAGACAAATATTTTTTAACCATGCTTATAATAGTGCGAACATTTTTTGTTTAATTTTCTTTTAGGGATAAGTAATATAAAAATAATGACTTATACAAGGTACATTAACTTCAGAAATTTCTTAAGAAAATTCAAATGTTATTAACTTTCCACAGGAAGTTATTGTAATTGGTCCGATTTTTCGAATTGAAAATTTCGACATTTTTCGACCTCTAGAGTCTAAATAAAAGATATTGCGATATTAAAAAGGACCAAAAATAAGAAAATCTTCAGCTAACAAAAGATTGTTAGTTATAAATACTTTGGAAACCACGTAAATATAATCAATTTATTAGAATAAAATACGTCGTTATGATTTCATAATCCGAAGAAGACACTTGGTGGCATACTTTCAAGAAGCAAATCTGTTAAAGACATTTTCTTAAAATTTAATTTAACTATGGAGTTCATGTAAAAAATGTTTAACATCATAAACCTCAATGTGTAACCAAAGCAACAAGTTTTGAAATTTGTAAAAATATTGAATATGTGAAACACATGCCGAAACCAAAACTTAAATCTTGTCAAAAAGCGAACAGATTGACTTTAGCTTAAAAGTAACATTTTTTTTTGGAACGAGACAAAATTGAGGAGGCTTCAGACGGTTGTCAACAATTTCGGCATGATAAACGAACCGAAAAGTAGCATAGAAATTATAGCAATTTTAAATGTGTTACGTGCCATAAGCTGCTTTTTCTACCAAAATAAATTCCAAAAATATACTGATGAACAGATGAACCCGATTGAAATCGTTTGGGCAATTTTTATACAATTTTATTTATTTATTTGACAAGAGTTGTTCATGGAGAGTAAGCCAAAATTAATATATGTCAAATAGAATCATTTACAATTTCAATACCAAGTATTGAAGGAATTTTTAAAATCTTGAATTTAAAAAAATTAAGCTATGCAAAATTTGGTTTAACATTATTTCGTTCTGAAAAAAAATAACCCATATCAAAATTATAAAGTAAAGTCTAATTTTTCATATTTTTGTTTTTCCTTATAGGTTTAGTTGCTAAGATACTAAGAGTAAAATTACTTTGTGAAAATCCAATAATAAATGAGAAAAAGTCATATTTTGTGTTTGTCCTTATCATTATTTTGTAGAGTATATTGTATATGCATAATACCTTCTATACATTGATAGGCATGAAAACAAAAATCTCAGGTAACGTTGGCAACGACTGATTTTTGTTTATATTTGCGAAATTTATTTTATTTATTTATTTTAATATTTTTATACTATCAGTCGCTCTTAAATTTCGTACAGTCATGGCTCGCCTTCCGCAAAAAAATTGTGTGTTCCATGATAGTACTATTCAAATATATACACAAAGCAAGCATTTAAGCTATCTCGGGTAGTGATCACGATAAACAAAATGTAAGATCAATAAAATAAAATATGTTATCAACTTGTAAATCAAGATCACCACTGAATATCGCTTGAGTATTGGACGAGCCTTAAAAATGTATTTTCACCCAACAATTAAGTGTGGATAATGTGCATAATTTAATTCCACTTTATTGATAAATAATCATGCCGATTGCAGAATTCGACGAATGAGATACGAAAAGATTCGGAACGAGTTTTGTCGTGTGATAGAAATGTCAAAATTGACATTTGACTCCCTCCACAGCCTACTTATTGGATGCTGTAATCGATGTGAATATAAACTTCACTTGGGCTTATGTCTGCACAGATAAACTTAAAGTTGCTTGAAATTGGTTAAAGTTACCAACGACAATAACTTTTTTGGTAACATTAAGTTTTGTTTTTCAACAGATGAAATAAAATATGTTGACATATTCCAAATATCATATTTTCAGTTTGACTATGAAATATAAAGTTGCTGGCAAGTCCCACCAAGCAGTTATGATTTTGCAACCATACATACAATATTCTTTTTTTAATTTTATAAGTGTAAACGTTTCATACATCAATTAAGACAACTGTTTACATTTTTGGATGGAAATGAAAGAAGAAAAATGACTTTCGGTTTTATAGCTTAACTACTTTAAAGCATTTTCAATAATAAATAAATAAGAAAAATATGCACTTAAACAAAAATAATGGTGAAAAAACTACTGAAGATTAAAAAACGTTTTTTGTCAATTGTTTTAGAAGTACAGTTGATTTTGCTTTTTTATTTTTAATTAGTCTCATTTTATGCAAAAAGTTGTCTGTCATTAAGCGTCGATTGTTTAGAAAAACTTTCAAAATATTTTACGATATTTGTTAGGTACTTCCTTAAATGCGACGTCGGGCGGCATATTCTGTATCAACCTTTTTCTGATTTCATTTATCTTATACTTTAACCAAACTACTCTTAGTGGCACTGCCATCTATCCGTAAATATATATATATATATATATATATATATATATATATAAAATATTGTGCATTTTAATAACATTTTGTTTTTCTTTTTACAAAAATTTTGTATTTTATAACTAAACAATCTATTAAAACAAAATTCATATGATAAATTTTAAATCATCAAATTACGTAGATTAGTTGGATTACCAAACATTTTGCCAAATGTTTATTTTGCCACATAAATTCCAATTCCAACCTCAAAACCAAACAATAACTCCAACAACATGAATTTTCGTGCAGAGGATCCAGGAGCCGTACAATTTGGTAATTTTATCAATTACTATCAATTCCACTCCGCGGAAGACCGTATAGCGTTGATACCAAGCGATGTATGGTTGACACCAGCCGAGCCACAAGCATACAATGAATCCCCCTATCTTGTTCTCGATGTGGGTTGCAATGCTGGTGATGTCACCCAATTGCTCCTACCGTACCTTTCAAATCATCTTAACCGAGAAGTCCAAGTGCTTGCAATAGACATAGATCCCACTCTTATCAAAAGAG